>NC_088932.1:18172500-18205000 GCF_038396675.1 Hydra vulgaris | reverse complement strand
ATTTCTAAAAAAATAACCAATATTAGTACGAAAATTTCTATTATTACTTAAAATAATTTTAATCACAAAATACTGAGTGAAATAAAAACATTTTTATGTTAATTTATGTAATGAAATATACTTAAAGTAATATTAGTCAATTTGAGTACTTACTTTAATGATAACTTTGAAAAATATACCAAAACTAACAGAGAGTATTCACCACGTGCACTGTAAGAATAGCGGTCTGAAGATGGCGTCACACAAAATGGCTGTCAAAAATGACAGTGTTTACACCAGCATAAAATTTTAAATAATTTTGTCAACGTATAACTATATTGTATGCATCCAAATAAATTAAATTATATAATTTTGAACTATAATGCCAAGAAAACAAAAGATAAGCAAGGTATGTTAAAATTTATTGGGTGGTCATAATAAATTGTCATACGACTGTATAAGCATATTAATCGTATCATAATTAAAAATAATGAGAAGTTTGTAATATATAATATAACTTGAACAAAATATAGGATAGCGTAATTTGCAATATAATAGACTACTTTTATAATATTTAATCACTTATGCATATATATATATAGTAACTCGTTTAAAGGCTATATAATATATTAAAAGGTACGGATTTTGAAATATACAAAAAATAGTTTTACAATATATTACTATTAAGTATTAGCATATTTTAAAGAAAGTGGGAAACTTGCAGAAGACCAAATGTCTTATCATTAAGAAACCGCTTTTTCGTAACATATGATTTTTTTTTTGTAAAATTTCTTTACAGTAACTTTATATTTATAAGTCTGTTTTCTGTTTAGGCTACTCAGTCTGTTCGCTGTTTAGGTAACATAAAAATAAAAGAATGCTAAAAAGCAGACAATGTTAAATCAACATTGTAATCAAATACACATAAATATAATAGAAGTACATGAATTTCAATAGTCGTTCATGTACGTATAATTAAATTAATATTTATTACTAGTAATTTCCTTCTTTCTTTTTTTTATGTTTTTTTTAATATTTTTTTTGTTTTGCCTCTGTGTTTGGGTGTTTTGTATTCATAGATTTAAATTTAATTGTATTAATAGAAAATATTTGGAGATTTAATTAATTATTGTTTAAATTTTTTTATTTTTTTTATGACTTAATATAATTTAATAAATTTTTTTGTGTTGAGGAAGAAATTTTTGTATAGTAATGTTTGAGAGTTCAAGTTACTGTATTACACTGTAAGACCACGGTAATCTTTCTTTGACGGTAATCTTCCTTTCACGGTAAAACTTCTATTAAATACCACAGAAAAATAACGGAAAAGAGAGATTTTTCTTTTAAAAACTTCATTAAAGTTTCCGTCTTCATGTTTTTGAAGTCTACAGACATTTTCGGATTTATGGGTACTTGCTTATTGCGTATTGGCGTATATATAATAGCATTGTATTAATGGGAAGTACAGAAACTTTAGGTTTTTTTGAGACAATGTAGAGCTTAGTTTTTAGAGTATCCCAAAGTTTTTTGAAACTTTGGTGTTTAACATGTTTATGTGCGCTTTCCATGAGATGTTATCACCGATATATTTCCCTTAAAATTTTATTGATTGGTTTCTCTCGATTTCATTTTTTTCTATTTTTAGCAAAGGTAATGAAAGATGTGACTTTTTTTTTGCTGGAATGAAAAAGGATGTGTTTGCTTTTTTTTATTTTTAGTGATATTAATTGTACTTAAACCAATTGCTTTGTTTTTTAAGTTCAATATTTACAGTGTCAAAGAGTTTTGTTACGGACGAAAATGTAGAAAAGAAGTTAGTATCATCGCCAAACATAATGACATCTAGTATACTTTAGACATTTGGGAGATCATTAATGTATAATAGGAACAAGAGAGCTGCAAGAATGGAATCTTGTGGGACACCACACTCTATTTTGAGTAGTTTTGAATTGTTGGCTATTTATCAGAAAAATTTTAAACTAGTGTATGGCGACAATTTTTATCCCATATCTCTCCATTTTCTTAAGTAGGATTAAATGATCTACGGTGTCAAATGGTTTAGATAAATCAAGAAAGACTCAAAGTATATATTTTTATTTTCAAAAAAATCACTTATGTTATTGATGAGATTTAGAATTGCATGTCTGATTGAATGTTTCTTTTGGAAACCGTATTGTTTTTCAATTAAATGGATTTAAATAAGTTTCACTTATATAAATCCATTTCAATTATATGGATTTATATAAGTATGTGTGTATATAAATAAGGGACTTAGTGATAAGACAAAAGCATCTTCTTCTTGTCCTTACCATTTTTACATGATTTAATTCACAAAACTTGTAAGTATTATTTTAACGGCTAAATAAACAAATATATTTAAAAAAAAAATATGTTTGAGCAACATTTTAAACATGGATTATTCGTAAACAGTCATTTCATGTAATGAAGAAGGTATGTTATCAGCTTCAAACAGTCATTTCATGTAATGAAGAAGGTATGTTATCAGCTTCAAACAGTCATTTCATGTAATGAAGAAGGTATGTTATCAGCTTTAAACAGTCATTTCATGCAATGAAGAAGGTATGTTATCAGCTTCAAACAGTCATTTCATGTAATGAAGAAGGTATGTTATCAGCTTCAAACAGTCATTTCATGTAATGAAGAAGGTATGTTATCAGCTTCAAACAGTCATTTCATGTAATGAAGAAGGTATGTTATCAGCTTTAAATGGTAACAGCATAAAAAGTTTATGCCTCTATGATTATTCCAATAAATACAACTATACACATTATATTTTTCTAATATACTTCTAAAATTAAAACTAGGGTGTCCAAAAAACTTAATTTTGACTCAGGGCATTTTTTTTTTGTAATATATTAACAATCGAAGTAAAGAGTGCAAAAAATATAAGTCTAATCAAGTTACTTTAGAAAAAAATTATCATCAAAAAATCAAGCAAATCTTATTTATGATAAAAAAAGTAATTTTATTGTTTACCTAGCATACATTGTTTTAGCGGACAACACGGGTTTTTGAAGTGGAGGGGCAGAATCGTCTATTTCTAAAAATGTCTTCTATATCTATAATTTTTTCTGAAAAAAAAAAAGGTATTAAGAAAAAAAATGAGGGCACGTTGGCCCTGGTGGATTTGCAGTGGACCTATATAGGTAATTTTTAGCGGCTCATTGGTGTTTTTCTCATCGGTTACTTAGTGGACCATTGGTGGCAGCCGCTATAATCTTAAATGGAAAATCAATACCTTTTCAATATGTTAATATTAGCTAGTCATCGGCTAGCCATTTTTGGCGGCTGCCACTCAGAATCCACTAAATAACCGTTAAGCAAAGCTACAGCGGTCCACTCAAAAAACTTATATAGGTTTACTGGAATTCTGCTATATAATATTTGCAGGGTATCTGTTTTTACTTTTCTATTATTTTGAATATATGCACGACACAGAAAATTTGCTAGCAGTATTTATTGAGGTAATGTTAATCCCGTTCAAATATTTATTCAATAAAAACAAAATTAAAATGAAATTGCAAGTGAAACAAATTTCATATATGTATATATGTATGTATGTATAAACAATTACAAGTCAAGTTTTTTAAAACGTATATAAAAAAAACAGAACTCGGAAAGTCGTTTGATCTAGTCATCGAGAACCGCTGTAAAATGACGTGTTACATATTTACATGATAATTATTTCACGTCGTAAATAAACAAGTTTTGCAACGATAAAAAAATAACAAGATTTAAATAAAAAATTTACAAAAATATTAAGTTTACAAAAAATTTCTTTAAGATAATATTGACAGATAATCTAACAGCAATATAGGCTTGCAGATCGTAAATAATTAAGTTTCAAATCATAGTAAGAAAAAAGAACTAAATAAAAATAATTAAAAAAAAATAAAAAAAATTACAAAAAAATTCTTAAAGATAAAATAGACAGACATATAATAGCAATATTGGCTTGCACATAGTAAATAATTGAAATACAAATCATACAAACCGATTATTTAAAACCATACATTACAAATCATATAAAACGATACAAATAAAATATAGGAAGAATTTCAAAAAGTTTTGAAAGTACATTTGCATATTGTCAACTTCAAAAACTACTTCTTTCAACCTTTTTTTAAAGATATGTAATTCCATTCAATATTAAATATTAGGTACATTGTCAGACTGACAATGTACCCAATATATAATAACAAATTGACAACGTTTATTTTTTGTTTTTACTTTGTTACTTATTGAATAAATTATGTTGTGGAGGATCTTTTCCTAGATAAAAAGAAGTTTTTACTAAAAAATTATGATTTTTTTTTTTTTTTTTTGAAAAATTGTTAAAATTTTGGTCACGTAAAAATTTTTTTCTTCCTAAATTATAGGCCTAAAATTCTGCAAGTGAATTTGCGATCAGTAAACCTAAAACATGTTCTTGTATTATACAAGGATATGTTTTAATTTTTTGTGCAGCTTTTTAAGCATGTCGAAGATTTTTTTCAAAATTTACGATATCCGGTAAAAAAATTATATGTTGAAAACAGGTACGGCTAAATGTAAACTTGAATGAAACATGCTAATTGTTAGCTTTAGAAATTAGGCTTTGACAAACTAATTATGTCTAAACTGACCAAAGAATCTTTATAAATTTCTCACAAAATTGATTATTGTCAAATCTATTCCAATATAAAACATGTCTCGGAAAAACTTGCGCAGAAAGGAACTAAACAACGAGTCATGTTTGCGGCATTTGAAAAAGTTTGCGGCGGCCAAATTACAATACGGAAAACCTATTTTCAGATTTTTATCGAAATAATTCTTTAGTTAAGTGCAAGCAAACTTCTCCACTCTGGTTAAATTTTTAAACACACGCAAATAATCAATGGATTTCAAAACACAGGTTTTTTTCCTAGTTGACATTTATAAAATTGATCAGTCAAAATTAAATATTGCTAATACGTTTGAAACACCTCAACTTGAGTTTTCATTACTTCAACCACTAGAGTTAATGCCAGTACCATCATCACTAATAGTAGTATTTACATCATCTCAGCCACTGTCTTCTGAATCTTTAAGAATTTACACTCCATATGATGATTTTTTAAAGATTCCAATCAAAATAGATTTCAAGCATCAGCTTCATATTCAACTCGAAAGCATCAGTTTCATATTCAACTCCCCTGCAACCAGCTTTTAATATTGTAATAACTTTGGCTGTTAAAAAGAAATTTAAAAAGTTTAAAAACAGTTGCAATTGACCGAATCGCTCGCTCAAAATAGTGAGTGGTATCAGTGCAAAAATTCAAAATGCAAGTTTTGGCTTTGTTAAACATGCATACCAACACTATATGCCAAAAATACCGAGTTTTATTGCAGCAAAAAGTATTCACATCAAATTAACATTACCACCAACAAAAAAAAATTTTTAATTGTTTGTTTTTTTATAATTGTTATCACTGGTTGGTTTTTTTAATCCAATGCTTTAAACTAAATGTAACTAAATTAGAGTTTTTAAACTAAATAAATAAACTAAACTTTTTTTTAACTAAACTTCCATTATTACTCATCGACTAATCGAACAACGAAGGTTTCTTTCCAATAAATTACCATTAAATAAAGTCAAACCTCAAACCAATTGGCTCTAAAGTTCTGAATAAAATATAATTATAAAATGTTATCTATGCTAAGTTAGGCTAAGTTATGCTAAGTAATGCTAAGCAGCCTTGCATAACTTGTATTACCAATGCTTTTTAGTTCAACTTTCTTTTGAATGTACTTTTTTACTTATGACACAGAAATCCTAATCAATTGTCGGAATATTGGCTGAAATCCTTATTTCACAGAGGCTAAAAAGTCTCAGTGTATTAGTTTTTCTCCGTAAATCAGTCACAAGACATGTCTTTCTATTATAAGAGAATATAAACAAAACAAAAATGGGTTTATTTATTCAAAAAAAAAAATACGGCATATTCGATATTGACGGTTTAGACCTAACATAAATATAAAGCTTAAATCTTTTGTGTGTTAAAATTATACAATCAAAAGAAAAACGAAAGGTAAAGCGACTGTTTTTCCTCATTTTGTGTGCAAATACTCTTTAAAATAATTCATTTATCAAAATTTTAAATAGAATCTTTAAAGCAGATATTTACATATTTGTTTTGCTTATTGTTTTTAATTTATTTTGTAGACACGTTTTTTTTTATTGTATATAATGCGTGGATACACACGTAAGCACTGTCACTTTAATATTTGCCTTAAAGTTCTGAGTCTTGTGAACTGCTTTTTATTAAGTAAAATTTTTCCAAAACCATTTCTATAGCTTTGTCAATTAGCTATTACTTTTAAAATTAGTCACTGTCTTCCGGAATTAAGAAGTGCTCTCAATAAGTTCGTTTGTTTTATTTATTGGTCGCATGACGACAGATAAATTGTCTTACAAAATCAAAAAAAAATTAATTTTTTCGTAATCGATTTATTTAAACTAATATTGACAATTTGCTGCTTCATCCCTTTGAAACTTCAGCGTTTTTTTATTGAAAAGTAACTAAGAAATTTTTTTATCTTATTTTAATTCAGTTGATCTTGTAGGATAAATAAGACTTGCATCTTAATTTTAAATTAGTTATCGTTTTATAATATGAATTTGTTTATACTATAATTTCAATACACATATAGTTGGATTTATAAAGAACTTCTGCAACTCTTATTTAAGAAACAGCACGTGTATATACAATTTTTAGCTTATTGACTAAACTCAATTGAGTGTGGTAATGAACATGGTTGTAGTTGAGCATTTAAATTGGGATGTAAAGATAATGACTTTTTGACATGTTTTCAGAAAATAACTTGACGTAGTCTTTGCTAATCCATAAATTAATTAGCAGTAAAATTTTAGTTTTGAGACTTTTTATAAATAATATAAGATTATAAATTTTAAATAATAAATGATATATATTTTTAATTACTATATGAATACACACACACACACACACACACACACACACACACACACACACACACACACACACACACACACACGCACACACACACACACACACATGGGTGACTTAGCGCCAAACCAGCCTATACAACGAAAATGTTGAAATGAGATAATTTGATTCAAAGTTTAAATTCTTTAACAAAAGCCACTAAACAGAAAAAATTAAAAGTAATTGCAGTTCAATGCACTTAAAATTTTTATTATAGTGTTTTGATGTTTGCAAAGAAACACTACATAAATCATTTTTTAATATAAACTGATTTTTTTCATATATATATATATATATATATATATATATATATATATATATATATATATATATATATATATATATATATATATATATATATATATATATATATATATATATATATATATATATATATATATATATGTATATGTATATATATATATATATATATATATATATATATATATATATATATATATATATATATATATATATATATATATATATATATATATATATATATATATATATATATATATATATATATATATATATATATATATATATGTATATATATATATATATATATATTTGTATAAATATTATGCTCAACACTCTTGGCATTAATATTCACTAATTATATTGGGATTGTAAAACCTTTCAAAATAAATTTTATGTTTACTTCATATTTAATAATTGAAAGTAAAAACTAAAAAAAAAAAACAGTTTTTTAATTCTTTTTTTTTTGGACATTAAATTTTAAATAATGCATCTTCCACAGTGAGAGCAGATCTTATAAAACTACTTAATAATAACAAGCATATTTTATTTTACATTTTTAAACATTTACTTTTTAGAACTTAATTACTTGTTGTATTTTGCAAAATTTATTATATTCATAGAAGAGTAGAGCTTTATAAATGTTATTTGCAAATATAAAAAAAACTGATGTCATCAACTTTTTGAAAAGATTTTTTCCAATACTGGTTTGGCTTCCTCAATATAATTTTAAAAAATTTCGTGGTGATTTTATTGCTGGATTGACTTGTGGTGTTGTTGTTATTCCGCAAAGCATTGCTTTTGCCAATCTTGCTAAACTTCCCCCACAAAATGGATTGTATGCCTCCCTAACACCTGGTCTAATATATGGCATATTTGGTACATCTAAAGATGTAAGTACAGGTACTGCTGTGACGCTTGGCTTGTATACTTCAAGATTTAATCCGACAAACAGTACCATTGGCGCATCACTTTTAAGTTTCTTAACTGGAATCATTTTGGTGTCAATGGGTATTTTTAAACTAGGATTTTTGATCAAATATGTTCCTCAGCTTGTCATTAGTGCTTTTGTGTCAGCTACAGCTATCACCATTATTGTAACACAATTTTCTAACTTATTGGGAATCAAAGGTGCACCTGTAAATGTATTTGAGATTCTAAAATACATTATTTTAAAAATTAAAAGTAAAAATAATTGGGACATTAGCATGAGCGCTTGCTGCCTTATTATTCTAACATTTTTTATTTTGCTCTCAAACTTAAAGTTTGAAGGAAAACCAGTATTGAAAAAAATTGTTTGGTTTTTATGTGCGGCTCGAATGGCTATTGTATGTCTCTTTGCAACGCTTGCTGTTTATATATTTCATATCAATGGATACCAGCAGAAGTTTTCTATGGCTGGCAATATTCCAAAAGGGCTTCCTCATTTCCAGGTATACATGTTTTAAGAAATCTTTTTACTTAATTTTTTTCTTTATAAATTCTTTTAATATTATTCTTTTCTAGAGTTTCGTTAAAAATTTGTTATTTTATGTCACTTATGTCAAACCTTCGTCGTATAATCAAACAAAACAGTTGATAATCAAATGAAAAAAATTAAAAACTAGGGGAAAGTGGGGGTACTGCGGTTTATATTTTGTATAATTTAATAACTTAAAAACTGCAAAAAGTGAAATTCGTGTTTAAATTTCATATTGCATAGGGTAATGAGTATTTTAGATTGTCTATATCCGAATTTACATACAATGAATGAAAATTGTTGGTAAAAGAAGTTGTGAGAACCTGAGAACGTACCTTAATAAGCACACTGAACCTTTTTAGATTCTCATTATTTTTACCTTGTTTATTATTTTCCTTTTTTTAGAGTCCTTTTGAACCTTGGAAAATTGGCAATGTTACAAAAAAAACAACAAGTGAACTGATTGATGGCTATGGCGCCTCTCTTTTTATCCTTCCAGTTATTATGTTTATTGAACAAATGTCTATTACGAAGGCCTTTGGGAAAAAGTTTAATTACAAGGTAAAAGCACAAAATGAGTTAATTGCTATAGGAATGATGAACATTGTTGCTTCTTTTTTTGGAGGTTGGACTGTTGGTGGAAGTTTTACACGTTCAGCTGTTAATTCTATGAGTGGTGCTCAAACTCCTTTAGCAGGTGCATTGTATTTATAAACGTCTTTAATTACAGAACTTAGAAGTATTTCCAGGCAATGGTTATTTTCTGTGTGATGATTTGCTTGAGGAGGGCAACCAATAAAAAAAAGAGAGCAAACCAACCAACTGTTTTTTATAATGTTTGGTAAAGTTACTGATGGTTGGTTGCATCTCTCATGAGAGTTTGGCAAGCCAAAGGACTTTTTACTAGTTATAAGTTATTAATTTTTAAAAATATTATTATTATTTTTAGGTGTAATATCAGGAGTCATTGCATTGATTGCTCTAGAGTTTATGACTCCAGCTTTTTATTACATTCCATCTGCTGCACTTGGAGCTATGATGCTGATGGCCGTATTAACCATGGTTGAAATGAGTTTAACTAAGAACATCTGGAAAATATACAGATGGGACTTACTACCATTTTTGGCTGCTTTTGGCACAAGTTTTTACAAACTAGAGTATGGAGTTCTGGCAGGAACTGGCATTTCAATACTAATTATGCTTTCCCGTGAAGCGCGTCCAAAGTATTATTTGGAGAAAGATGACTCTAGAAATTCTCTCACAATTTTACTTATGGAAAATTTAACATATCCTGGAGTTGATGCATTAAATAAAACAATTTATTCCGAAGTTAATAAAAATTTTGGCGTTAAAACGTTGTACTTAGATATGTCAACTATGGTGCGAATTGATTTTACAATACTTAAGAATTTTGAGTTTATGAAAGATGAGTTATTTAAAATGGGAATTAGTCTTCAGTTTATTAATTTTACTCGTGACTCAGTAAAATATAAGTTTTGCAATGCCGGTTTGATTCTAGATAAGCCAATATTTAAAGATCAAACAAATAATTTATCAATGCTACTAGAATCGAAAACTGATAATGCAAAAAGTTTTCAAAGTGAAGGAGAAATTTCAATGATAAAATACCTTAAAACTGGAGTAAATGAAGATGATGATGTTGAATTCGTTGGCAATATTCTAGAAAATAACAATTTTGTTGTAAACTCTCAGCAATATTGAATACAATATTGCTGAGAGTTGTTGTTCTCATTTGATATATTTAAATTTTAATATATATTCTAAATATATTTTCTAAACTTTGATATATTTTTGCATATACTTTTATAAAATTTTCATGCAGTTATTTTTTGTTGGTTTAAGTGTAATTTTATTTTGGAAAAAAGAGGTAAAAACAATATAAATTTTTGTGAATTTTCTTGAATTAACCAGAATTGCAGCAGAATTACAATTATATATATAAAGATCTATATTTTGTTTTTAAAAAACTAAGAATATCTGTAAATGTTTTTCAGGAAAATAAATATTTTAAAAATATTTGAAAAATTTTATTCAGCTTATAATTCTTGAATAAAAAACTTGAATTAATTTAAAGATAAAATATAGACACAAAACTTGTACGGGTGTCGTGAAATAAATGAACTCCCATGATAGACTTTCGCTGCTTAAAAACGAACCGGATTAATTTATTTTAAAATTAATTATTATTTATTAATTAACTCTAATTGAAGTAAATTAACCCGCAAAACAACACCCTGGATTCTTCAGTTTTTGATGTTTAACGCTCGTTTTTCTTTTCAGAGCTTTTGTGATAGTAACACATATATTTTATTTTAATTTTGTTCTTGTGAAAATGCTTAAAATAAATTAATTTTAATCATGCCGCGTCCTACTGAAATTTTTACAAGATTTCATAAATAATTAACGGAGTTATAAACTATTTTTCCAAAAAAACTCATTTTGGGCACACTGTGCCCGCGTCCCACTAAACTGGTGACTAAACTGGTTATCATAGGCAATTTCATGCAACTTTATTTTGATAATTTTTAACATATAAACTATTTTAAAAAGTTATGAATGAGTTAAGAAAAAGAACGGAAATCAAAAACATTTTCTTTATCATACTTTTAGTCAAAAGTGTTCAAAAGAACTTCAACGGGGTTGATTCAACGACGGGTTGACGGGGTTGGGTTCAAAAGAACTTCAACGTGGTCCAATTACAATAAAACTTCAATGATTGATAATCTGACGAATTTGTATAGGCATATACATTGATGGAGAGGTCCTTGAAACTAGTTTTTGATCGTTGAAGTTTTTTTTGTGAAAAAACGTGTATTTTAACTTTAGTGGTGTTGGAAAATTGATTTAGAATTAATAACAATGTGGTCTAAGCTTTTATTGATGTTCTGGAGTACTTTTCATTTTTGATTATTATTTTATCATTTTAGATTCTCAATTGTAAATTATATTTTTAAAGATTGTTTAGTTCCAGACAATACTTTGGTATTTGCTATAAAACTTAAAACACAAATGTTAAAAATGAAAAACAACAACAACAACAACAACAACAACAACAACAACAACAACAACAACGACAACAAATACCTAAAAACGAAATTGTATTGTCTATAAAAAAAAATAAATTCATGTCTACTAATAAATGCCTTTTGAAAATCCACAAGCTTTGTTAGACTTTGATAATTGGTAATAGACTCGCAATAGACAAGCGGTTCAACATTTATCATTACCATTTTGGTTTTATCTATGTTGGAACTGGTATACGTGTGATATGTTGGAGGCCAATATATTTTTTATATTGTAAAAATACTTTACTAATATTTTTTTATTAGAAGTTCCCTACGTGTGTGAAAAAAGTATGGTTTTTTTTTTCAAATATATTAAATATATCTTTTCAAATTGTTTTAAATATAACTGATATATATTTTAAGATAAATTTGCTTAAATTTTATTTTTATATGTTATATTTCTTAAGTATAGGAGGCTGGGAACAAAAAAGCCCTTTTATTTTATTCTCTCTCCTCCCCCAGCCTAAACGTGAAGGGCAACATATATAAAATATTTTTTTTACTATTTTCAACTAGACTTATATTCATCCAAACTTTATATGGTCATAAGAACACATATATATATATGTATATATATATACATATATATAAATATATATATATATATATAAATATATATATATATATATATATATATATATATATAAATTTGGTATATACATATATATATATATATATATATATATATATATATATATATATATATATATATATATATATATATATATATATATATATATATGTATATACATATATATATATATATATATATATATATATATGTATATACATATATATATATATATATATATATATATATATATATATATATATATATATATATAGATATATATATATATATATATATATATATATATATATATATAAATATATATATATATTTATATATATACATAGACAAATCACTTTTAGTTCTAAGAAATACCACACTGCTTATAAATAAAACACAAAATTGTTGACATTTTTTTAATGCTGCACGCATCGACAGCAAGAATTAGCGCTCAAAAAAAACGTAGCAAGTCTAATGAATTCTTAAATAGTTGAAAAAATAAAATTAAGTAAAAGCTCAAAAAGTCCCTGGAGAACAAAAGGATTAAAAAAATTGTTAAATTAAACAAAAGTATATAAAGTATCTAAAAAAAAAAAATCTGTTAGCGAAAAAGTAAATAAAACAAACAAAAAAAAAATATTTAAAACTTTAAAAAAAAATTTATTTTTTTATAAATATAAACTAGTTATGTATTCATCGCCAGATTTTAAGTTTTATGTTTAAATTATTCAGTGTTCAGTTTTTATGATCATGTAAAGTGTGTAGCCCCCTCAAATTAAACAATTTCTTTCTCAAATTAAACAACTTCTTTGTTAATATAGGATCTAAACTTGCATTCCAAATTCGTAGTGAAAATAAATTTTTTGATAAATATTTAAATCGTAATAAAAATGAATTGAGTAACAAAAAACTAACCATGTTAGAATTTGACAATGCTTTTAAAAGCCTAAAAAGAAAGAAAGCAACCGGAATCGACGATATTAATAGCAACATAGTAATTAACTGTTAAAACGAGCTTAAAGTTCCCTTACTTAAAATATTTAAACACTCCGTAAAGGAAGGTATATTTCCTGAAAAACTGAACACTGCGAAAGTAAAACCTATTTTTAAATCAGGAGATACAAGTGAAATAGGCAATTACAGACCAAGATCAATACTTTCTACATTCTCTAAGATACTTGAGAGAATTATGCACAGTAGAGTATATACTTTTTTTTAAGAAAATAATTTTATTTACTACAAGCAATTCGGTTTTTAAAAAAATACATCAACTGAACACGCAATCTTTTACCAAGTTGATGAAATAAAAAACTCTTTTACAAACGGAGAAGTTACATTAGGTGTATTCATAGACCTCTCTAAGGCTTTTGATACAGTCGACCACAAAATATTATCAAAGCTTAACATGTATGGCATAAGGGGCAGAACGAACAAATGGATAGAAAGCTACTTAGATAAACTTGTGCAATCTATATACTATGGAGATAATAAACTCTCTAATCCTTCTATATTAAAGTGTGGTGTTCCTGAGGGTTCAATACTTATGCCTTTGTTTTTTTTTAATCTATGTTAACGATCTCTATCGGGATTCAAAAAGAGTTTCAGCTATAATGATTGCTGAGGATAGCAACTTTTTATCTCCGGAAAAATTATAAACGAGCTGTGCGTAGAAATGAATCAAGAATTAGAAAATATTTTTCGATGGTTTAAGGCAAAAAAGCATGGGGTAGTACCTATAAAGGCAAGCTAGAAACTCTCTATCGTAAACAGAAGCATGCTATACGAGTATTTAATTCTAAAAATAAAAAAGAACACACAAAGCCTCTTTTTGAACAGATGTCTTTGCTAACATTGTTTGAACGAAATATATGTAATGTTCTAAGTTTTATGTATAATAGCAAAATGCAAAAAACTCCTTAAATTTTCTATAGTCTTTATAAACAAAAGCCTGAGTATAATTACCTGTTGCGCACAAATAGTACCCTTTTAGAGCCTTCATACAAAACTAAGCTTGAGCAATTTAAAATTACTTATCGTGCACCTCATATCTGGAATAAGATTTTATTACTTAATTAAAACATTATTGACTTTAAAAACTTAAATGGCTTTAAAAAAACTATTAAAAAGAGTATTTTAAAATATAAAAATTTACTTACTGTTATTTTCTAAATTTGTTCACTGCAAGCTTCTTATATAAACTCTTATTTTTTAATATATTTAAATATATTTTTTAAACATTGCGTTAACAATAAGCGTGGTAATATTAAGAAAAAGTAACGATATATGTTTGTATAATTGTTATCTTACATTTTAATACAATTATAATATAACAATTTAACGTTAAAAATTTTGTATATATATTTATTTTTTTATATGTATATATATATATATATATATATATATATATATATATATTTATATATATATATTTATATATATATATATATATATATATATATATATATATATATATATATATATATATATATATATATATATATATATATATATATATATATATATATATATATATGTATGACAATGTAAAGCGGTTCTTGATGAAAAGACCTTTTGGTCTTCTACAAGTTTCCCGCGTTCTTCTTACAGTTTTTATTACAGAAGTTTGTTTATTATTTATGTTTGTGATTTTTTATATTTATATGTATATTCAATCTTAAAGAATCTTTATTATGTAATCACGAAAATGTACACTTTGAAACAAAAATAAATTTAAACAAAAAACAAACAAAAAATTGCTTTCAATTAATGGCTGAGTAGCAATCAAACATAACTGCTAATACTATAACAAATAGAGCGCAAGACAACACATTAACTGGGTCTGTCACAGCGTAAACCACTACTACGATTACTACTAATAATATTAGTAGTATGTATGTGACATACTATACATAATAGTATTAGTAGAAGGTACGTGACATGAAAATTTTAAACTGATTATATACTAGATTGTTATATATCATTAGAAAAAACTTCAATACAGTGTTTTAAAGGTGAAATAATTATCAAAATTCAACATACCTACAAAAAGCTATGACGTTTTAAGTACCGATTTTTGGCTTTGTTGAAGAAACTGTAGTCAAAATTTCATTTTCCTTCACTAAAATTGTTCTAACATTGTCAACACATATCTAAAAATATATATCTTAGTATCAAAAAGTGTATTTATAAAAGGACAATGTGTTTACATTGGTCACTAGTAAACGGGCATTTTCAGGGAGTTAGAGGGGATCTTAACCACCGCCATTACCATCCAATAAATGCAAATCTCATCCATAAAACTGTGTATTTAAATGAAGTAGTAGATTTTTTTATACGAAAATTTGTTATTGTTTCATTTTACCTCCCAAGGAAACATTTAAAGTGTATCTTATAGTTAGGGTGGATTTGGTGGTGATGGTTTAATACATCCTAGTATAAAAAAAATTGTTTTTATAAATATTTTTTTTTTATCAAAACTATTACAACAATTATAACAAATTAAATTTATGTTCTACTTGATTAAAACATATACCAGTGGTGTATACGTTATCATATAGGGGGGAAGGGCAAATGGTCCTCCCCTTCCGCCTTTGATCAAACCCTTAAAAAAAAATTCAATTGCTTTTTATGTGCGTTCAAGTTACTAAAACAAAATTTAAATTTAACTATGATACCTCATGTCGCTAGGTATAACCAAAGTAGGAGCTGCTTCGCCATTTTAACTATCTAAAAATACATATTTCTTTAAACTAAAATCAAAATTTTATTTTTATATTCTTATTTTTATCTTTATATTCATTTTTTTTATCAAAACTGTTATACCAAATTAAATTTATATTCTACTTGATTACAACACACATGGGTAGTGCATAGGTTAAGGCGGGAGGGGAGAGTGGGAGAGGGGCTTATGATCCTTCCCCTTTTACTGAGCGCCAAAGTTTTCAAAACAAAATTTAAATGCAGTTATGATACCACATATTTCTTTAAACTAAAATAAAAGAATGCTGCAATTTTAAAATTATTTGTACCGTTATAAAATGTGTAAAAATTATTATTAAACACATGCTAAAAATTACCTATTCATCTGTGTTGTGTACATTTTCTTTTGGGATAGGGTATTTGCCTCCTCTCAACCAAATTTTAAAATAATTTAGAAATCAAAGTTGTAATAATTTTGCGTTACAAAAAGAATATTATATATTACAACATTATAAGCTATTACAACGCAGCATTAAAAATTTATGCAAGTTTCGTCACTTGCAATACCTTTTTGTGAGTCACAACACCTGCGGTATGTGTTTTGTAAATTTCATCATTTGCGATACCGTTTTGCAAGTCACAACACCTGCAGTATCTATTTCACAAGTTTCATCACTTACGATACCTTTTTGAAAGTTACAACACCTGCGGTATCTATTTTGGAAGTTTTATCACTTGCCTTATATTTTTGCAAGTCACAACACCTGCGAAATCTTTTTTGGCATTATTAAACATAAAAACTGTGAAAATAGTACTCATTAAGACTATCAAAAAATAACATACATTAGTATTAAGAAAATATTAATTCTCCTGAAACAACATCAGCAGCAAGCTGGAATTTTTTTATGCAATAATCAACAGCTACAGAATCCGTTTTATCTTAGTTCCAGTAAGAAATAGAATAAATTCTGTTTTTTCAGGCACTCCTCTTATCATTTATAAAGATTGGTTTGCTCATGCCAAACCATTATTATTTCAAATAAAAGTTCCTAATATTTATCAGCTGAATATTTTTAATATACTTTGCTTTATGTACAAATGTAAAACCAACACATCTCCTGTTTCTTTTCATTATCTATATACCTTAAAAAATAAAAATAAATATAACTTTAGAAATGATAACCTAATTCGGCAACCTTTTTCTCAAACTAATTTTGGAAAGTCATGTATTTCATTTCGAGGAGCTTTTGTTTGGAACAATATAGTTTTGAAAAATTTTGATTTTTCACATGAATGAAATTATCTTTCGTTCAATAAAAAACTAAAAGAAATTATTTTATCTTTTGAAGACATATTTTTATATTTTTAAATTCTTCTGAAAATGAATACAAAGCTTATTACATAAGGTAATATATAATAGTACATCTGATCCATATCTTAGGTGTTTATGAAAACAGTACTTTTTAAAATATTTTTGTATTTAAATTTAAAAAAAAGAATTTCATTATTTCAATTTTATTTATATATTCTTTCGAAATTTATGTTCTCGCTGATCATTACTACGGAAGTAGTAATGATCAGCGAGAACATAATTACAATAACCACAAATTACTTCTCCATTTAATAAGATCTACTGCGCTCGGTTTCTTACAAACTGTGACCAACTGCCTCTTTCCTTTAACCAGTATAGTACAGTAGGGCTATCAATCCAATTAAAAACTTTACTAATGTTATACTTGACTAATTTTTTCCTGACATGGTTCATCAACTTGCTTAAGGTATGTGCAGCTACTAGCTCGAGTCTTGGAATACTTAGATCCTTTGGTGCAATCCGTGCTTTTGCTACAAGTAAGCTGCTTGTTTTCGAATTTTGGTGGCTCGTTACAACATAGATGCATGTACATACTGCCACATGTGTACTAAATCCCAATATGTCAAAAACACTGTTGATTGCGGATAGAATTTTTCTTTTAGTTAAAATTTATTTATTTCCGTTTTTGATGCAAGTAGTAAATTCAATTGACAATTGATCCGTTTCCTTGTTCCAAGAATGTCTAAGTGTTTTTGTTGATTTGACTTCAACATTATTTTCCAATTTTCTGACGTTGCTATGCCATTTGTAAAATTGAAATCCAGCTTCGTTCAAGATTTGTGTTGATTCATATTTAAACCTAATGAGTTCTTCCTCCATTTTCCACCCGCTTGCAGATCATCGATATAAGTATCTTCTTCCAAAGCAACCACTGCACAGTGGGCCAGAATTCACTTTTACTGGACAAAATTCATAACCAATTTAATATTAGGGCTATATTGACTAAAATTAGGATGAGTAATAATATGATGTCTGCGCTTCTTATGATACTTCTCTATGGATACTTAATTTCGGATAGCAAAAATCTAGTTTTGGTATTTGTAGATATTTTTACGAGTGCTATGTTAACCAAATTTTATATAAGTACCAATATGAGGTCGCGCTTTTTAAAAACGTGAATATATTTTTTATTTAGTTGCTATGGATACCTACTTTTGCTTAGCAGCAACTAACTTTTATTAGTTGCATATGTTTTATTTGCGCTATGTACACTATTTATTTTATTTCTAGTACATATATATTTAGCACCTGTTTTATTATGAAACCCTTGCTCGTGAAAAGCAAAACTTATTTAAGTTTAATATGATTAACTAGTGTTATTACACGTGCTATTTATTACACGTTGCTAGATAAACTTGTTTTCCTGTAGAAATAAACAGTATTCTAGCTTAATTAATTAGTTTTTCTAATTAACAGATTTTACGAGCGTCGACAGAATTTTTAAAATTTGTATGTTTATATTGTTCCCATGCATTCACAATCATCAAAAATCTTTGACAATGTAATCTATAAGTAGTACAAGCTTAGCAAACAATAATTCACAAGAATTTGAAGTTGACAAAGTTGCAACTTTGCTTTGTTTTTAATGATGATTCTTGAAATAATAATGTAGGTCTGCCGAGTTGTTTATTTTTACTATCCTTTATTAATGTGGTATTAAAATCATTTTCAAGCCAAGCTGAATTCTTTATAATAAACCTTGCACCGGTTAGTTTACTTTGAATTCATCTCTTAACATAATCAAAATAAATAAACGAAAGACTGTTGAGTCAAATAAATTAGTGAACTTTGCTTCTTGTGACACTCATGAAGCCTTAATAAAAACAGCATTTCAACATCTAAAATGAATAGCCACAACCAAAGCAACCAAAATAGATTATTAAATCAATTTGGTTTGACAAGCGCTAAATAAATAAGAACAAAATTTAAATTAGGATATATATATATATATATATATATATATATATATATATATATATATATATATATATATATATATATATATATTATTGTTCAGTAATACGTTTTGTATGACTAAGACCGTATTATATGTTTTCCACGTTTTTTAAAATTTTGTGCAAATAAAAATTTTTGAGCGCAATTACAGATTTTTTGTTAGGTAAAAGAGTTCAAACGTAAAACCTAAGTGGCGCCTAGTGGCAGCCAGATTTATGAAATTATTAAACCAAACATATATAAGCTTTAAAATATCTGAGTATAAAAGCAAGATGTAGTAATAAAAAAAATATATTGTCAATTAAAAGCAAAAGTTAGACATTAAAATATGACAAATTAAGCATATTTAAATTTGCTATAAATATGTTAATTACATACCAATTTTAGTCTAACAACTTTTAAAATCTAGATAATATACAGAGTTATAATATTTTAAAAAGCGCAATATTTTATGTAAATTTTATTTATTTCCATCGATTTTTTAAACCACATTTTTTTTTTCTAATTTACATTTGCGTCTACTTCAACCGCAGCATTAGTATATTCATTAAAACTTTAAGTGTAAATAAACGGTTTTAAATTGTTTTATAATGTCTTTATATAGGTTCGACACCATTTAGGCATCAAAATTCTGATTTTGGTTTTTATACTTTTGTCCATTCACTGGCCCACTGTGCACTGTTTTTGGATACATATCCTTGTGTTTTAAGGACTTGAACTGAAACCAAAAATTACCCTTATAAATTGTAACTCCATTAATTTCTTTTTCTTTAAGTCTTCATACCCAGGGCCGTAGCCAGCTTGAGCGGCCCCGGTAAAAGAAGTCGCACCGGGCCCCTCACCTAAAACTAACTATATTATAATTTTTACTTCATTCATTTTTTAATTTATTCATATATAAATATAAAATACATAATTTAAAATAACTTTTCGCGCTTTTTTGTTTGCGAATTCTTCAATGACGGTGTCAAAATTAAGTTCTTTAGCCAATTCACGTTCAATACAGAGTCTTGCTAGATCATTCAAGCGTTTTTGTCCCATTGTGGATCTATTTTGATTTTTAAATCGTGAGAGGCAACTAAATGATCTTTCTGCCTCAGCAACGGTAACTGGAAAGCAACAGAATATGCGCAACATTATAGTTAAATATGGAAACAACTTGTCGATTTCTAATTTACAAATTTCGTTTAGTAAATTCAATGGCGTTAAATTTATAGCAACAAAATTAGTCGTGTAAATGGACTTCAAATGCAAAATTTCATCAACTATCGTTATTGATATCCTTCTCGTATTTTTCTTATAAGATTTTAGCCTTTCTGACAACATCTATTTCTTCGAGTTTGTTGAATGTCCACTAGATGTCAAAAGTATCGCATATTTTTTGAACTGCTTCAAATCTAGTTGAAATTTATCGAAAAAAGCGACCGATAATCACATTAAACACATTTTTTCTAAATTTCTGTTCAGGAGTTTCAGTCGAAGTTCCATTGTTAAAATTTTTAAAATATTTCTTATCGTGTTTCCAATTGTAACTTTTCTTAAAGGTAGAAACTAAATTACAATTTTTAGCTGCAGTCTTTGCTAATCCCATAAATTTCTGACCTTTTTTAAATCTTTCAATAGACTTTTAATATTTAGCAATTCAGTTGAGAATGTGATTTCGCGATTTTGCTAAATTAAATTGACATTATTTAATTTTGTCAAAATTTCGAGAAAAAAAACTGTCACTAAGGGGCCCGAAATAATAAAAAGTTATAAGATATGTTGATTTATTGATTATAATTTTCATCTTTCCTAAATTATCCACTATACCCGGCTCCTCAAAGGCCCGGGCCTGGTGAATTTGTATAGAGACGCATAACGATTTTGTTCACACAAAATTAATCGATATGCACCTCTATCCATTTCGTTAATTTAAATTTGTAAAAATGCTCTCGTAATGTTGGCTAAAACGCAGAGTTTGTTCATCGAACTTCGTATTAGAATGTTAAATATTAGGGGTTGTAGCGATGGTCCCACTTCCAGGCAATCGTTTAATTAAGGTGATTGAGCATCTTTTTTTGCTGAATAATTATAAACAACTCGCATTTTTGTTGACTAAGCATTTTCCTTGATTACAGCTTGATGAGGAATGTAGTGAACAATTTCTCTCGTAGGTTTTTCTGGCACTGTTTCCAGTATTCCCTCTCTGATCTTTTCCATCATTATTTCATTATACTTCTCTAGTTTGTTAAGTTTTTCCATTCGAATTGTTGTTCTTTTTAATCTTTTAATAGCCAGATCCCTGTTGTTTGGCAGTTTAAAAATATCTTTTTTTCCAAGGCATTCTAGTTTCTTAATAACATTCGTTTGTTTTGTGTAGCAATGAAAAAACCCTTTTCAATACCATAACTTAATTCAATAAAAAACCCTTTTCAATACCACGTGTTCAATAAAAAACCCTTTTCAATACCATAACTTTATTCCATTTGTCTTCCAGAAAGAGTCCATCCAAACATAGCTAATTCAGCTCCAGGATTTTTATCCGGATTTTTTCTGAGAACCACCCGCTCGGTAGTTTTTATTCATTGATAATCAGCAGCACCAAGTATTATTTGAACAGGTTGTATTTCATCACCTTCTCCATTATTGCTAAATTTCAGTCTCCTCAGTGTCACAGTTCGCCTTTTTACTTCCTTGATCATTGGATTGGGTAAGAAGGTCAGTATTTCTATTCTGCTTTGATGCATTCAATCTTGATGCAAAATTCCGGTATTGTAATTGATTCTAGCGTAACATTATATATTTCCACACGCTTGTTTACCGCTCCATATAGTTGTTCAATGGTTTTATGTTATCTTCGTATAGGTTTTAACTTCGGTTTTGTTATCAAGTTTGTACATATATAAGAATTTCCTGCACCCGTATGTAACATTATCCGTGCTTTTTCACCCTTTATCTTTGCCATTACTGTCGGGTGAACAGTTGTACTTGCATTTTTTTTATTTTTATTTTTTATGTCGTCATTAAAAAAAAGAATACAATGCCGTTTTATATAAATAAAATTTACATGACCGGGGCTAAAAGAAGACAAAATTTGCCTTATCACTACGCTCCGACGTGCTTTCATCAGCAAGCGTGTACAATCATTAAAATGTAAACATAAAATTACTTTGTACGATATAAAAAATAAATACAAATTTTACAAGTATGTTAAGATCAGTAACTAAAAAAAGAAAATCGTAAAAAAAATAAAAAAAAATTTTTTTTTTTTTTTTTTTTAAATATATATTTGCTGTTTATATAATAAGAAAATATAGTTACAAAGAAACATTTACATACAAAAAAAGTTGATTTATAAAAAACAGGCAGGGGCTCAAAGAAGATATGGATGACTAAAGTCACCACAATCTTTTCATAGAGCCCCTATGTGGGCTTTACAAGTTTAAAATAGAATAAGATTGTTAAAAATACTATGTACAGTTCCAATATAATAAAAAGATAAAAACTTTCATAAATATTTACATTTAAAGAAAGAAAGTAAATAGTATCAATATAATTTTAACGATAGTCATTTAAAATACTGACAAATTATTTTAAAGATAAAAATAAGAGACAATCAAACAAAAAAAATAAAAATAGAAAAAACTAAGAATAATGGAATTCGATGTTCATTTAGAAAAATTAAAAAATTATTTATAATTTTTAAAAATTTCATTTTTTATTAGAAACTTAAAGGAGTTTAGTGATTTTACCGTATTTAAATGTTTAGTTTTTTGAAATGTGTTCCATAGTTTCGGTCCACGGTATGCTATTCCATATTCAGAATACTTGCTCCTAATTCTAGGCAATTTATAAGTATTCCATTGATTTATTCTAAGAGAGTAATTATTGTTAACATTTTTTGTAAATTTATTATTAAAGGTTTTTGGAATCAGGCTGTTATTATATTTATACATAAAAATTAAGTGTTGGTAAATATTAACTTCATATATACTCATCATTTGCATGTCTTTCATTAGTGGTTTTGCATGTTCATATTTTTTTTTTGTTTTTTGTTTTTGTTTTTTTTTTTTTTTTTTTTTTGTTTTTTTGTTTTTTTTTGTTTTTTTTTGATAATAAGATTTTTTTGATAATAACATTTTTGATAATAACTTTGATAATAATAATTACACCTAAAAATTAAAAATAAGTTAATACAGTCGACTCTCGATATCTCGAACACTAAGGGGACCGGAAAATAAGTTCGAGATATCGACAGTTCGAGATATCAAGAAAAGGGTTGAAAATAAATAAAAATCTGTTATCTGATATTGCTTTAAATTATCCATCTTTTCCATCTTCATTAAATCCTCAAGTTTTAGTGCTAGGGATTGTATTTCATTTCCGTATTTTGAGCTGTATAGCGAAGCATTTTGAATTGTTTCGAAAGCAATTTCTAATTGAATATCAGATGGGCGTGGCGGGGCTTCGACGTCAATAGCTTCGTCAACGCTATCTTCAACTTCATTATCGTCGTTTTCAAAATTAGGGTCTAAAATCTAAGCAATGATTTCAGCATCAGTAGCAAGTGAACTGGTGGTTACTACATCGCAATCTAAACCAATGTAAGATTCCGCTGAGAGATCTTCTTGGACGGCACGAGGATCTAACTCTCGCAAACGGTTAAATTCTTCTGTCAAAAATTTAAAAGAATGATCATCATCAGCTTCTTTTTTAAAGCAGTTGATGACAGTCTCCTTCGACACAGCATTCCACGAAGAAACAAGATCTTTCATTGCTTGAAGTATAGAAATTTTTGGCATGGGTTCGTTATTATCGACAGCCTTGATACACAAACGCACAATTTTGTGACGATAATAAGCTTTAAGACTTCGAATTACGCCTTGATCCATGGGCTGAAGGACAGATGTGGTGTTAGGGAGGAAAAATATTAGGTTGATGTTGCTTAGCCCTTCAATGTGTGGGTGGGCAGAACAGTTATCCACCAGGAGTGCTACTTTCCTGTCTTGAGCACGAAAAAATGAGTCAAGTTTCATTACCCATTCTGTAAAAAGGTCTCCGGTCATCCAACTTTTTAGCTGATTTTTATATGTGCAAGGAAGTTGTTTAATGTGCTTAAAACACCGTGGGTTTTTAGATTTTCCAATAACAAACATAGGTAATTTTTCTCGAGTTGCACTCCCTGCTGCTATGCCTGTTAGTCTGACTTTACTATTTTTTCCCCCAAAACATTTTTCTCGTGATAAATGGTATGTTTTGTTTGGTAGGCACTGGTAAAATAGTCCAAACTCATCGGCATTGAAAATGTTTTCAAGCTTGTAATTCAAAAGCAATGTTGAAAGTGTAGTTTCATTCCACGAAGCAGTCATATTATTCGTCACGGCGGCACTTTCGCCTGAGATTATTTTAAAGCTGATGCCGTTCCTAAAAATAGGAACAGAATAATTGAATTTTAATTACACGTTTAAAAAACTAAATAAATTAAATATAAACAGATACATGTTATTTGTTTATATTAAAATTGAACAAGATTTGACAAAATTTAACTGACCTTTCTTTCCAATTATGAAACCAACAATCAGATGCTTTAAAATCCGACTCTCCTAATGCTTCTGCGAATTTTAGTGCCTTTTCTTTTAGTATGGTACCATCAATTGGTGCTTGTTGACTTCTTTTTGCAACGAACCACGTGTATATGGCCTTGTCTACATTTTTGAAATTACCACTACGAAGTTTCTTCCGTTTAGATTTTGTGCCATTTTTTTCCAGTGAGGTTAATAACTTGGTTTTATTTTTAATCCAGGTTGATAATGTGTTCTTTGGGACTCCATACTTTTTGGCAACCTCTTTGTTAGACATCCCAGTCTCTAGGTCTTTTAATGCCTTGCATTTTTCTATTATAGATTTGTTCGTGAGTTTTCGTTTAACGAGCGGCATGTTGCTGCGTTTGACAAAAAGAATAAATTATATATTAAAACTTTTCAGAAATTCGATTCTTAAAAAAAATCGAATTTAAAAATCGAATTAAAAATTTTTTTTTTTCGAAAATTGGAATTTAAAAAAATTAAATTTTATTAAAACATTTTTGAAAAAAAAAATGTTGAAAAGTTCGAGATAACGAGGGAAAATTGCCCTGTGGACCGAAAATATTGTTCGAGATACCAAAAAGTTCGAGATAATAAGGTTCGAGATATCGAGAGGATTTTAGCCTAAACTAGTACGTTATGTCCATGGGACCGCTAAAAAAGTTCGAGATACTCAAAAGTTCGAGATATCAAGTATTCGAGATATCGAGAGTCGACTGTAGAAGAATTTAAGGAAAATTTAAATTAAAGACCAGTTAATAAGATAGGTGTTAAAAAAGAAAAAAGAAAAAAAAAGACGACGAAGTAAAGAATCTAAATAAAAATTTAATTTATTAACATCGTTAAGAAGTTTTTGTTTTAGCTTTTGTTTGAATAGAGAAAGCGAAGAACAATTTTTCAGCTGGTTATTTAACAAAGTGTTCCATAGTTTAGGACCGCTGATGGCAATAGAAAATTTTGTAACCAAATAGTGCATTTTAGGTTGCTCATAATTGTAATTTGAAAACCTTGTAGGGTACTCGTGGTTAATTTTATTGAAAAGTGTATTAAATATTATAGGAGTTAATTTATTATGAAATTTGTACATAAATATAAGAATTTGATAAAGGTCTCTCCATGTCATAGTCCGGTAGAATTTCACCAAAAAAGGGGTCAACCTAGAAAAAATTATTATAAAGACATGTTACATATCGTTGGAAAGCTTATTATTTCCTCTTTAAAATGGGTAATTGGTATTTTTTTTTATTTTGGGGAAAAAAAGTTATGACGTCACAAAGATTAGGAGTAAAATACGAAATTTTAAACGTTGCTGATAAATTTTAAGTATGCTGTACAATAAGTTGCGTTGTAACTATAATAACACTTATATTTAAATAATATAAAAGTGTTGAGTATATATATATATTTTTTGTTACTAGAAACATGGCTTTCGGAGCCGCGGGGGCCACAGCCCCCCAAAGGACCTTTTTTGAATTTTGCAAGAGGAATTTTTTTGATTTTTTGTTTGTTTTTGTCAAATATTTTTGTTAAACTTTGTTTCTGTAAGTAAAAATGGGTAGAGGGAATAAAAATTCCTTGTTCTACATTTCGAATTTTAAAGTTATTAGAATGTAATATTCTTTTTGTATTCGAAATGTAATCGAATTTTTTTGGCAATATTTATCAAAAACTTTTTAATAAATTATTTATCTTAGTGTTTATAATTATGTAATGATTTGCTATTTTCAGATTTTAATATAAATTATCTGATCTTGTAAGTGATAATAAAACTAGTTCTGAAACTGAAAAATTATGGACTTAAAAAATGAATCCTCTGTATGTGCATTGTGTGGTAAAATGAAATTAGAAGGAGATTCGTTGAGCCAAGTGGGGGCAAGATTTGGAAGGAATTTTGATAACCAAGGAGCTCTTGGAAAATTAATTGAATGTGCTTTAAAATTGGGTTTAAATGTATTGGTAAATGAACTGAATAAAAAACAAGAGACAGGAGAAAAGGTTTTTATTCACTCATCGTGTCGAACTAAATTAAGAAACCAATCAAAATCAATTAAACGATCACAAGCATCGATGGAAACTCCTATTGAAAGAAAACGTTTTTTTTAATTTTAAAGAGCAATGTTTTTATTGTGGAAATATGTGCACACTTGACAGTCGCCATCCTGAGAGAAATAATTTCATAGAAGTAAGAACAAAATCATCAAAAATTTATCATGCAACTCTAGAATTATGCAACGAACGTAACGATTTTTTATCTAAAACAGTTGAAGCTAGACTTTTGAATATAAATGATCTTGTAGCTGTTGAAGCACGATATCACATCTATTGTCGTGCAAAATTTGAAAAACCTATTACTACATCAAGCTGTGGAAGACCAACATCAACAGAAAAGCTTACTGTCTTTAATGCAGCATGCATAAAACTTGAGAAAGATATTGATCTATACACAGCCTCTGAGTTTTACGAGATGATGCAAACATTAGGAGAAGAAATATATTCCCTTAAAATGACGCAAAATAAATTAAAAGAAAAATACGGAGATTCTATGCAATTAGTCTCGCGACAAGGTAAAAGTAATGTAATTATACTGGACAGATTTAGACATATATTATGCGAAAACTGGTACACCAGAAAAAAACACAATGCAGAGGACGAAAAAATCAGAGTTATAACTGCAGCAGCAAAATTATTGAGTGATTATATAAAGAATTTTGACCATGATGTAAAAACGTATCCTTTAATAGAAGATGTAACTAACAATGAAAACACCTGCATACCCTTATTGCTGAAGGTGTTTATCAGAGAACTAATTCCTGTGCCATTAAAACAAACGTCAATTTCACAAGCATTGTTTTCTGCAGTGAGGCCACAATCAATAATGCCAATGCAGTTAGGAGTAGCCGTTACCGTTGATAATGTACTTTCTTCCAAGTGGCTAAATGTTCTACTTGCTAAATTGGGTTTTGCATCAAGTTACGACGAGGTTTGTTTATTAAGTGATAATTTTATTTGTATTTGTTTTTTAAAAAAATTTTTACACATAACAATATAGAATACAAGAAAAACTAAATTTATTTAACAGATCATTCGTTACAAGCAGAACATAGTGAAACACGATAAAATTAACGATATACTTTGCCCTGAAGGTACAACATCTATTCAGTTTGTTGGGGATAACACAGATCATGATTTAGCAACAATTGATGGTAAAAATACACATCACGGATTAGGTTCCATATCAATTGCAAATGGAAATTTTATTGAGAACTCAAATAAGAAAAGATTGCCTAGGGATAAAAAAGATTATTGGTCCTACATAAACTTTGACAACCACATTACAATTTCTCAGTTTTACAGCTCTGACGTTCCGGTTTTATCTCAAATAAAATTTCAAGAATTTACAAAGGTATTTACTTGACTGGGGTTAAGAGGGATAGCGTTTCAAAAAATTAGTGTTCAAATTTCATGTACAGCTTTAAAATATAATAAAAACTTCTATAGATACAATTTATTTTGAGATTTTTGATGATATGAGACAATCATTAACTTTTAACTTTCTTTTATTTAAGGTTACTTTAAAGCCAAACCTTGTCGATATACTTTGGAACATGTCGCATATCTTTGAATTATAATGCCCAAGTTGGGCTGCCTACATGAGTCGTCAAGTTAAAAATGTTCTTCCTATTTCTAAAGTATCCATGCTTCCAGTAATCAACTTACCGGCAACTGATTTTAATGCTTTATATTCTTTGTTAAGTTTCGTTGTAATACAATCAGAAAAGCTAAAACTTGGAATGCCATGTGTTACATTTGATCAACAGCTTTATGTGAAAGCCTATGAAATTGCGGCTTCAAAGAAAATGAAAGTTTTTATTAGAATTGGTGGATTTCATCAGCTAATGAGTTTTCTTGTAGCTATTGGAACATTGATGGAAGGAAGTGGATTAAAAACTGCTCTTGAAACTGTTTACGCTTCCGCTTCAGTCAACCACATGTTTTCTGGAAAAGCAATTTCTCGAAGTCTTCGAGGCCATATGTTTGCTGCATCTTCTATCTTATCTATATTGCTGGAGGAAGTTTGGGTTGAACTAAGCGATGAAGAAAAAACTGAAATTAAATTAATGTACAGCTCAAATATGCATAACAAAAATGGCGACACTGACCTTGAAAAGAAGTTAATTCTATTATTTGAAAAAAAGCAAGAAGAATACATGGCAAAATCACGAACTGCAAAATTATGGCTAAACTATGTTCACTATATATTTATTGTACAAGAGTTTATTCGAGCGGAAAGAACTAGTAACTGGAACCTACATATTGTTACAACAAAATGTATGCTAAAACTACTTGCCTCAACAGGGCACAATAATTATACAAAATCATTACGTTTATATTTACAATCAGTGGATGAATTAGCATGCACTCACCCAGAAGTATATAAACAGTTCCTCAATGGAGAACATACAGTAAGGCGCACTTCAAAGAGTTGGTCTGGAATATGGACTGATTTATCAATAGAACAGATATTAATGAAATCGTTAAAGGGCAAAGGAGGAGTTGTTGGCAGAGAAATTACTGAAAATGTTTTACATGTTTGGACAAGTACAATGCATAGGTAAAAATAAAATTAAATACTTATTGTTTCGTTTACTTGGAATTTGCTAATAAAATAGATATTTCCAGCAAAAACTAAATGGGGCAAATATTTACAAATATAGAAATAATATTTTTTATCAAGGTGCGCTGAAATGACAGTAGCAATAAATTCATTAACCTCGCCAAGAAACTCAAGTAAAGAACACAAAGAACTTTGTGCGGGAAGGATTAGACGTGACTCTGAAGATTTTCAAAAAATTAAATCATGGTTTGATTCTCATAGCCCATTTGATGTAAGAGAACAACTTGAGGCTCTGGACTCAGGGCTTGTAGATGAGTTTAATCAGGTGACTTGTGATTGTTCGGAAAGCATTGGTGCATCAATACGGGCACAAATGAATGATATGACATACACAGAAGTATCCTTCAAAAGGAGTAATCAACTCAAAAATCTTCAAGGACTGTACTCAAATATTAAAGTCAACAATGAAAATATATCAGTTGATCCCTTGACATTGTTTTTGCGTTTATCAGTTATCGTTGAGAAAAAACCAGAAAAAGAAATTGAAGACTACTTTTACTATGAACTAACTTCGTTCCCTATGTCACTTTTTAAAGATGGTCTTATGCGCAATGCTCAAAAACACAAGCTGAAAAATTACCTAACAAAGCCAGTTATATCTATGCCATTTGCTCCTTATTCTTTAAAAGTTGCCGATGGTGGCGCTCTTTTATACTGCTGCGATTGGAACAAGGGTGAAATATTTGACAATATTTTTGAAAAGTACATCCAATTTCTTAATTACCTTAAAGTTAGTGTAGTAGTATTCGATGGATATGAAAATTCTACAAAAGACGCTACGCGTATAAAGCGTGGATCTTTATCACAATTTGCAGTTGAAATACATAAAAGCAATCCTTGTCCGTCTGATAGAAGTAAATTTTTCTCTAACTACGCCAACAAAAAATCATTTATCCGAATTCTAGAAGTTAGATTAAGAGAAAGAGGTTTTACTGTGTATGTGTGTCATTCTGACGCAGATACTACAATCGTTAAAATTGCACTTAACTTTTCCAAAACAGAGCCCGTCACAATATTTGCTGATGACAGCGATATTCTTTGCCTCTTATTACACCACTGTAAATCAGTTGAATCTTTACACAAAATATATTTAACAAGTATGACAAAAAGAGTTGATTGCCAGCGTGAATGTTATGACACTGATCAGATTATTGGCAGTACAGCAGAACATGTCATTAACAATATTCTTTTTGCGCACGCATTTACAGGTTGTGATACAACATCAGCAATTCACAATTTTGGAAAGACTTCAATTTTTAGATAGCTTGAAGCCAAAGACTTGTGCAATGCAGCAAATATTTTTTACCATGATGATAAATCGCCTGATGAGATTGGAAATGCATCAATTCGTTTCTTTCAGCTGCTACATTCCTCAACATCAAATCTACAACAAATACGAAAGCAAAAGTACGAGGAAATGATAAACTCAGATCGAGCTCACATAGACCCTTCTGTTCTTCCACCATCTCCTAGAGCTGCTTACTACCATGGATTGAGAGTATATCATCAAGTGCGTATTTGGAGATGTCTAAGTGAAATTGATCTTGACCCACTTAATTGGGGATGGAAATTAAATGGCTTTATGTACTCACCAATAGCGACAGATGAAAACGCAGGTCCAGAGGATATCCTAAAGGTTGTTCGATGTGGGTGTAAAAACTCCTGTTCGAGTCGATGTTCCTGCAGAAAGATGGGACTTCACTGCACTTCATCGTGTGCTACCTGTCACGGGATTAACTGTACAAATATTGAAAAAGTTGACGAAGAAAATGAACCAGCCCATGACCGTCACTTCTCAGATGTTTTTACATAAATTTTAATTTAATCAGAATAAGTAAGATAAACTTAATGCATAAAGATAAACTTCTTTGTAAATATTTTTTAACATGCTCTTGGTAACATTACAGAATAATTGCGTTTAACAGTATTTTATATATTTTGAATATATTTGTTTTGTAAACACATCTTTAAGTCAAATTTTCAAAAAATTGGCTAAAGTAGCGTCCCCCTCTGCCTTTATACCGTACTTTTAGTTATTATTATTTCGCTTTCAGTTCATTAAACCAACTACTAATACTTAGGAGTAATAAATATAAAAATATATTACATTTACTTGCTTAAATTATAAATTCTTTTAGTAAAAAAACGTCAATTTTGGTGCTTTTCTGCTAATCTTTATGACGTCACAACTTTTTTTCCCCAAAATAAAAAAAATTACCAATTACTCATTTAAAAGAGGAAAAAATAAGCTTTCCAACGATATATAACATGTCTTTATACTAATTTTTTCTAGGTTAAGACTAAATTCTACCGGACTATCAAGTTTTCGTCAAGTATCACTCCTAAAAACTTTAATGATGACTCTCTAATTATTTTAGAGTTACCAATATTAAGATTAGGAAGTTTTAATGGAATATTATCTTTATCGTGAATTCTATGAAAAAAAGTATACTTAGTTTTATTTAAATTTAATGACAATTTGTTTGCCTTAAACCATTCCGCTAGATTTAAGAGTTCATTGTTTACTATTTTAAATAAAAGGTTGACCTCTCCATTAGAATAAAATAAATTTGTGTCATCTGCAAATAAAACTGAATTTAAATTATTTGAAAACTTATGAAAATCGTTTACATAAATAAGGAATAACAGTGGACTCAGAATTGAGTCTTGGGGAACACCGCAAATTATAGTCAAGTAATCAGTTTTTTCTTCTTCGTGTGCTATGTATTGTTTTCTATTGCTTAGATAACTTTTGAGCCATTCTAAATATGTGCTTTTAATTCCATAACTTTCAAGTTTTTTTATCAGAATGCCATGGTCTACTGTATCAAAGGCTTTGCTAAGATCTATAAAAACTCCGAGGATAAA
>NC_088932.1:18112500-18167500 GCF_038396675.1 Hydra vulgaris | reverse complement strand
TTGTTTCCGGATTGAATAGTTGAAAAAAAACTACTGAAATAAGGTTTTATAGAAACAAACATCTACAGCTGGCATGTATGGGTACATAGAAACAATGTCTTTTACTTTCTCACTAGAAATTTCAATACTATGTGGAAAACAAGATGCCAGTGGAATTGATGGTTCTTCAAGATTACTTCCTGATCCTCTAGTGTTTTTTGGCTTAGACAGCCGTGCCTCTTTATAAATATCTGTAAAACGATTCTTGAAATACACATGACCAGGAGCATTAGACCTATATACAAGTGTTTTGACATTAAAGTATGGAACCTTTTTGTAGTTCATAAGACAAGCAATTTTTGAGAAATTTTTGATGTCCTTTTTTTGCATTTGGTATACAAAAAATGGTTTACGTTGGTTAACATTTAACATTGCTTTTACCAACTCGGGAGGGCTGAATATTTCTGCTGAATGTAATGATTTCTCAATCTGACTATGTATATTATCACATTCCTGAATGGAGCTATGCCCTGGCTCACAATACTTTTGTTCAATGATTTCAATATTTGGATGATCAATAAGAAACTCACGCAATGCAGCTGACATATGACTGTTTCTATTTTGTGGAACACAAGAATCAAACCAGAGTAAAAACTTGTCAATATTAGGAAGATCCTTGTAAACTTGATTTAGCATACATATCACAGCACTAGCAATATCGTTACCAGAACGACCAGACATACCTTCATGCCATAATACACAATATGCTTTTTTGTTTAGCGAAGAGTAACCTGTTAAGTTATAACAACTGAGCTTCCTTTTATAAAAGAAGTTTCCCACGTTACTTTTTGGCAAGCTCAAGACATTTTGTAGATCAATACAAACTATGGTTGTGGTAGGGGAGTTCAACTTTCGATCCTTATCTCTCTCGATCTTTGTTTCATTTTTTGATGCAATATGCTTGTTATACTTTTGGATTTGCTCTTCATTTGCATTTTCAAGAATGCAAAATTGTTAGCATGTATCACACAGATCTTTTTTCGGCTTTTGAAATTCAATATTAAATTTGGTGTTAAAAATATTGCGGTACATACATTCCTTTGCTGGTAAAATTTTATATTGAGTGCAATATGTTAAATATAAATCATAAAGTTTCTTCAAATTTAATGAACCATCAAAGTATTGTTTGCAGGAAATGCTTCGACAATAATGTGACTCAACTCGTGGAAACAAGTTAATATGGTTTTCTACACTCTGTTTAGTCATTTCAAGAACTTTTTTTTTACAATGTTTCCCCCATTTTGTAGGGGCAGGAATACCAGTTTCAAGCTTATTTTCATGATAGTATGATATTTGCCTGCTGCTGATGTCTAATGTAGACAAATAAAACACTTTACATACACGATGTTTGACATTATCAACAAAGAAATTGTAAAAATAAGTATATTTTCTCCTTGATTTGCTTACTTTATTGGTCTGAGTTGTTTTTTTATCTAATCTTTCAGTAGTTTTACTAAAAAAGTGTTGCTTTTCAATCTGAGACATTCCCCACAGTCCATTAAATAATATTTTCCTCTCGTGTTCTGAAATTTTTACAGAACACTTAAACTTGCAACAATTTCCACAATCTTTTTTATTTTTAATACTTTTTGGTTGTATAACCTTGCCTCTGATATTTATATATTCTTTTCCTGATTGCCTAAGTCGCTTTCTTTTTGACTGTTTCCAGTTATAACAGTTTGCCTTACGTTTTCTTGTTTTCCCACCGTGCGGAGGTAATCGCAGTTGACCAGCAATTGAAGGATGTGTTGGAACATAGGGAGTAACCATGATATTAGCTTGTTGTGGGTAAACTAAAAATAAAAATTAAACATAAAAAAATTATGCAATGCAAATAGGTGAAAATAAGATCATTTTTTCCACATATGAAGCGATTCATTTAAATTTGAATCCTTATTTATTTAGTATATACAACAAATAGAGTGCTCAATATATCTATCTATATATATATATATATATATATATATATATATATATATATATATATATATATATATATATATATATATATATATATATATATATATATATATATATATATATATATATATATATATATATATATATATATATATATATATATATATATATATATATATATATGTATATATATATATATATATATATATATATATATATATGTATATATATATATATATATGTATATATATATATATATATATATATTATATATATATATATATATATATATATATATATATATATATATATATATATATATATATTATTAGAACCTCACGGATTCTATTATATATGTTACATACACACATTAGTGTATGTGTCACATATACAACAGAATCCGTGAGGTTCTAATAAGATAATAACACATTTCCTACTAAAATAATTTGCTGAATTTTTATTAATAACTAAAAAAAGCCGATTAGCACTAGAATATATAAGAAAATACCTGTATTTTGGTTTATTATTCCGAGACATCCATTTATATTTTCCGCCATTTTAAAATTTTTAAGAGGAAATAAACACGAACGTATTATTTAATGCGATTTATAAACAATTTTATTGGTTGTTGTAAATAGAACAAAATAATATTAATAACTATCGCTATTTTGCACATAGAACAATCGGTTACACCTAATTTGACACTATTTAGTTTTTTTTTTCAATCTTAAAAGTATTATAGCTAGAAAGAAAATATAACAAAAAAAGAGAAAAAGGTATAAACTCATTTTTTTCAATTTTGGAGTTAGAACAAAATAATTCTAACCTGACGATTTTAAGTTTTATTTTTTAAATATATCATTATTTCATATTTAAAATATTTGAATAGTACATAAAGTATTACAAACTTGAATCTGTTCCACAAATATTAAGCACATTTTCTTTTTTCAAAATTTTAATGTTACACTTTTTTTTTTGATCATTGCATTTAAAAAATACTTATATTTTGCAAAAATATATACGCAATGTGCAAAGTAAAGATAGTAAAATACATCCTAAGTTAGCTCTCAAAAATAAAAATTTTAAAGAACTCCAGAAGAGTATTGTAACTACTGTTTATGTTTTGAATGACACAACACCTCGACAAAAACAGTTCTCCAAACTTCAAAACAGCACAAACAACATTATAAACTTTCTAGATTTTTATCAATATTTTTGTCTATGATTAAGAATTTGGAATGCGATCAATTAGTTGAGTTTTACAAACACTTTTATTCCCCATTTTATTTTTATCATTTGTTCTTATTTTCCAATTTTCTCACCCATTTTTTTTTTTATCAACATGTAAGCAAATTTAAGAGTTAATTTTATACAGTCCCAAGTTGTTAGATAGTAGAAGCTTGGATATAGTTGCATGTTATATTGAAGAAAAAAAAAAACAACCGTTGGACTAGTCGCATTTAACTTATCTGAAAGTATCTCTCAACAATTCATTAACGTAACTAATAATATGAAAATTAAGGTTACATCTTAATTTCAAAAACATTCTTTAATGTTTAGAAAAAAAATTTATAAAAACTTTTTTTAAACATTAGTAAACTGGTATGCCAAAAAAATCTGTACGGAGAAGATCGATTTTATTTTAATGTTAAAAAAAAATCTCCGGTATTGAAAGTCATTATTTTCCACTTAGAAATCATTAGGATAAATTGAAGTTGGAAGTTTGATTTTTATTAAGAGAACTTAAAATGTTTAAACGAGATCAAGTAAGTTTTAATAAGTTATTTAATTAAATTTTATGATTTTTCTTCTTTAACATTTATTAAATTACTAGAAAAAGTCAAAGAAAATTTAAAACGTAATTTTTCCTAATATTAATGTGTTTTAAAAGATGTATTTAATGTAATAGAAATAATAAGTGTTAGTTATTGTAATTGTTTTTGTTTTTAACCATTGGTTACCAACTGTTACCATTAATAATGAAGTTGTGAGAAAAAATTTTTTTTTTTTTCGGTGTAAAAACAGTTGAGTCTAAAATGGTGCACATCTTCACTGATTCCCTCGTAAGTTTAAATGTAAAGTTTTCAAGCTTTAAATGTAAAGTTTTCTAGCATATATAAATGCATTATTATTAGCATTCATCAGAGAGCTTTATTTAAAAAAAAAAACTCTTCGCTTCAAAATAACAGTCATGGATTTCAGATATTTATGCTTTCCTCTCCTCTCCTCTCCCCCTTTTTTTTATTCTCTTTTTTTTGTTGTTGTTGCTTTTTTGTGGTTATTTTATATTTTTATTTGTCAATTAGTGCGAATTGTCCAGTTTTGATAATAATTACACTTTTTCTAAAATTAGGTTTATTTAAATAGTGTTTTTTTTTTAGTTAAAAAGAAATTAAATATAAATATATTTAAATACTCAATTTAATTATTTAAAATAAATTTTAATTTTTTTATACAATTTCTCACACACAAAAGCTATATTTCTCAAAAAAGCTCATGTTATAAAAATCTGTTGGTGTTTAAAAATTATGACTACGTATGGTCCACAACCTTTACAAAGTTAAAATTTTTTTAGTCATAATCTCCGAATAACAAGAAATTATCATATAAAATTTATAATTAATAATTTACTTTATTTAACTTTTGGCAAAGCATATTTGAAAGGTTAAACTGGTATATTATGACTTTGCGCAGACAAAAATATCACATGTCCTAATACCGTGCATATTTATTTTAATGTTCTCATACAGAGCCCATCATAGTTTATGGGTCTCATACTTATTGTGTTAGACCTTTATACTACCTAATTTTAAACCTTTATACAATTTTATTTTAAAAAGTTAAACCTTAGTTACTATGCAAAAACAGCCAATGTAAGAAATAAAGGGCTGAAGGGTAAACAGTTTGTAATTGGCAATGAATATAGCGGATGAAAAATGCCGCAAAAATTAAATTTAGTTATCAACACAACAACAAAACAATAACAACCACTTGAACTCAGCTCTGAACTTTAAATTTCTTTGAGTTTTTATTAACTGTTATTATTTCATTATTTATTATGTTGTTGTTTTTTTTGTTTGTTTTTTTGCGTTAAAAACTTATAAAGTTAAAAGCCTTGGAATGTTAAAAGTTTTTAACATTAAAAAGTTTAAAAAAAGTTTTTGTTTTTTTCAACTGGCAACCATTGGACGTCTACAATTGACGTCTTACAACCATTTTAGTCTACGAATAAAATTCTCGCTTAAATCGACCTGATATTAAAAAAGTTCTCTTTTTTTTAAAACAAATTTATGTAATTATTATATTATAATCGGATAAAAAAAATGCAATAAAATTAAATGTTATTAAAAATTTGGTTTTACTTTTTTATGTTTAAATTAATTTTATTTGATAATATATAAAAGCGATAATACAAAATAAAAATAATGAGAAAATAACAATATACGTCATTGTTACGACCAAAACCAAAATCAAGAAAGTATTTTACGTGAGCGTGTTTTATACACGAGCAGCCGTGGCGCAGTGGAAGCGCACTTGCCTCAAAAACAAAGGATCCGTGGTTTAAACCTCTTCTCTGGGCAAGCATTGCGACATTGGTTAGGACAGAGGTGTGAATTTCCAATTAAATGCTCATGCGCGGTGCTCTGTGATAAGACCTTAAGGACTTCTTGAGGCACCTAAATAAAAATAAAATAGAATTAAAAAAAAAAGAATTTGGAGGTTTAATTTTAAACAATTTTTTTTTTTAATGAATTTTCAAGAAATTTTGCAAATGAAAAAAAGATTTCAAAAAGGGTAAGTGTGAAATTTAATCTAACAAACAAAATAATTTAAAACTTTAAAAATAATTAAGTTACTTTAATAAAAGGAGATCGGTTATTTACGCCAATGTCCGATTACTTGCGATATGCGTAATTTTAAATTACCCGTGATAACCAAAAACGGAAATTACGCATGGGTTAAATTTATGCTTCAATATTTAACATTGAAGCATAAATTTAATCCATGCATAATTTCCGTTTTTGGTTATCACGGCTAATTTAAAATTACGCATTTTGCGAGTAATCGGACAATGGCATAAATAACCAAACATTAAAATTATTTAAATTATCTCCTTTTATTAAAGTAACTAAGAATATCTCCTCTCATTAAAGTAAACAGAAATTTTTTATTATTGACAAGCAGTGCATTGCACAGTGATTTAGAAACACTTGAAATTTGGCCAAAATATAGTTTTTTGAGTAGCGAAATTTAAACAATGTTATTAGCTAAATATTTTCTACAGTTTCTTATATTTCTAACTGTATAAGAAAATAAGTACTGAAATAATAGATTTAATTATTAATTTTTGTTTGAAAATGACCGAAAACATTTTTTTATCGTTAAAATTTAATCATTATGAAAACTTAATTTTCTCCCTAAATACAAAATCTTTCATTTTAATTTTCATTGTATACAAAGATAATAGTTAAATTTATCTTATTTTATAAAAATTTGTAAATATGTATTGATACATATTCTAAAAAATGCATTTAGAAAATGCAATTTTTATGAGTTTAAACTGATTTTTATAGTGCTAGGACTTTTTACCCATTTTGAAATAATGTGGTTTTAAAAAGCTGATTTTATAAAAAAATTAACGATGTTAAAGCTAATACAACAATTAGCATTCGACAGTTTTGGTAACTTCCAAAACTGTTACTTTTAGTTACATGTAACTGCGGTAACTTTAGGGTAAGTTAAGGTAACTTGAGCATAACTTAAGGTAACTTGAGCGTAACTTAAGGCAACTTAACTACTTATTAAATAATTGGGTAACTTTTTTAAAATTTAAAAAAGTAAGTTAAAAAAAATTTACAACTATTATTGATAAAACTGTGAGAAGAATTTACATTACCAATAACACTCGCGCAGATTTCATTTGTCGTTGCATACAAATATTTAAAAACATTTTCAGTAACAAAAAAGGAGAAAAAGGTCAAAAATTAGTCGCTCGCTAGAAAGATTTGTATAGTATTGTATAACTCACTGAGCGTTAGTTTTAGTGTTGTCTGCCAGGTAGCAGCACTATACGACAGCGCTTTACTCACAAAACACAACTATAGAGCAGGGTGTCGGATTTTCTTCGTGTGTTCGATGTGAGATTTATTTAACAGGTAAAAATATAAAAATGATCATCTTCATTGGTGCCATGCTGCAAAAGAAAATTGTCTCTCCAATAATATTCGGAAAAGTCAAATTACGTTCAAAAACGTCTTTTTTTCCGTCTAGTTTCCATATTTTGAAACAAAACATGGAAAAACCCTATCCCTGACCAGAACTTCTGTTCCATTTTTCTTTGTTTTTGTGCCACAAAATTTTAACACCTTCCTTAAATCTGTCGCTAAGTTTCGTAAATTCCATATTCTCCCTCAGCGCATAATTTAATTATGAATAATAAATAACAAATGTTTATTTAACAATAATATAAAAATTAAACAATAAATGTTTTATAAAATCATAAAGAAAAAAATGTTGTAATGAACAATGAACAAATCTAATAACAAATGAGTAACAAAAGTGGGTGAATAAATATGTTATAATTTTTTGTTGTTCAATAAATAAACTTTCCTGTTTTTCACACTAAACATAGTTTCAAAGATTAATTTGTTGCATAAAACAAGAAAATTTTTGAAACTTCAAGAATATATATTCTCTGCTAAAAAAAGTGGTCACTAAGTCATATCGTAAAAAGAGCTTAATAAAGTCATTTCTTCTTCATCTTCTTCAATATAGCTTTCATCGCATAAGTAATTTTGTTTATCTTCCTTGTCTAATAAAGATGAATTAATGTAAAGAAAAGCTAACTTTTCCACATTTTCATTTAATAGTCTGTTTCTTCTCTTTTCATGAATGAAATTATATGTGCTCCAAACTCTTTCACTAGAAGCAGAAGATGTCAGAACTGTGAATAACCTGATTGCAATTTTAGATAAATTTGAAAATTTGCTTTTTCCAACAATTGCCCAGTATTGAAAGTTTGACATTTTAAAAATTTCTTCTTTGATACTGTCTGACATAAAAACAAATTGTGTTAAATATTTATTCAACTCAAAAATAGCTAAACTAATTTCTTCATCTGAATCATAAAATATTGTAAAATATTTTTTTAATTGTTTCAAATTCTAATTTGTATAATTTATCTAAACCAATCATGTCATCACTAGTATATATTGGTGATAAAACAAAAGCAAATCCCATAGATTCTGTATGGAGAAAGGCCCACCTTTCATATAACAATTATTCCTGAATCTAAATAACAGTAAAACGTGAATTTTCAACTCAGTGAATTAATACTAATTCAACAACAACGTGATTATTTTATTTATTTAAACACATAACCAACACTTTTGTTGTTATATAAAACTTATTTAGCTCTAAAAGACTTAATATTTTATTTGAACTTTTATGTAAAATTGTTATATTTACTTAAAAACTAAATGTATATACAAATGTTAAATTGCTGAGCATTTTGAGGTGCTGTAAACTAAACTTCAATTTACAGCACCTCGAAATCTAAATTTAATATTTTTTTATACATTCAATTGTTAAGTAAAAATATAACAATCTTACATCAAAAATACTTTAAACTAAAACACTTACTTTTGATATAAATATTTATATAAAATGCTTATAGTAAAACATTTATAACAAATGCAATAAAGATAGATATAAAAACCGCAAAAACTAATGCGGGATCCGCGGGATTTGCGGGATTTTGAAATTATTGCTTTTAAACAAAAAAGTGCAAAATAAAAAAAAATATATACTTTTAAAAACTACTTTTAAAAAAGACTTTAAAAATTATTTACATCATGATTTTAAAACAAAAGTACCAACTAAGCATGTCGCAAATTAAAAACTATATGGAATTATTTTAAAAAAAGTGATAAAGAAAAAAATGCGAAGTGCTTGTTAAGTTCGGCTATTTTAAAAATTAGTCAAAGATTAACTAAAGGGTTATTAATCCATTTAAAAAACTTAACATGGCACCGATTTAAAATCAAGCGTTTTACAACAAGACGGAGCTTCAACTTCAAAACAGCATGAATAAGTTGAACTAGAGCCTAAAGTATGCATCGACTTCAAAGACGAAGAAGTAATTCTATCGAAAAAGTTCAGAACAATTAACACGTTTTTCGCAAAAGAAATTTCTATGGAAAAAACGGTATCGCGCATGGTTGCTAAAGATGGCTTTACATTTAATAGTTTTTGCACATCTTCAGATTTGCAGTATTTGTTTTCAAAGAGTGGTTTCCGGCTCCCTACTTCACCCAATACTATAACATCGATGGTAGTTAAATTCTCAGATTCTGTAAAACCCGATATAATGCAAAAATTCATATCACTAAATAAGCAAAATCAAAAGTTTTCAACAACGTTTGATGAATGGATATCACAAAATAGTCAGAGATACTTGAACTTAAATGTACATATGGAGGCGAAATACTTTAATCTTTAATTGATTCGAATCCATGGATTGTGTAATGCAGAACATTGCTTCAAGTTTGTTGCAGGAAGGCTGAATAGCTTCGATATTGACCTCCAAAAAGACATTATCACCATGACCACTGATGGAGCAAGTGTGATGGTGAAAGTCGGTAAAACGATGTCTTGCTATCAACAACTATGATAGGCTCATGAAATACAACTTAAAGTTATTGATATCTTATACAAGAAAAGCAACGGAGATGTCGAAGAATCGTTTACTACATATGAAAATTGTGAAGGAGAAGATGAATATGGTAACACTGATGATGATGAAGTTATAAATAAAGAATATGGTTTGACAATAATTTTGGACCGACCATCTGCTGAATTGGTTAGCAAATACAAAGATCTCATGAAAAAAGTGAGAAAGGTTGTAAAAATATTTAAAAACTCTCCTGTCAAAAATGATACATATTTACAGAAGTATATCCTACAAGAACACGGGAAAAAGCTTAAGTTGATTCTTGGTTGTAAAACTAGGTGGAACAGTATGTTCGGTATGTTAGAAAGATTTCATAGACTAAAAGTGTGTATTGAAAAAGCCTGAATTGATGTTGGGTCAAAAGTTCGTTTCACCCAAGAAGAATGGTCTCAAATCAACGACTTAATTAATTGCCTGGCACCACTAAAATTCGGTCTTGAACTATTATGCAGGAGAGAATCGAACCTTGTCACTGCAGAATCAACTTTTTAATTTATGTTAGATAAATTACAAAAGCAATCATCACTTTTGAGCATAGATTTAGCCGCGGCACTTCGTGAGAGGTTTACACAATGTCGTAATAAGAATTTAAATGGACTAGTTTAATTACAAAATCCTAAAAAATATGAACAAGAAATTAAAAAAAATGAAAATACTTTTTCAATGCCAAAAAGAACCGTTATGCGTCAAGAAATTAAAAAAATATTGATAAGAGTTTATACAATTGAAAGAAATGAAGACGAAGAAATTGAACTCGAAGAAAAAGAAGCTGTAGATTTTATTAACAGTTCCCAAATACTTACTCCTACAATTCTATCGCTGAAAAAGAATTGGAAAATCAAATACAGAAAGACAAGAAAAGCTGGACAGAAAATGTAAAGGCGATACCAAATATAGATTCTTTAGACTTTGATAAATTATTGAAGCAGGAAATGTCTGCCTATGAAAGTAACGGAGTAAGAGGCAAGTTTCTTGATATAGCGCATAGTTACTTGATGACCATACCACCGACAAGCATAGAAGCCGAGCAAACTTTTACAGCTGCTGGTTTTCTATGTAGTCCTTTGAGAAGTAGATTAAGTAATGATACTTTAAGTAGGGTCTGTTTCTTAAGAGCGCATTTCTTACAATGATTTTCTCATACTTAATATTTTAAAAAATAAATAAAGCTAATAGACGTTCTACGTAAAACTAAAAGTTTTTATACGTATTTCGGCGTATTATCTTTTTGTTCATTAAATGTTAAGAATTATATTGAGTTACAAATGAATTGTGTTTTTTGGCTTTATTTACCTCATCTTATCAATTTAATAAGTTGAGTATATTTTTTCTGAAATATTTGAAAGAAAAATACAACTGCCATTTTGCCTTTTATAATGTGCATAAGAAATCTACCAATCCCGCGCGGGATCCGTACAGAAATTAAAAATTTTCGCGCTGATCCCGCAGGATTGAAAAGTGTGCGGGATTGCAATCCCTATTTAAAACGCAAAATAAGTTTTTTGCATTTCAAAAACGATGAAAACTATTAGGGTACACAAAAAAGTAAAAATTAAAACCCTGGGACATATTTCTAGTAAAAGTATTTTCATTGGAAATGAAAATTTTAAGAGAAAAGCTGCAAACCTAAAATTTTTCTTACTTATACTTATGTAAATAAAGTATCATTTGTTAAAAGGGTTTGTTTTTTTTTTCAGGTTTTTGGGCAGCGACTTTTATTTTCTATATCACTGAACTATTTTTCACAATCTTAAAGTAAAGAAAATTTTATTAACAGAGTTCAAAAATATGTTTTATTCGACGAATTTTTAATAAATAAGTGGTTAAGATTTGCGTGCGGCAAGCTAGCGATGTGCTGGTAAAATTCTAAAAATCGGCTCTCGGTGTCGTTAAGGCAATTTTAAAATATTATAGCGTCTGTATGATATTTTGTTGACTACGACATACTTCCGTTAAATGATCAGGGCTGTTAATTATGAAACGACGAAAAAAAATAAAATGACACATTTTACGGTATTATAAAATATAAATGTTTGTAGCGAAAAAAAGGACCAAAGATTCTTTTTTTTTTTTTTTTAATTTTCTTAAAATCACAATCGCTTGTCCAAACTTGAATAAGATTTTAAATAAATGCGTTGTTTAGGTAAAATGAACATCCTAATTTAATAATAGTATCTGTTCTGATCGTTTATTGGCAATTTTTCTTAATTATAAGACTTCTCTTGGTCGGAATTCTACTATTTTTTGAGAAAATTGGTAGAAATATTGTATTTTGACAACTATATATAGTTAATTTACATCAGAACCGATTGGAACTAGGATCTATAGTAAATTAAGGCACTTTTTAAAAGATTTTAACTAAACTCATGTTAACGCCGACGAGCGAAAGTGATCAAAAGACTCCATAATGGTGTTCTATAGGTTCACTAATAGGGGTAAAAAGGTTTTAAAAGTTATATATAATATTTTAATATTTTTTAAATATTAAAAAAACCTAAAGCAAAAAAATTATACCATTTAAAGCTCTTGTTTGGACATAATATGCTGATAAAATCATGCTAATTCCAAATAAAAGAATTCGAATAATTTGTAAATCGCCTTAACTACACCGAACTCGTACACATTTACACCATTCCCCCTCACCCCAGTACACTTTTTTACATATCAATATTTATTTTTTGAATATTGTAATTAAAAATTTAAGTTTAGAACGTCATTAGTTATAGAGATTTTGTTTGTGTAAAGATAATACGTTAGGCGATAATATATTATCTTATATATTAGATAATTTATTAGTAATATATTAACATATTACTAAAATATTTCTAAAGTTAAAGTTTCTAAGTATTTGAGTAATTTTCAATCTAAATTATATACAAAAAATTTAGAAAAGCAAACTCAAATTAAAGGTAAAATTAGGAACAATTAAGTTAGCGTACCTCCATAAAAATTATATTGTAAGTAAAACTTTATGGTCAAAAATAAAATTAACCATACGAAAGAACATACTAAACAAAATAGAGTTGTAAAAATACAGGTTGTTATGTAATTATGACAACACGTATAATGGCGGATGTACTAAAATATGCACTTTGCCCCGTTCAACAAATCTCAGATTCTAATTAGTATTTAAAAGAAAACTTTGAGTAATGATAAAAAACATTTGATCTATGCAGACTGATAAAATTTTATAAATCGGATAATTAGATTCCATCTAGCACTACACGGAACATCAATTATTTTTAATTAGTTATATTATTTTTTTTTGATAACCGGCTTTATCGAGTCGGTGCGAGCACATCACTGCGGCAACCAGTACGTTACTTTTACTCGTTTAAGTTTTAAAATGTTTAAGAAACAATTTCAGCAACTTCGAGAATGAATTGAATGAATTAAAGTTGAAAAATACAATTCTGATAAATTAAGAAAAAAAAAAATGCTGTTAAACGGAGAAAACACTTTAGGGCGTGTATTTAAGTCATGGTCTCTTTGTTTTGCAGATACTTTTGCCTTAAAATTTATGCGTACCTTTAAACGCTGTTGGTAATTAAGTTATGGTTAAGGCCTGCGCGAAGAAAGGGTGTGTGTGTAAGTGTGGTGTGGGGGGGGGGGGAGGTTGACACTCCCTATCAATAAATTTCTCGTGGATTTAATTGGAAAATTTGACCCTTTTAGTCAAGTCAGTCGGCAAATGTCAACTAGTCAGTCCCAAGTGGGCATGTGTTGTCCGGAGGACATCCGGACGTCCAGGTGACGTCTTACGGACGACCTTCAGACGACGCGTGCCCTCTGGGTCGGCAAATTTCAAAAAACAAGGACCTTTTTTTTTTCAGTCGGAAAAAATTGTAATGGCGCTTCACCCCACCCCCAACGTGACACCTAGTCGCGCCGGCCCTAGTTATGGTCTCTTGTATTTTCAAATAAATTGGAATAAAGTTTAGAAATAACTTGTGTTGTTAAGACTATTAAATAATTCAACTGTCGACTAGATCGACTAATGTATTTTCTAAAGTCGAATAAAATTGACTAATTCGACTAAATGTCGATTAAATCGAAATATAGTATTAACTTATTTTTTTGAAACAAATTGTGTTAAAAATAATAAGGTCATTTATTTTCGCTTTCTATTTTTTACCATCATATCATTCAAATGTTTATGGAGCAAAACAATATGAGAGAACGGCTTTAAATACTTGCTTTATATCAAAGTCTTTACAATCATATTTACAATGTGATTGTATAGAAAATATTTTGATTTTGGAGCTTCACAATTTAATTTTGCCCCAGGCCCCCAAGCAAGCTTGAAGCGGCCTAGTATGAAAGCATTTATTAAAATCTAAAGCATTGAGTATACAAAAGAAAAAAAATTAATGAAATAAATAGCCGATTGTTTAATTAGGTATATATGTTTTTCTTTTTTTTATGTAGTTATTATGCTATGAATTAGATAAAACTAGAGTAAACAAAAAATAAGTATAGTCATAATTAGAGATGCCATACTTCCTAAAATAGCCATTCACTATGTACACTGCAACCGACAAATAATAAAATTTTTTTAGCAAGTTCTGTTAGGATAATGTTTCGCGTTTGCTGACCGAAACTTGTAAGAGTTTGCTTTCCAATTTAAGTAAACGTTATTATGTAAAAACTAATATCATTTGCAATTGGAATTATTCTTTCTCACATCGTCATAGTGTGCATTTTTTCGTAGAGATTAATTTGATCGTTTTTATTTACATTTCTTTTTCTTACGAAGTAGAGCTGAATCACCGATGTTACTAGTCACCGGTGATGGTTCATCGGTGTCAAATAGCTTTTCACTGAGAAAGATTTATTGCATCGTTTTATCGCAACCATATAATTGACATTCCCATTAACAATAAACGATGTTTTAAGTTCAGGTTGTAGTGAAGATCTATATATAACAACTTTTAAAATTACCTTTGAAATGCAAATACCTGAACTGGTTATTTTGTAATCTTTTTAAGTGGTTTGAAGAGTATGATACGTTTATACATAACTATAGTTAAATCAAATTGATGTAACTGTCAACACATGATGTGTGCTGTTACACAGCCAAGTCATAAGTTAACAAAAACGCCCATAGCGTAGAGTTTTTTGCCAGAATAATCACAACATATTGTGGGTATTCTGGCAAAAAATGTTGACTCAAAATTTCTTTTTAAGAGAAATCAATCATTTATGTTTTCTTTCAATTTAAAATTGTATAACCTTATTCAATTGCATTTGGTATTGACATTTAAATGCACCGTAATCTTAAATGTTTATTTAAGAAAAATATTTATAGCTTTTATTTTTTTTTATTTAAAAGCTTTTTGTGTAAATAAAATACCCGTTTTATGAGTTAAAATTATGTAATTTTGTAACCAATAAAAATTTTTAAAAAATTTTTTTTAAAAAATGAAACTTTTTTTAAAAAATGTTTCATTTTTTAAAAAAAGTTTCATTTGACTTGTATTTTGCCAGTTTGTAAAGTGTCGTAAAATTTGCAATATTGCATCATTAAGTCAAAACTGTCATTTTTGACTTAACGTCTTTTACCAGTATACTCACGATATACACTTCAATAAACCAGGTCGGAACCCTCAAAATAGAAAAGTGTCACCGAATATTCGGCCGCCGAGTATTTGGTGCTTTGGCCTTGCGTCTAGCCGAATATTTGGTATTAAATAAACCACCATCCGTGACTCTAGTTATAATAGAACATGCTTTTGTTTTTAAACCAACAAACAAAAATATAAAACTGAAAAGTTAAATCCAATTGAAGGATAAAAGGATTTTAAAATTTTCACTCTACTAAATTGACTTATAGTAGATTAGTTGGAAGTCCATAGTCGACTAAATTGACTGTTGGTTTTTTCTTAGTTGACTAATTTCGACTTTCTACTAGTCGACTTTTAATCGATTTAGTCGAAGTCAATAACAACACTAGAAATAACCAAGACATAAGACAATATACTTTGAAACAGTAAGTCTATTTTATATCAAGTATACATTAACAAATAATTGTACTCTGTATTGTTTTAAAATTGTTAAAATTAAAATTTAATTTAAAAAGTCGAACACATTTTCATTTAAACCATAAAATTGCCATTTAAAACGGAGGATAAAGTTATAAAGACGATATATGCCAATAATCAAAAATAGAAAAACTTCAGTTTCAATTTAAAAACAAGTTTATGAGAAATGAATTTTATTTGAATTATACTTTAATTTTTTTGCTGTTTTAGTTATGATCAAAAACACTAGATCTACATTTTAGACACTAGATCTTCATTTTAAACACTAGATCTACATTTTAAACACTAGATCTACATTTTAAGGTGCGCATTGGTTTTCTAAGATTTCTAAATACTATTTTCATTTTTAAAATTTAACTTTACAAATTATTAAATAAATATCAAACAAATTTCAAATTAACGAATAAAACACAATTTCAATTGGAAAATAAAATGATTCATAAAAATGTTAAAAACTAATATTGATAATCGATTCAAAGGCTTTTATAATTTTTGATTTGAAAGCGTCAGCTTTGTCGAACTTATTGATACAAACTGACTTTAAAACATCATTGAAATAGGGCTCTGATTGCAGGCAAACACAAACACCTTCTTTTACATTGACAAAGATATTTGGATTTGATAAACTATTTTTTTATTATTTTACGATTTTTTCATTCACCTGCTTTTTTTCGTTTTCTTTTTCAGTTACCGTTTCTAACACCATTTTCCCCTTCATTGATCTATGTTGTTGAGTTACTTTTATAGTTTTTAAAAGGTGTCTTTTGGAGTTACTTGTCAATATGGTAGCGAATCTGGATTATCTTTAATCTAATAAAAATACACTAAAATTGTGGACAACTCTGTTTGCGTTTTATTTGCTATATTTAGGTTTTTTTTTGTAATAATTAAGAAAACATGTTCTAAGCCAGTGAGGGATTAAAACGATTAAGACTTTTTTTAAAGAACATTGTTTTTGGGTTTGAAAAGACTGAATAGTTACTATACATCTTGCTGCTTGTGCAAATTTATCATTTTGCATCCACATTTAGACCTGACTCTGCAATACTACCACTTTTGCTGCCTTGATACAAGATTCTTTTGTTGCCCATGATGAGCATGTCTCTCCTAATATTTTCATGAACCCAAAACAATCTTATCTGATAATATTAGAGAACAGTTTTAGTTTATATTGGCAATAATGACGGTATAAACTATTATTTAAATAATCCAATATTTGTGTTACACCTGTTGTATCTGTGACCTTCTGTTAGTACTACCACAGGTCTCTCAACATTTTTCTCTGTTAACTTGCTATAAAAAAATTCATAGAAATTGAGTAGAAAATTTTGATTTTGTCTTCCATCTTTTGTAGTTGATATAAGCAAGTTTTGAATCTTTTCCATTGTGAATTTTGGTGCCACTTTGCTTGTTATTCCTGATAATATCACAAGACAAATAACTACATCCTCGACACAAAACACAAGCGGATGAATAGTAATACAATACCTGTTTTATCGTATAATTTGTAAGCAACTGTCAATTTTTCCAGTAAACAACAACTCACTTGCAATCCCGTCAACTCCGAAGTTTACAAACTGTGGTAATTCATAATTAATAAACATGTGTTTAAATTCTACTTTGCCGTACCACACTCTTTCTGAAGATTTTTCTCTGTTCTTGATTATACCTGTACTTTTAAAATCTTTAGTTAGTTCATTTAAATGACTTTTACTCATTGCAGTTTGAAGCACGGTTTATAGAAACTTTTCGTTTTCTCATTTGAGACTGGGGTGTTTTGATATGAATCTTGATCAGAAAAAACGTGATAGTTTATTTGCGAGTATTGCTCTTACTGCATTAGAAGGTAGCTTGCAGTATAAAAGATAATTTTTCAAGATTTTATTAGCATGCATGCTTGAATATACTTAAGACGACTGAGGACAGTTCGCTTCTTGTAATATATAATATCTTGTGGACATCTGTTTTTTTTTGTATACGATATTATTGCATTCTCCTCATCTTTTGTCAAAATTAAAGATGGCTTTTAATTTCACCAGTTTTTATCTAAAATGAAGTTTATAGTTCTTGGATCCAGTTGTAATAATCAATTTACTTTTAAATTTTCAATATTACTTTTTAATCAATTTGTAGCCTTGACAGTCACTTTTATTTTTAAAATATTCCACAGCATATGTTGTTTTATTAAATTATATTTTGTCTCTGTAAGAAGTAACTTGATATTTTGTTTTAGGTCTTGACCTGAGGTTGAACTTTGATCTTATTTTGTTAAAGTTTAACTGCAAAAAAATGATTAAAAAGCATTTTGAATAATATAAATTTATTTAAGATTCTGACCTTTTTAATATTTAAATTTATTTAAGATTCTGACCTGCCTCTTAAGGTACAAAAAACCTATATTATAAAATACAGCTGAAAATTTGAACGTCATTTATACGATCTGCTTACATGGATTTAACATAAAGCAAATAAGAAATTATGAAACAAAATTTCAACAGAAATAAAAAATTAGTTCCAAAATTTTAGCCATAAAGCAAAACCTAAATTTTAAAGGGCTCATGGTAAAACAAGATTTTTTTTGCAAAGTGGTTGTCGATTTATTGTGTATGTGCAACAACTTAAATTCCAGGGAATTTAAATGATCATTAGGGTTATTCAAATTTTGAAGATAAGCTTTCAGCTTTTTTTAAAAAAAAAAAAATGGCTATTCAAAAAATCATCTAAATTTTAGGCTACAATTACATCTTTGTTTTTTGTGCTGTTTTCTCTTTAACTTCAAAAGAGTTTTGATAGGCGGTGGCATACTCTTTATATTTTGTGAAGGCGTTTGATGCGCTAAAATCTAGATCTCCAGACCATACTTCAATTAGTCTCTCTTTGAGCTTCAATTAATTTCTCTTTGAGGTTCAATTAGTCTCTTTGAGTTTCTGTTTACTTGTTATTATGTTAGCACACATGTATGTATATGTTAGTATATGCTTCACTTTCCTAAACATTATGCTTGACTATTTAAATGGGAATTTATATTGGAACATTTATATGCTTATCACTTTACTCTACAGTAATTCTAAACAATAACACTTGTTTTTATCATGCGGCTCAAAAAACCACTTAAGATTAACTAAATTATATTGTTTAACCTGTAAATGCAGATCTACATTGCATTCTAAAAAATTCCTCTAAAAATAGATTTTTTTAAAAGAACAAAAAAAAAAATAGGCTTTTTATATAAAAAAGTGTGGGGAGACGAGGGGAAGGGGGTACGTGCCCCTGCCCTCACCCCCACCCCCTTCCTCCTCCTCCGGTGTTGTCGGCCATGTAGCTTGAGTTATGACAGATAAACTTAAAGTTGTTTATTTCATATTTTTAAAATTTGCTGTTTTTTTACTTCATTTTGTTATTAAAATTGTATTAAAATATCATTAAGTCAAGTTTTTCGAAAAACTTTAAACGAATGTTTACAATTAACGGTTTATGTCAGGATGTAAATATATTGTTTTTTTTGTATATAATTATATATACTACAAATATATCAAATATTTTGTCTGTATTATCGTTAACTTTATTTAAGTCATTAGTCGTAACTACCATAGCTTTGTTCACCACTTTCGTTTTTTATCGTTTTATAATTTTCTTTCTACGATCTTCATTCGGCTTAATTACTAACAAAAAAATTACTAACAAAAATGTTGATTCCAAACCAAACATTTATCATTAAATGTTCTAGAGTTAACTGCAATAAAATTACACTCAAAAAGAACTTAAAACTAGAGATGCCACGAATATTCGGCAGCTATTTGGTATTCGGTGTATTTGGCAACATTTTAAATTATTCGGTATTCGGCCGAATACCCAATACCAAAACATGACAAAAATTGACTTAGAAATAGATTATATAACTATATAACACTATAAGTTATACAAATAGAATAAACAAATTATAAATATGCTATATATAAGATTCTATTAATCACAATTCTAATAACTAAATTAATAATATGTTATATATAAGATTCTATTAATCATCAATAAAAATATTTTTAAACAAGTTTAATACTTGAAATCTATCAGTGGTAAATTATGATAAGTAAAAACAATTTTCTTGGCATTTGTTGATAGCAAACGATTCCGCTTTTTCTCGTAAACTATACCTGCTTCCAAAAATAGCCTCTCACTATACACACTACCACCTGGATAGGATTAATAAATCTTAACAAATTCTGCTAGGCTTGGATATAGTTTTATATTAGTTGACCAGCACTTATAAGGGTCTGTTTTCCAAACTAGGCGAAGCGTTTTCATAAATAAACCAATTTTGTTTGCTGTTGAACTTTTTTGATCACTATCTTTATCTGTGTGCGTGATTTCTGTAGCAACTTCCTCAAATCATTTCCTGAAACTATCACTTGTTTTATCATTTTAATTGACATATTTTTTCTTCCGAAGTGGAGATGAACCATTATCTGTGCTACTAGAAACTTTAAAACTTTTTTTCAGAGCTTCTAAAAGAGTTTTTTGTTTTTGTCTCTGTGTTTTTAATATAATCAAGAAATTGGCTTTTAAGCGCGGGTCAAGAAAAGTTGCAACCAGTTATTTGCCATTTTCATTTAAGTTAAACCGCGCTTTAAGTTTAGATTAAAGCTGTACAACAAGACAGCTCGCTTTTGTTCTAATAATCTTTCCAACAAATATTATGTTGAATTCCAGCGTGTGCTTATTCCTAGTATTAATTGATGGTCAGTCAAAAAAGAGTACTTAAACTTAGAGTAATTAAAGTACCTTCTGAGCAAAAGAAGTATGAATAAAAAAAGGTACCAGCGTAAATAATTTGTTTTGTTAAAACATATAACTAGTAATAATATTTGTAATAGTTTTACTGACTTGCTTTCCTTCCTTCTCCAACACGTGAGTTCTTGCTTTCACACAGCAAACAAACTGTTTATTTATTAACTGAGGATATATTATTAAAAGATGGTATTTTTAAAGGTTTTTGCAAACAAAATTTTTAAATAAACAACTTTGGTTACTTATTGCAGTTTTTTGCAAGCAAAACAACAATCGAATGCGAAGTCTTTTATGTTTACTGAATTGATTTTTTGACTTAAATAGTATTTAAAGGATAATTAATTGTTAATGTATTTACACGCTTTTTAAAACAATATTTGAGGTTTGTAATCTTAATCTTAATATATATAAAGGCCAATGTGTGTTTGTGTGTGTGTTTGTTTGTTCTCTATAGAAATCCAAACCGCCGGACCGATCTCGATGAAATTTGGCATGGGGGTAGTCCTCGAGGGGGAGAAGGTTCTTAGTTGGGTTTTGACCCCGTACTCCGATCCCCGAATTTGTAAATAAATGAATTGAATTTAGCAAATTCAATTCATTTATTTACAAATTCTAGTGAAAATTTATATTATAAATACATTAACAATTAATATAAACACAAAACAACTCAATTGCCACTAAATGCTTTAAAGCTTTTACTATAGAATTATACTTTTTGTGCATATATCTTACGTAACGGGTTGTAAGAAATATAATCTATAAGAAAGAAAATTTGATTTAATAATTAGTCAACAAATAACATTCTCGAACCCGTAAATAAAACAAATAAGCAAAATTACCCATAGCGTAATTACGGTTTTTAATTTACTAACGCAGGTTGGAAATTGTCGCCTGAAAAACTTTCTTAGTGTTATTTGACTCTTCGCCAAATATTCTAATATTCGGCCACCGAATATTCCGTGGCCGAATTTTAGGCTATTTGGTGAAGAGTCATGCCGAATATTCGGTATTCGGTATTCAAAAAAAATGTTGCACTGAAATCGAAATTGCTTATAAAAAATGTTTGCTGATTTTTGGTGAATTCAGATTGTTAAATGCTGATAAACTTCAGGAAAAAAACTTTGTTATTACATTTCTGATTTCCCCAAAGGTTTTTTTAACAAAAAAAGTTTACTTTAAACATGGCTTTTGTCAAGTTCTGAAGTTAAGAAAAAAACTTTAAATTTTAACGAAAGAAAAAGAAAGTTAATGCAATTTAAGGAAAAAACTTAGACTTAAGGTGGCTTACCACTAACAAAAACATCCTTATTTTTTCTAATTAAATAAAGTATTAAATAGAAAAAATAAGGTATGGTTTTAAGTTATCATTTTTTTAAGTTGTCATTTTTTAAAACTAATTTTAAAAAATGACAACTTAAAAAAATTATAACTTAAAACCACTAGAAACTAGAGCTTAATATTTTGTAAAACATAAAATAAATTTTATATACATAAAAGGAAGGGCCTGAACCAAAATCATTGCCAAAACTTGTGGTAAAAATCGTAATTTTTGATTTTTTTGGGGGGAAAACATCAAAGTTAGAAAGTCGGCTAATAAAGTAATACATAAAAATATCGATAACTCATGAAGTACTTTGTTATAAAGTACTGTGGTGACATTAGATTTGCTTCAGGTCCTCTATCATTATACGTAGAACAAACCCTGAAAATTTAAAGCAAAAACCTCCATTCATTTTATAAGTTATGATTTTTCAAAAATTACTAATAGCACAAAAATGCGAAAATAAAATAAAAATAAAAAACTTGGTGAGGTGAGTATGGTTTGAAGGTGAGTATGGTTTATAAGTTTCTGGTTGTTGTTCTTCACCTTGCTAATCATTAATAATAGCTTTTAATTGCAATCTTCTGCTTTTCAATCATATTAGTAATGCGTTTTTGATCCTAAAATGAGGGCATTGCTGTTTTTACACCAGCCTGGTTGGGATGACTCATTTCTCACAAAAAACGTCGGCAATTCTTTAATAAAAATACAACACAACTGAGTTCACCCCTAACTCAAATAAAGCATTGTATATAAAATGTTTTTTGGACATTTGAACTATTTTTAGGGCGTCTGAACCATATGACTTTGTTGAGTCTTTCATTAGAGTTCTGTGTTTGAATCTTTCTGTGTTTGAATCTTAAAACTTTCACATCATTTAAATCTTCAAACTCTTTCTCAATGATATTATATGTTCATGCTGGTAAATTGACTTTTGGTGTTTAATTGTTTTTACCTGCATTGGTACAACTTTAAATTTTAAGTTAAAGAATTATTAGTTACAGCCTGTCGAATCGCCATACCAAAATAGCTTTGTATTCTTTTAACTGTGCGCTTATTTTTCTTACCATTTAGGTCGGTGTTTTGTTACACTGGTTGCCACAAAATTGCCTTTTTTTCTTATAACTTGTTCTTGTTTTGCTTTCTATTTTATATCGAACTTTACTAAAACAACAAGTACAAAGTTTTGCTAATACAACAAAAACTTATCGTTTTATACTATCGGGTGAACAGTACAACTCGAGCAACTTACGCACACTTTTATCATATAAACGTTAGACAAACCATGCTGGCCTACTAAACTAACACGTGATTAACAAAACTTGACAAAAAAACTTAAATCAGGGCAAAGAGAGACCAATTATTAACCTAAATTAATGTTGCTAGGGACCGTTGTCAGGTTTGTTCCACGTGAACCAAAGATCTTCCGGACAGCAGCAAGAGCAAATGATTAAATGTAATCTCATGTACCTTACACAAGGGGGAGGACGTAAAATTAGGGGTGGATGAGATTTTAAGTCCAGATCTAATAAATGGGTTGATCTTAATAAAAGGGTGGGTAGGAATTTTTTTACTGAACACAAATAAAACAATTAAGTCCTAGTATAGCTTGCGGTCAAATAAATAATAAATAAGCATATTTTAACAGCTCTGTCAAAAGGATTAAATTTGCTTACATAAGTTTTATATTACGGTGAGAAATAAACAAAAACCTAACTTTGTCAAACCGAAATTTACAAGATTTTTAAATGTCAGCGATTTTTAAAGCCTGATGACACGTTAAAAGTTTTTTACCTTATAAGTCACTGATATATACAAATATATATATATATATATATATATATATATATATACATATATATATATATATATATATATATATATATATATATATATATATATATTTCCAAGAATTAATAAGCTCCCCTTCCCGAGTATGAGTATATTTAAAATCATTTATTTTTGCAAGTTTTAAACTTATGTACTTTTGTTTGTACCTGCAATATTTTCTTTGAAAATAAGTAATAACTCAAAAGACAAGTAACTGAATGGTAATAAAAGCTCCATTTGAAGAGTTCTGGAGTAGCAAAACTTTCTTTGCTTCTGTTTTTTAAATGTTTTGTGCAAAACTTGCATTATTTAAATTTTTCATAATGAATATTCTCAAAATATTCTTGGTGGAAAAATATTGTATTTTTCCATTTTTAAGAAGGTTTTTTTTAGTAAATTGTTTTGCTGAATGAAGACGAACTCTTTCGTTAATTAAGAGCAATACGACATCATCAAAAAAAATTCATTGTTTTATGTTGCTTCAATAACCAAAGACTTGTGATATTTACAGCAGTATTATCTTCACTCAATCAAATAAAGTCACATGGAGTTCCATATTTACTCAAAACAAAATCTTTCGATTTTTGAAATTTTTGAAATATTTCATCAGAAGTTAAAAAACTTGCTGACTACATTTTATGAGTTGAAAGCACATTGAAGTCCAATGTGCTTTTAAGTGAAGTCCACAAATTTCAGCTAAGAAGTCCATTAGGACTTTTTGGAGCACCTATACAATTGATTGATTTTTTTTTAAATTAATTTTCTTTTCTGTTTAACATTGTAATATTATTTTTATAAAGCACGTTTTAATACATATACAATAGAAGAAAATGCATAAATAAATACTGAAAATTACATTTTGATTAAAATATAGTTAAAAATAGAGGGGCTCAAAGTAGATACGGAAAACATTATCACAATCTTTTCATAGAGCCCCTTTATAAAGACTTAAATACTATATCGAAATGGTATAAAGTTACCGTTAAAATAGTCAAAATAATTAAATAAAAAAATAAACAATCAGAAAACAAAAAATATAGTCAAACGAAGAAAAATTAACTGTCAAAATAGTCAAACAAATACTAAAAATTCAAGTTTTTCTTTTAATCTCATTTTAAAAATTCCTTTTTTTGTTTGAAACTTAAACGAACTTAAGGACTTCACCATTAATTTATAGCTTATACTGCTGATTGAGGTGAGCAGTGTGACGTCATACTGAAATAGCCTTCTCTCGGGGGCTTCAGTACATAAATCGACTGACAAATAGGCTTACTCGCAATGGAGTGCTGCTACATCGACGGAGGGTTTGGAATGGGGCAGCAATCTTTTTGTTCATTATTCTTCGTTTTCTTCTTCTTTTTCTAAAAAAGCCGTATCGATTTAGATAAGCAAAAAAAGTGAGCAAGTGCTCACATAAGTATGCTATAGTAGATATATATATATATTCCTTTTGACAGTCATTCCATAATTTGGGTCCTCGATAAGATATACAATTTCCTGAGAATTTATTACATTTCCGAGGCAATTTATGAATGTTGTTTACATTTGTTTTTAGATTATAATTTTCATTTAGATTATTTTTAAACATGTTGTTAATGTTTTCTGGCAAGATGTTGTTGTAATATCAATACATAAAAATTTGATGCTGACAGGTATTTATTTCAAAAATATCCATCATTTTCATATCATTTATAAGTGGTTTTGCATGTTCTTGATTGTGTTTAGATTATATGATTCGACAAGCGTGTTTTTGTAGCGTATAAATTTTTTGGAGTTTTGTTGGTTGCGTATTTGCACATGATATGTTTGCATAATTTTTTAAAACAGTGAATTAGTCCAAAATATATCATTTAAGACTTAACATATTGAGGCATGGGCGAACTCAATACATAACGCCAATCTGTTGATGAAAATTTATCTGGGGAAGCCAGAACAAACTTTCATCGACAAGAATTCCTAAGAATTTTATAATTACTTGTTTTTTAATTTTTTTATCATTTAACAAATAAATTTTATGTAAAACTTGTGTTTTTTTATGAAATAGAGTATAATTTGTTTTCTTAACTTTAAGTGAAAGTTTCTTTGCCCTAAACCAAGTATTTACTATAGTTAACTCCGTATTCATGTCAGTATATAAATGTTTTATATCATTATTGGTGAGAAAGAGATTGGTATTGTCTGCAAACATTATTAAGTTCAGCTTTAATGACGCAATACAAAAGTTGTTAATATAAACTAAGAATAGGCGCGGATCAAAAATTGATCCCTGTGGTACTCCGCATACAACGCTTAGTATTCCAGATTGTACCTTATAAGTTTCTATCAGTAAGTTAGCTTTTAATCCAGGAATAGGTTAAATAATTTATACTATAATTCTCGATTTTTTTAAGAGAAAGCAATAGTCAACTGTGTCAAATGCTTTAGATAAGTCTATAGATACTCCTAAAGTATATTTGCTTTTGTCAAAACCTTCACTTATTTGGTTAAAATAAATAAATAAAATTTAAAAAAAAAGATCCAAAATTAAAAATACACACTCCACAAATTATTGAGATCCACAAATCTTTTGCACGCCGAAGTTTTGCTTACCGAATGATTAAAAGCTAATTGTATAGCATGAAATTCGAAAACTATTTGTCATAGGTTTTTTTTAATTAGTTACTGAATGCACTTTAAAATGTTGCGTCATTTCAAACTCGTATAACTACGGCATAAAAATATTAGAACTACGTCTATATTTTTTGTTTACCAAAAGAAAAAGATGAAAGTTTATGTTGGATAAATGCAATTCCAAGAGATAATATCACTGATTCAAGAGATAATATCACTGATTCAAATACTGTATTATGCTCTAAAGATTGGTCTAAAAATGTTAATATAAAAAAAATGTATATTATGAAACGTGAACAATTTTTTTTTAAAAGAAAGATTATAGCCAGGCAAAAAAATATAAAAGAATGTGAAAAAGTGTTAAAATATAAGACAAAAATTTCAAATAGTTGGTCAACTCAGAAATATAACTATCTTATTTATTCAAATTTAACAAATTTAAATAAATAAGAAAAAATCTTTTTAAAATAAAGTTATATTGTAACGTATAATATAAATAATTTTTTTAATTTACATAACTTAAATTTACAAAAATTAGATAATTACGTATTTAAATATAGTTTTATTAAAATTTCGATGCGACGCTTGTATTCCGAATTGACGAGTTAACATTTTTTTGAACTTTCATTATTTGAATGACGTCTTTTAAAGTTCAGACGAATTGACTCTAACTGAATATTTCGTAATAACAAAGTTGTAATTATACTAATGTTTTGTGTGAAGTTTAAGTTAGTTTTAGCCTATGACGTGTTCGTAATTATGGCTTTTATGCGTTTATTGTGGTTTGCTAACTTGGAAAAACCAAGAGGTATTTTTTTTTTTTTTAAACACTAAAATAAGTTGAAATTTATTTTTAATTTAATTTTTATTTTTTATTTTATTTTTTTTAAAAGACTTTCTTTTATTCTTCTATATAGTTTTTTATTTTATTAAAAAAATCTTTGTATTTTTTTCTAAACCTACAAATATTTGTATTTGTATTTGGAAAATGTCGATTACATATATTTTTATTTGAATTTGTATATGGAAATCTGAAATTAACGTATTTGTATTTGTATTTTATCAAATGTATTTGACCCCAATCCTGCTCCCAAGCAACCTGCAGCCCTGCTCCCAAGCCTTTAGAAAGACAAAAATGTAGTACTAGTAAAGCCTGTTTTTTATGAAGAAACCCTGACAGCTTTGAAAACAAATCTGATTGTAAATAAGGATTTTACTTTGATATATTATATTAATTTTACTTTGGTATATTAGCTTTGACTACAAATTTCAAACAAATATTTCACAATTTTTGTAAAAGAAAAAAAATCTTGAAAAAATATGTAAATATAAAATGTAAAAAAATATAATAATAAATATTAACAACTTAATTAAAACTCAGTAAGAGTTTTTATTGTAGTATTTTTTTAAGTTAAACATTTCATCTTTTAATAAAAAACAACCCAGTGTTGCCAAAATTTTCTGCACATTAAAACGCCAAAAGTTTTAAAAAGGGTTTTGTTATGTACATTTCATAATGTACTCGGTGACCGGTTCTAGACAAGAATTCAGGAAAGCCTTACTAGGAAAGAAACATGAAAATTCTTGCTATGAAAACGTGCTAGCAAAGAAATTTTAAGAAAGAATTTGCGCGCAATTTGGTAATTACAGTTATGATTTTTAATGGAATAAATGTTAAATAAGTATAATCTAATTCTAACAAAATCTTTGTGAAATAATAAAGATTATCTGAAATTTCTGAATCATTCATCAGTGATTCACTTTTATTATAAATGGCAATTCTGTCCTAGCAAGTTTTTTTGGATTAATGAAATAAAATTCTGTCGTAGCAAGTTTTTCGCATTTATTAAATAAAATTCTTTCCAAGCAAGTTGTTTACGTTTATTAAAAAATATTCTTTCTTAGAAAGTATTTCAAGTTTCTTTTCAAAATTTCTGCCAAAAATATTCTTTTGTAAAAATTCTTTTCTAGTTAGGTTTCTTTATTTCTATCATAAAACATTCTATTCTGAAATTATTCTTTTCTAGTTTTCTATCCTCATTTTATTCTTGTCTAGCATGGCACACCATGTAACCTTATTTCAGATGATGTATAGCTCAAAAAAGCATACTTAAAATTATTTAGAAGCAAATAATTTGCCAAATTATTGTTCTGAGCCTAAATTTTTTTTAAAATAATACCAATATGGCATTTTTTTAATGCCATCTGGTAATACTAAATTGATATTTTACGTTCCCCTCTAAAATGTATAATAAATACAACTGCCAGTATAGTAAGCCATTTTAAAGGGTAAAACAGCTCTATTTAAACATTAATAGGCTGCTCGGAGTAAGATATTATAGACATCTAACACAAAACTGTCAACAAAAGTTTAAAACTCTAATAATATTTATATCTAATTGTTTAAACTTTATAATCAATAAAGTTTAATTTAATTTGTTCATTATTATTTACATGATTTTATATTATACTTTGTTACGCACAGCTTTGGAATTATTAAACGTTCCAAAAAAGTTTAAAAATTTGAAAAATTACATTTTGTTTTTCAGCCTTACAAAAAGTTGTTTCATGTCTTCAGTAAAAACGATTTTATTGCTTTGTTAAAAAGACTTTTTCCAATACTGGTTTGGCTTCCACAATATGACTTAAAAAAACTACGTGGTGATTTAATTGCTGGATTAACTTGTGGTGTTATTGTTATTCCGCAAGCTATTGCATTTGCCAATCTTGCTAAACTTCCTCCACAAAATGGGTTGTATGCTTCACTTACGCCTGGACTAATATACTGCCTGTTCGGTACATCAAAAGATGTAAGCACAGGCACTGGTGTAACTCTGGGCTTGTATACATCTAGATTTAATCCTACAAACACTACAATTGGTGCATCTCTTTTAAGTTTTATAAGTGGCGTTATTTTGGTGTTTATGGGCGTTTTTAAACTTGGATTTTTGATAAAGTACGCTCCTCAGCTTGTCATCAGTGCGTTTGTTTCAGCTACAGCTATCACCATTATTGTAACACAATTTTCTAACTTACTGGGAATCAAAGGTGCACCGTTTAATGTATTTGAGATTCTTAAATACATAATATTGAACATCAAGAAAACAAATAAATGGGACATAACTATGAGTGCATTTTGTCTCATAATTCTAGCAATTTTTATTTATCTTTCGACTTTAAAACTTAAAAAGAAACCATTATTAAAAAAATCACTTTTGTTTTTATGCGGTGCTCGAATGGCTATTGTGTGTCTCTTTGCAACAATCGTTGTTTATATATTTCATGTTTGTGGTTACAACCATAAGTTTACTATGGCTGGAAAAATTCCAAATGGGCTTCCTCATTTCCAGGTAATAAATTCTTTTATTTCTTTTGCTTTTTATTGTTGCTTGTTATTTTGGATTTTTAAATCAAATCCTTTATAAACGCAGACGTTCGTCTCAATATATGTTGATGAATATCTAATACAAGAGTTGTCTTTATTCTCGTATAAATAATGTGAAAATAAAAAGCAATTTGTATTAAGGTATTAATACATTTTTAACATAGTTTGGTGTATCAAAACTAGTGTGACTATACAGTGGTAGATATTCATAAAACTGCAATGACTTTGCATGATTTTAACATTTTGGAGCAATTTAGATTTGTTTTTGTTTGTTAAAAATGTTTTCTGAAAAAACACGTATAGCATCCCCTCCCCACTTGAAATCTACTTGCTTCTTTCAAAGATAAGTATGCATAAATATCTCTAGTATGATGACTGAACTACTAATGAAAGAAGTACATTCATTCTAAATAAAGAAATATATGACATCATGTTTTCCTAACTTTTCTATGCTCTGCAAAATTGACTTGACTCATCCTTTTACATCTCCTAATGATGAGAGAAGTTTCAGTAGACTAAAGATTATCAAAATTATCTGTGATCAACAATGAAAAAACAATGTCTTTTTAGATAGAAATTAATTTTAATTAAATGTGAGCTTGCTGAGAGCATTAAATTTGAATTATCAAAGTAACATTTTGCTTTAACCCAGCGGGCACAGACGTCCGTAAAACGTCTATACAACGTCTTTTAGTCGCCACAAGTCTGTATGATGTTCTTAAGACATCCAAAAAACATTTGTTATCCGCTGTAATTGAAATCTTGCAGAAAAAAATTTGATTAAACGTTTTGCTTGAATATATTTAAAAATAACCAAACCATTGCAATAATATTAATTATTTCTTTATTTTTTACAACGATATTTGGTAATCAAAGTAAACTTAGTAAACTCAATCTTTAGATTGATTGAGAAAGATTGTTTAGTGTCTGAGACAGGGTCAGGGTTACAAAATCAGTTTTTGCTATGTCTAACAACATCTGTTCAACATTATCTCTAAATAGAATGATGTATAACTACATCTGTTCAACAACATCTGTAAAAACAAAGATGTATAATATCATCTGCTCGACAGCATCTGAAATTTTATTGATGTATAATAGCATCTGTGTAAATGGTATATGTTTACTACAAATGTAGTTACATCTTTTCAATTATCTAAGTATAATAACATCTGTGCAACTACATCTGAAGATTTTACAGATGTAGTTACATCTTTTCAATTATGTTTAGAATAACTACATCTGTAAATAATTACATCTTTTGAGTTATATTAAAAATAGCTTCAGGTTTTTATGAAATTATTAAATGATAATGCGTTATTTTAACTAAATGTAGTTACATATTTGGGTTTTTTCAGATGTTGTTACATATAGAAAAAAACAGTGAATATAAATGCATTATTTTAAGCAGATGTAGTTACATATAAAAAAATTTTTAAATGTTAGGGGTTATTGAATTTCCAAATGATATTAGACAGGCAGTTAACAGTTGTTATTGATGTACCTAATAATTTTGATAAAGCGCACATAAATAAAACACATTTATTACAAGTGAGTCTCGAAAAAAATATTTCTGGGGTTAATGCCACCTCCAACCCATGTCACCCCCTAAATTAGTAAAAACACTTATCTAATTTTTGATTACTTCAACACTGTGTTTCACCATCAGTAGGTTCATCAGGAAGAATGTCTTGAAAAAAATTCTTTTTTCAATTTATAGAAAAATTATTTCACAGGAACTTGGGAATTGTTATAATTAAATATGTAATAACTGTAGTATTTTGCAACCAGGAAGTTGCATCAACTACATTAGATAATTAATTTTTCATGATTTTTTATTATCTAATGTAGTGGATGCAACTTCCTGGTTGCAAAATACTACAGTTATTACGTAATTAATTATAACAATTCCCAACTTCCTGTGAAATAATTTTTTTTAATTTGAAAAAAATTTTTATATTTAGACATTCTTCGTGATGAATCTACTTATGGTGAAACACAGTGTTGAAGTAACCAAAAATTAGATAAGTCTTTTTACTAATTTATTATTGCTCTGTTCTTTTAGAACATTGAGCACTCTGTTAGTAGAATACACTAACATAATTTATATATATATATATATATATATATATATATACATATATATATATATATATATATATATATATATATATATATATATATATATATATATATATATATATATATATATATATATATATATATATATATATATATTTAGTCTAGATATATGGAAGACGCTTTGGATTCTGATATTGTCAGAATTTTAATTACCTCCACTTCTTGTCTTTGTTCCGTTGTTTAATAATAGGTTTGTTAAACAATACAGCTTCCTTTGCCAAACTTTTTTGAGTCTTAATTGAATTAACCTCCTGTTCTGTTTTTTCACGCAAAATCTTTCTAGCTTGTATTTTGAGTCTGATACAGATGCTTTTGGATTCCAACATATAAAGCATTTAAAATGGATGTGTTTAAATGCTCACAAGCAATTGCGCAGCATGTTAAAGAAGGTCTATGCTTTGTATACTTAAAGGAATTTCTAAAATTGCGTTGACTAGTATATGCAGTGTTGGTAAGGCTTGAGTATTTAACGCAAAAATTGATACAATAGCTAATTTTTCATAAGTCATTTTTTCCCGACACAATGGAAAAATACCTGTTGCTTTAAAGCCGGAACGCACATTGTCGCAGAAGAAACTTTTTTCAAAAAACACTGATTTAGCAACCCAGAGTAGTTTGGTTTTGTGAGATCTTTGAAACCGTTTTTTAATAAAATGTATATTATAGATTCCGTGCTATTTACTCTTCACTATCCTGAATATGCCTAAATCAAGTGGCAGTAGCACGTGAAATATATAGCTCGTAGCTTAAAATAATAATACTCTCCCCTTTTGCTAAGTGAATTACTTCCAGCGTTACAGGTGAGGAATGACTGTCTCAATAAAAGACAATGGAATCTTCAAGCTTGCAGCAATATGGAACAAATGCCAATCCAGCCAGATTCATTGCACATATGTTTTAAATTCTTCTTAAAGCACATACCCAAATTTATCATAAATATTATATCTGGCCTTGGATTAAAACATGAACAGGCAATAATGTCCCAAAAGCATCACAGCAGTCGATTATTGTGACTGAAATCTTTTTGTTACTATGTTACTTAAGTTTTTTAGATTGTTTTGAACCTTTTTGACACACTACCTTAAATTTGTCTTGATCACATTGAAGTTCAGATTCATTACAATTAAAAATGTGGAATGACTTAGTTGCAAATCCATGCGTGTTGTACACATCAAAAACTTTTGCAAAACTTAATTAAATAAGTAGATAAAATTATAAAGTAGGTCATTAAAATTTTTTAGGCTAATCAGTTTAAAAAAAGTAGTTAATTTGTAAACATTTCAAACAAAACCTTCTGAAAATTGCCCCTTTTTTATTGAAAAAATAACTTGTTATAAAATCTATTTAAATGTATCTATTTAAATCTATTTAAATATAATTTTGATATGTATCTATTAAATCTATTTAATGTATCTATTAAATCTATTTATCTATTAAATCTATTTGTATCTATTAAATTTGTATCTATTAAATATTATGTATCTATTAAATCTATTTAAATATAATTTTGATAAATACCATGAGTTAATAGTGTCTGGCTGAGTTGACATTGCACGGTTTGATGGCATATTATTTGAAGCTCTAAGCAATAGCTTATCACAATGACGTCTGATGAATAAGTAACACCAGACAAGTGTAACTTTGCTGCCATCAAAACACATTTGATTTCAATTAATTAAGTAGTTATTAACAACACACAGTATTTCAAGTCTACTCAAATTGAAACCAATATCACTTATAGATACTAAATTTTTACTAAAATGTCCTCGCTGTTTTCGCTCAACATAGCTGGTTTGCCATTTTTTTAAATATGCTTGCCGTAAATTCTGGTTGATCTATTGAAGGTTGGTATTTTAAAGCCAAGTGTTATAGCTGCTTTCCTCTTACTCTCTTACCTTCGTCCACAGCCTTCAAACCACGAGCCATCTATGCTTTCTGGCGTAAATCCATTGATGACATAGATATATCAACTTGCAAAACAACTATTTCATTGCGTTGCAATATATATTATTGTATTGTAGGTAGTTCATATCAGTGATGTAAATTTACTTGTAAATCTTAAAATCAAAGTTTACCTGAAAATTGACCGGTAAATTTTTTTTTAAAAAGGTTAGTTTTGAAACTGTAAATTCTTTATTTAAACTAAATACCATGGTGAGTATCCACTATAAAAAAAGCCAAAATTTACTGGTATATTTACAGGTAAAGTTACCGGTAAATTTTACATTCGCAACACTAGTTCATACTCACAAAGTCACATTTTTTACATTTCAACATTTGACACCATCCTGCTAATTATTTTCTTCGTTGTTTATCGATGAATGACCGAAGTTTAAGTATTTAAAAATTTCACCAATATTCAAAAAAGATTGTTATTAATATTTGAAAATAATTTATAACTAAATTGGTGATTCTTAATAAATACTCAGATTAAGTTTGATCATTTATTTTCATACTTTTCTTACTTTAGATTTTAATAGTATGCCTTTTTTCAATTTTTTGTTTCGCTAAAAAATTAATTCAGCAGGTTTCAACTCAGTGGGCATGCGTCGCCGGGGGACGTCCGTCAGAAGTCTTAGGGACGTAAGGACGTCCTTTACACGTCCAGCGAACGTCCTCCGGACGACGCGTGCCCACTAGGAAATAAACATAGTTTTTTTTTTATAGATTCATATTTACGAAGTAATAAAAAATATTATTAGAGTTTTGCATGTTGACCGAACTTAGGCGATTTTACGGTATACAACAGTATACGGTATTCGAAATACGGTTTATATAATAGTATGGTTTATAATACAATGCACGGTGCACATTGTTTTAAAATGGTTTATTTGACTTATATGGATTCTTTTTTTAATTATTTTATTTATTTGAAGTTATTTTTTTGTTAATACTTTACTCTTCATTGATTTTTTATTTTCTTTATATATTGTTGCAGAATCCATTTCAACCTGTAATGAAAGGCAATGTTACATTATATTTAACAAAAAATTTAATAGACAGTTACGGTGTCGCTGTAATTATTCTGCCGATTATCATGTTTATAGAACAATATTCTATAACAAAAGCATTTGGACGCAAATTCAATTATAAGGTAAAAGCACAAAATGAGTTGATTGCTTTAGGAATTATGAACATTGTTGCTTCTTTTTTTGGGGGTTGGCCTGTTGGCGGAAGTTTTACTCGTTCAGCGGTGAATTCTATAAGTGGTGCTCAAACTCCTCTTGCAGGTAAGATTTTTAACTAAGATTGGAATTAGAACATTGTCTATAATATATCATTTTTTATAATATAATATCATTTTTATAATATAATATATCAATTTTTTTTTTTTGGCGAACAATTTACCAAAAATAATATTATTCGGCTAAATTAAAATAACTTATATACAGTGTTGCTTTTAAACCCAGTGGGCACAGTACGATTTTAAAACGTTCTTCGGACTTTTTTATTAGGTTTAAACCTTATAAAAACGCCTAAAAAACGTTTCAAAAACGTACCGTGCCCACTGGGAATAATGCAATTTTACATTAGTTGTTTATTTAGACGTTTAGTTAAATAGACATGCTTTGCAATGTCGAATTTTAATAATTAAAATAATATCAAAATTATTAACAGTTTGTTTATTTAAATTGTAATAACATTTTCAACAGTTGAAAATAACCTAGTTAATGTTAGTGAAGGGTTAAGACGACCTAGGCAAGAATGAGCTTTTCCTCGCCACTCGAATTATTTTCGTAACTTTTCCAGAAGACAAGATATTCAAATATAATTAAGAACCTTTTAGCTCTTTTTTGTCAAAAACTTGAACTATAGTTTGTCGTTGCTTGCGATTGGAGATAATGTTTTCCACCGTGACCTCAAGATCAAATAAATGAAGATACAAGATTAATTCAAACTAAAAATACTTTACATTTAACTTTTTAAAACAGATTTGAGTTTACTTTGCCAATCAAAATCAAATAAGTCCAATTCTAGCTTACACACCTACGTTGATAAAACGCACATAAGTTGCGCGTTGCGTTGGCCCAACATTGACCACCAACGTTGTTTTTATATTACTTTGGTTACAAATGCGACGTCGCTAATAACCAAAAAACAACGTTGGCCTAAAGTTGTAATACCTTACTCTGGCACAACATTGTATTTTACGTTAGAGAAACGTTGTACTTTAAGTTAGTTCAACGTTCTATTTGAACTTTGACTTTATATATACACATTATATATTGTATATTTAAATGCATATACTTATTATGAGTATTAGCCAAATTCATTTCAGAGGCCTGGTCTCGAAATTAATTCGATGCAGGGAAAAAAGTAAAGATGGTTACTTTGTTGTTAAAAAAAATCAACTAAACAATACTGTCGCTGCTACTATTAGTTCTTAATTCATCATGATTAAAAACCTAAATGATTAAAAAGATACTTTCGAGGAATTGCAAAAGAAAATGCAAATGTATTTACGTTTTTTAAAGCTAAAAGAAAAAAAAGAAAGAAAAAAACAATTTTCAATAGCCTAATAGGCTATTGAATATTGTTATTAAATAGCAAACATGTATTTTTGATGAAGTATCTCTTAAAGTACCAAAAATTACAGCTAAATGGTCATCAAACAAGATATTTTACGATAAGAAAATTAGTGAAGATATCGTTTACAGATATTGTGATCATAAAAAGGAAGGGAACTGCGTCTTCCTGAAAAAACAAAAAATGCTACAAAGTTGCAACATAAAATAGTTACCTGGTTAAATGTTACATGCATATAAAATTATATAATGCATATAAATTTATATATTGACTATTTGAGATTAGTTGTTTTACTTTTTCATTGATTTATTCCTAAAATAGAAAATTGAAGTTGTCCTGTTAGTTCTAGTAGGTTGTGTACTGGGTTTACTTTCACTTTTGTGTTTACTTACTTTCATTTGTTTTAGCATTATTTTATTTTAATTACAATTTTATCATTATTGTGTTTTTTAAAACACAATAATGATAAAATACTAAATACAATGAAAACTATAAAAGAAAATATTTAGGCTCTTTCTTGCACAGAACAGTTACAAAGTGTAATCATTTTTTAAAATTAACTGAGTCCTAAATAAAAAAGATGACAATTGCTATATCAGCATATCCAGAACTAAACTATTTTTAAACAGATGTATCATTGTCTAAAAATTTAAGTAACTCTTTCAAGAAATGGCTGTTTAGTTGTAACGTGTTTATTTTGTACAAATGAAATTGAAATTTGAAAGTGAATCATTTGTCTGTCAACATTTATGTTATAATTGCTTACAAAGAACTGCCTTTGTTTTAGCAGATTATATTTGTTTTAATACCTCATTATTTGATCCAATTATACTTCACATAGATAACACTAAAATTGAAAATATTGACTTCTATATTAATAAACTCACGGAAGATTCAAATTGTAATAATACTTGAAGAAACTTCTTCTAACACTTTTAAAAATAATACCAAAATTGTCGCTAATATCATTCGAAATAAAACTGAAAATACTGATGTACAAGTGCTTGACTATTTAATTTACTTGGTTCTTTTGGAAAACTTTTAAAGTTATGTTATATTGGAATGTTTTTTAGAATGTTTTTTACACCAGGCCTAAGCCATTTAGAAAATATTCAAAAAGGTAAATTATTTGAAAACTTTCTAAAGCAAAAGTTGAAAAATACCAATACTTTATTAGCGTAATCAACAATAAATATGGTTGATAAATTAGATCTATCAAGAAGTTTGTTAGACTAGAACACTCAAGATTTTGTTAATTGTGTTGGGCCACGAAACAAGTAGAAAATTTTCTTCAACTTTATGTTCAATGCCAGCTACAGATTGAGTGTACAAATGCAATACATCAAACATTTTAAAATTAAACAAATTAATACCTTATTAGTAATTGTTGAAGAAACAGTAAATTCAATATATGATTAAAAGAAAATGAAAAACTGAAATTATCTTGAAATCAAGTTTTGCAATCTAATTTTGTTATGTTAAAAGTCAAATTTGACAATTTGGTCTTGTTATGTTAAAATCATTAAGAAAATTTATAAAAAACTTGAAGTTTTTTGCCATTGTAATTTTTTCGAGATAAAAGCAATTTTATCATTTTGAAATTTTTTTTTTTGAATTTGTATATATAAAGGGTTTCTTTTATAATTTTTATAACAATAATTTTCTCTCTGCTGAATTTTATTTTTGTTTTTTCATATCACTTTGTTTTTATGATTGATTCAAGTTTTATTTTATCTAGTCAGTTTTTTTTGCATCTTTTTTCTTATTATTTAACTGAAATAATAATGTCTGGCAAATTCTTTGTATATCTGGCAAATTTTTTGTATTCAATCTCTCTTTTTATAAACTTGTTTTAAACAACTTCATATAGGTTTTTTTTACACTTTCTGATCTTGGTAAACGATAGTATTTGAGCAGGCCATTCGAATCTTTTGATATCAAATTTTTATAAAGCATTAAGCAGAAGCTCAATACAATTAAAGCGTTTTAAAAATTTAGCCAGAAAAAGTATAAATATTAAGATGTGGAACACTTGTTGATACTTTATCGAACTGAAAAGCTACCATTTTTATTTTTTTCCCTACATCGTAAACATAAGTGTGCGGACCGCGTCTAATGAATTTGGCTAATAGAATTATTTTACTCAAACATGTATTTCACCCATTTTGATAAATCAACATTGCAGGCGACGTTTGCTTATTTTTTATATTATCAATTAGACAGCATCTGATTAAAAATTTGTGTTTTTTTTTTCTTGTGGCTCGATATTTCGTTATATAAGATAGAGAAAAATATATAAGCTAAATATATTTTTATAATCAACTGAAATATTTGGATGAAAAATAACTCCTATAAATTATACAAAGATGTAAGTTATACACCTTTGTTTGTTGATCCAATGTATAGGGATCAACGTTTATCCATTGGATCAACGTTGATCCCTATACAATGGATCAACGTTGGGTTTAGATCGGAAAAACAACTAACTTCTGCGATGTTTTGACATACGTTGGATCAATGTAGTTGTGCTAACTATTTTTAATCCACTCGTTATTGTAGCTATAAACGTTATTGTAGCTGTAAACGATAAAACTAACATTGGATCAAAGGTGAACTTGCATTGGAAAAAACAGCCGACGTTCGCGATGTATTTACATACGTTGGCTCAACGTAAGTGTGATAGCTGGCATCGTTGTTGGAATTGTCTGAACTTTTAACAAATTGTTGAGATGGATTAAAATATTTTTTTTAAAAATGTAAACTCTTTTTAATTCGTATCTTGTATATATTTTGTCAAGACCAAGGTTCCTTAGATTAGACCTGGTTTTAAATCATTAACAAATAAAAAAAAAGCGACTTTTTTTATTGACTCTTTCATTATAAAAAAAAAAAAAACATAGGGGAAAGGGGGCTAAATAGTACCCCCTAAGGAAAAAAATTAATAAAAATAAAACTAAATGTAGGAAAAAGTTTATTTTTAGATAAAAACAAGCATTGATGAAACTAAAACAAACAATCATGATTTCAAGATGTAAATATTAAAATAAAGAGCACACTAATAAAAACTAAAAACAAACAAGGTGGTACTAATTACCCACAAGAAGGTTCAAATAGTACCACTAGTGAGGCTAATAAATACCAAAGGGTATGAAGAAAAAAAAAGCTCAGCACTAATAATAAGTAATAAATAAAACAATAACTGGTTCATTCTACACTTGTAAAATATATCTATTGACATAATTCACATATATAACTATCATGTGACCCATTTTGAGACTCAGATGATGAGCATGCAACATGTACCCCATGCTCCACAAATTAAACACTGGATCATATCCTCCTCAATGTCCTCATCACACATGAAGCAGTACCAACGCTGCCCTTTGTTATCTTTAGAGGCTGGGGTAATTAGTACCACAGGTACAATTAACCCCACCATCACAGGTACGATTTACCCGACTATGACTAAACATAGTTTTCTACTTCAGTGTTTTAATGGGCAAAGTGAATTGGAGAAAAACGTATTTATTAATGAAGAAGAATGGATGGGCTAACACCATAAAAAAATATAAATAAGTTACGTATATCCACGCCTGCAAGGTACGACTAGTAGGACAGTGCAATTATTACATCAAATAGTGTAAAAAAAGGGAAACAGACCTTTCCTTTCTTTAACGTTCGATTCCACCATTTTTTGGTCAGTATACATATTTCATCTGCTGGCTTGATTTTATCGTGTTTCGGCCAATTTCAACGAATCAGAAAAAGAACAATGACGCTGGTACGAATTGCACAGCGGTACTAATTACCCCCCTTTCCCCTACTTTAGCCAAAAAACGCATACATAAGGGATCGTCCATAAATTACGCAACGCTAAATATATTTAATAAATACAGAAGTAGTTTTACGCGGCGATTTTCATTAAATTTTTAGAAAAAATACAAAAAACAAGTTTTTATTTTCGATGTATTTAAACTTTATGTCATATGGCACCAAGAAAAATTGGTGAGTTGTTTTAACAATACAGTCGAGTAACAATATTGTAGAGAACTATATAATAAATAAAGAGGAACTTTTTCCCATACATAGGAAGTCATTATCAATGGGCTTTCGCAATTTAAAGAGGCTAAATTTTTTAAATAAAGAGTCGAATTGTTTACTGAAATATTGGAGCGTTTTGACATGGTGCAGTTCTCGTTGCTAAACATTATTTTAGACGCAGAAGACCCAGTGAAAAAAACCTTAGAAAGCGGTATATGATAATAACGTGTCTTGATGACATGTATCTGATGTCGATTACTTTAGCGGAAAATCAACTTCATAAGGACTTCAATAAATCTCCAAACAAGTTAGTCTACAAATTTATAAACCATCAGATATAAATATGACATTGATCTTAAACAAAATTATCGATCGCTTTAAGACATTACAATCGGAAAATAAAATAATAATGGCAGATTTACATTTATTACACGGAAAATACGACGCATTACAAAAAACAAATAGCGAAATTAAGAAAAATCAATGTGCGTCACAATCTATTAACGCAAGTAACTGTAAACCGCAAGAAGTTTTAAAATCTATTGTTTCAAATTGAATAAATTATCATTCGGCATACCAAATAAATACACTGCAAGATGTGCCATTCTCCATTGCAGAGGATTCTAGTTTGAAAGTTTATTGTAGAAATAAAAGTAGAGATTCCTTCGCTACCCTGGTTAAATTGCTAAAGCCTAAACCGCAAAAAGAAAACTAATTTGTGGCAGACTATCAAGACTTCAAAGTGATTGGAAAAAATAATAGAGTTATAAATAGCCAAATAGATAAGCAGAGGATAAAACCCGTCTTCGGAAATAAAGTCGTTAACAACAGAAACTCGATTTCAGGGCATCGTATTATTCGAGAGTCTTATATATTTGTAGGCGGCGTTTGTAATTCCTTATCTGAAGGAGATCTTTCGAACTACATGAATAAAGAAATTGGTATTACGCCTTTAGACATTAAGCTTAACAGAGAAAACATGTACAACCGATCCTTCAAAGTGAAAATTAAAAGTAGCGAAAAAGGAATGATACTTAAACCTGATGTTTGGGATAATAACATTATTGTCAAACTGTTTAGAATGCACCGTGAAACACTAACAATCAAAAAAATACATCAAATTATTGAAAAACAATTGCTACAATTCTTAATACGGTGGACCGTATTAAGAATTGTAGCAATATGTATTATATAAAAAGATATGTGTCTTTTCATATAATACATGAGGATGAAAACATTCTTGCAATAAAAGGCACAATAAACAAGCGTCATTTAATTTTTATTGGGTTTACCTTTCATGCTGTCGTAACAAGAATGAATCGAACAATAAATATTCTTCTCAATTACAAACAATTACTTTAATCATGAACAACTATGAGGATGAAGTAGAAAGTATTATATCAGGAGTCTTTCCGTCATTTCCTTATAAAATATATGATTTAGAATTTCGCAACAACAAAAACGAAATAATCTTTCAAAACATCTCACAAATTTTATTAAATCAAACGAGTTGGTTTTTGCCGATATAATCAACGGTGCTGGTCCTACCTACACCTATCAACATAAAACTCTTTCGAATTCTTCTTAAATTGATCATATAGCATCTTTAAAAGATACAGAACTATGTTTTACAAATTGTCAAGTTATTCCCCCTTCACCGCTGATCACTTTCCGGTATCCACGAGTATCAACTTTAGAGGTAGCAGCTTATCTTACGGTAATAAATAATATAATGGAAAAGTATGATTCAGTTCCAAAACATGCATGGAAGAATGAAAAGTTTATTGATTTTTATAATCAAAATCAAAAATGCTGCTCTCTTGCTAGTTAAACAGTGTTTTGGACAACAAGAGACATGTAAGTATTCAAAACCTTGGTGGACACCAGAGCTTAAAAGACGTAAAGAAAACCTATCCTTTCACTATAAGCAATGGCAAAAATCCGATTATAACAAGTCAGTAGAGTGCATAGTCTACAAAAAATATATCTATTCCCAAAAAAACTTCCGTAAAGCTGTTAAAGCAGCGCATAACAAAAAAATCTACGAAAAAACTAAAAATATCGAACACCTACGCAATACTAATCCTCAAAAGTTTAAAGACAGTATTCGCAAGATAAAAGATTAAAAAAATACTCGACTCAATACAATTAATAAATTGCAAAACAAAAACGAAATTGTTGAAGAATTTAGCCATCATTTTCAAAAAAAACTTAATACGCCGCAATATGCAAATACCAAATTTAATCCTCAGCAAATTCGACATATAAGTAAAGAGCCTAATTCAAAATGTATCTCAACAGCTGATATTGAAAAATGTATTTTAAATCTTAAAAATAATAAATCCTACGATTGTTTTGAAATAAGTGCTGAACATCTTAAAAACTCTCGCAGTAACAATCTTCTAATGTTACTCACTTCTTTTTATAACAGCATGCTAACAAATGGAAAGGTTCCCCAATGTTTATCAACCGCCACAATTATTCCATTAGTTAAGTCTTATAAAACATCACTGGAAAACCCGAATAACTACAGAGGAATGAGCATTCTATCTATTTTTCCGAAACTACTCGAATATCTTATCGTACACATAAGTCCAGATATCACAGAGAATCATTCGCATCAATTTGGGTTTAAAAAAATAGCTCTACCCTTCATGCAGAGTTTCTTCTGAGCGAAACAATAAAACACTATAAACATAACAATTCACCTGTACATATATGCAGTTTAGATGCTAACAAAGCTTTTGATAGTTGTAACTGGGAATTACCATTTGAGAAACTATATTATCAGAAAAAAATCCCACTACCACTACCACTATTAGTTCATACCATCTCATCGTTATATCTGGCAGGTACTGCTAATGTATCATATCTTGGATGCACATCAGAAGAGTTTAGGTTGTCTCAGGGAGTTCGACAAGGGTCCACACTTTTGCCTTATCTTTACAATATTTATACTAAAAATCTTTTAGAGAAAATTGTCTCAGAATCCAAAGTAGGAACTTTAATAAATGGGGTATACACTGGTGTCATTGCGTATGCAGATAATATAATTTTGCAAAGCTCAACTATATCTGGTCTTCAAAATCTCATTAACATTGTTCAAAAGTATGGAATACCAAACTTTATCAAACTAAATACAGAAAAAACTGAATTTTTAATATCTGGAGTAAGCTCGATTATCAATAACGTGATTTATGATAACGACGCTCCTATTAAGTTTCAAAGCAATTTAAAACATCTTGGTTTACTTTGGGATAATAAGAACAAAAATATGACGGCAACACTCCAAAAAACAAATATAAATGAACGTATAACGCAATTTTTATCTGTTGCAAAAGCTCTTATAAGAAACGGAATCCGCTTTTGCCAGCCTGCTACGATTATTTATTTATCTAATTCCCTAGCTATTCCGACGCTATTATACGGATTAGAACTCGGTGATTGCAACAATAAGTTTCTGCTGAAAATTGATAAAGTCGGACGATCTGTCTTAAAATTAATTTTTAATATTTCTAAGCATAGTAAAAATCACCTCCATTCTTTTTTCAAAGTAGACTCTGTATCGAACATTCTTATTCATAAAAAAATAAACTTATTTATCAGGCTACTTAACGACCCCATATGTTACTCCATTATAATGACTCAGTTGCCGTGTATAGATAATCAAAATTTATTTGTTGGTGAGATAGTGCTAATATACAAGCAATTTGGTATAAATATGCTCCAATGTATGATCGAAGACAATAAAATCAAAACTGCACGCCCTAAGGAAGTGTTGGATGCCAATATTGCTGCAATTTTAAAACAATCTTTCCAATTATGGAATTTAAAGAAACAAAGACTTATATTTAGAACTTTAATGAAAGAGAACATTTCAAGAACAATACAAGAACACAGATAGCATTTTCTTTTTTTCTTTTTTTTTTTACCTACAATTTATGCAATTATTGGGTGTTTTAAAGAATATATATTACTATTATATTATTAAACTTAATGGGCTATTTTGGGTTTTTATTTAAACTAAGGCTCTGCGAGGGAAAACTTATGATCTTTTTTGTTCTGTTTATTAGAAAAATTTAGCGTTGCGTAATTTTTGGACGAATCCTTAGCAAAATTTGTTCCTGAATTTAAAAATGACAAAAGTATAAAAGGTCTAATTTATTCAGGGGCGGACGCAGGTTTTTAGTTTACCCCATCAAATCATAGTTAAAACTGTTTTTTATAAATCTCCCTAAAACTTATTGATATTAGAAAATAAAAAAACTTCTGAAAATAAGCTCCAACAACCAAAGTAGCGAAACTCTAGGCGAGCCTAATTTTAACATTTTTTGACTTTTTTGCAGCTTAAATAACTTTTTAATTATGTTTGTTTTTTTGAGAATCACTTTTTTGCAGCTTTCTTCACGAACAGACTTTTTTGCAGCATAAGAATTAATTTAAAAAAATCTTAATATATTCAATTTTTCAGTATTTAATTATCTTTAAAATCGGAATTACTATTTAAATTTATCAAACTATCTTCAAAATTTAGCAAAATTAAGTCATATGAAAAAAATTGTAGTTACAATGAAAAATATTGAACGGCTTATAACGACAAAACTCTGAGAACCAAAAATATATCCTAATAGAAACTGACAAACGTTTAAAAAACCAAGAAGCAACATTTGCAAATTTTATAAGCTCAAATCTGAAAATTATCACGGATAGACTTGATATACTCGAAATTAAAATTAACATCAACAAATCAAAAACTTTACCCTAAGACAAAAACTTTAACGATATCAAAAAAACTTTTAACTCTCAACAGGAAAGCTTCATAAGTAAACTAGCACAAACAAGCTAAAAGGTTAATGATGAAATTAATATAAGAATTGACTCTCCCTCTGAAACATGGAATGACTGTGCTACCCAGTGGGCATGCGTTGTCCGAGAGATAACCGTCGGACGTCTTACGGACGTCTTGACATCAGTGAGACTTCTAATGGACATCCTCCGTACGTAGCGTGCTGGGTAACATAGTCAAGAGTATCTTTAAAAACTAATTGGGAACTGTGGAGGACATAGTAATTGGAAAAGCCCATCGAGTAGGACAAGTAAAAGGAGACTAGCTGCGAACTATAATTCTCAAACTTCTAAATTTTCATAAAAAAACAAAATATAATCTTTATCAAAAAAAATTAAGGGTAGTGGGTGATATTCATTCAATTTTCAAATTTTTTTGCTAAAAATTTTTGTCAAAAGCAATAATGAAACAAAAAAATGATTCTGTATTGTTGACATTGATATAGATAAAAATACAACGAACACCCTAATACTAAATTCTTTTTTGACAATGTTTCAACACGGTATTTTTCTAATTATTACAAAACCAACTCGTGTTACAACAACTCGTGTTACAACAACTTTCATTAGTGCTATAGATAATATGCTAACAAACTCCTTTCAAGATAAGTCCATAAAAACAGGAACAATTAAAACTGAAATTTCGGATCACTTTTCAGTTTTTATTTCTTTTGCTGAACATGCAACCATAAGTGACAATTCTAAAATCAAAATCTCAAAACAAAAAATGTATGAACATTTTATGCTTAAATTTAAAGAATCTTTATTAACAATAAATTGGATAAATGTATACCAAGAATTTAACCTTGGAAACACAAATTCCCCTTAAAAGCTATTTCTCAACATCTTTCTTGAATTTTAAAACAAACATTTATCATTTACAAGAAATTGAAATGAAAACAAAGTATTTAAAATGACCTTTGATTACATGCGGAATAAGAAAATCTTCAAAAAAAAAAGAAATTATACATCAAATAGTTAAAAAAACAGAAACAAAGCTAATCTTAATGTTTATAAAAAAATATAAAAATCTATTTGAAAATATAAAAAATAAATCTAAAAAAAGATATTATTCTGAACAGTTAAAAAATAATATTGGGAGTATAATGAAAACATGGGAAGTTATGAAAGAAATCATTCGTAAAAGTAAAATAGTTTCTGACATTTTACTCTCCAGAATAACGGAAAACGATTTTGAGTACAACGACAAAAAAGATATATCAGAAATATTGAATCATTTCTTTGTAAACACTAGTCTAAACCTGGCATCAAAAAAAAAAAACCTCAGAAAAATTATTTTAGTGGCTTTAAGAGTTAATTGCCAGATAGTGTTTTAAACTCTGATGAACTAGAAACAGCAATCAAATTAATCAAAAAGAATAAGGCCCTAGGTATTGATGAGATCTCTAGCAATGTTGTTCTTTATGTTTTTTTCTGCAATAAAAAGGCCTATTTTTAATATCTTCCGCTCTACAATTAAAAACGGGATTGCCCCAAATTAAAAATAGCAAAAATTGTACCTATATTTAAAGGTGGAGATACATCTACTAAAAGCAGTTATTGACCAATCTCAATTCTCCCTATGTTTTCTAAACTCCTTGATAGAATAGTTTACAACAGACTGTATAAACATTTAATAAAACATAGAATCTTAAGTGAAAATCAGTGCGGATTTTAAACGCAATATTCAACGGAACATACTATCCTAGATCTCATTAATAACACTTCCTTTAATTACGTGAAATTGGTATTAGAAATCTTAATTGATCTAACAAAGGCGTTTGACACAGTAGACCACGCAATACTACTGAAAAAAATGGAAAATTATGGTATAAAAAATCAAATTATGAAATGTTTTGCTAACTATCTAGACAATAGACAACAATGTGTTTTTATAGATCACTGTAACAGCCCGAAACAGCTAAAAATAAAATGTGAGTCCCTCAATGATTTGTTTTAGCTCCTGTTCTATTTCTAATTTATGTCAACAAATTTCCTAAAGTCTCGTCAAAGTTAAATTGCATAATTTTTTCAGACGACACCAATCTTTTTTATTCTTCTAGCTCAATCAGTGATCGTTTTATAACCGCAAAGTTAAAACTTATTAAACTTAACACATAGTTCAGAACAAATTGTCATTAAACTTAAACAATACTAAATACATTTCGTTTCACTCCAACCAAAAAAAAAAGAACTTCCCCGTCAATTTTACTTTATAGACAACACAATTATTGAACGAACTCAATCATTTCTTGATTTGCTTCTTGACAAGAATTTATCATGGAACTCTCATATAAATGCCATTAATACAGAAATCTCAAAAAGCATTGGTCTTTTCAATAAAGCAAGACCTTATCTATGGTTCATTTATGGTTCAATTATGGTTTAAAAACTTAAAACTTTTTTATTTTTCATACACAGCTATCTATCATACGCCAATATAGCATGGACAAGTACCCATAAAATTTAGTTAAGTTCTCTCTATAGACGGCAGAAACTCGATTTAAGAATTATGTTTTATAAAGACAGGCTTACTCGTGCAAACCCATTACTAAAACAGATGAATGCTTTTAACATTTACTATACTAATATATATCAAAATCTTATGCTTATGTTCAAACATAAAATGGGAACTGTTCCTAGTCAATTCATAAATAGCTTTTTTAAAACTAAAATAAATAAATTTAGCTTTAAGGCAACGGAAACTATATAAACCCTTGAAAAAAAGAAAATTATCCTTATTCTTTATATCCCAAGATCATGTTATTTATAGCTAATTATTATAGTTCAAAAGTACAAAAACATTCGAAGTAGTGACTTTCATAAGGAGTGGTTTTGGCGTATGAGATTTCGTAGCCATCTTTATAGGGGATAAATGAACGAAAACAATGTCAATCTCAATTGATTCCAGAATGTTTTTACCTTTCTTCTTAATTAATAAAATACAATGGATAATTTTTTAGATAGAAAACAATTGTATAAAATGATTAATAGATCATTGCTTATCTACAAGCTGCACTTTACATGAGTTACGGATCAGAATAAATAAATTTAAACAGTACTCCTTTCTTGTTTAAAAACTAAAATGAAAGACCGAAAGACGTTTTTCTACTCAAAATTTTCTTGCATTCTACAAGTATCTCGCCTTCAACTACCTCTTCAACTAGAAAAGACTCAGAAGACCCTTCTATCACTTCATCTATTTTAAAAAAGTATACTTTAAATATAAGAGAATGCAGTTTAGAACAGAAAAATTGATGCAGTTGTTAAAAATTGAATGCAGTTTTGGGAAATAAAATTGTGACTGAAAAGACTGACAGAAAAATTGTGACTGTTAAAACGAATTGTGTTTAACCTGACGTTAACGTTGCTTGTTAGTTATGAAAATCTTATGGAGAACAAATTTGTCTTGCTGCATTTTTGTTGAAAAATGATTTCACATATATTTTTTTTTTAAATGTTGGTTTCAAGAATATTACTTTTGAAATGTTGGTTTTAAAAAACTGTTGATATTTCCTTTCATTGTTATTATTTATAAAGGACTTCCATGAAGCAAAGGAAAAAATATCATGACTTTAAAAATGACATTCTCAAAGTAAAAAAGACTAAATTTCTATTTCATGCTAGAATAAACTTATTTCAGTACGCCTTGCTTTTAAAAAAATGTAGAAAAAAAAATTCTAAAATAAAGGAAACAAACTTTCACATCACATTTGTGCAATGTTTTGTTTTCACATGTTAAATCTTCATCACTATCTCAACTATCCTTTTACAAAAATGCATTTTTTTTGCTTAATGCTAAAGAAAACTAAATCTATAATACTAATTTCTTGAGATCACAAAAACTTTACAGCAACAAGTAATATTATTTGCGCAACGGAAAGAAAAATTTATACTGTTCTTAAAAATAACATAATATATACTTCCACAAAATAAATTAACTGCTACAAAATGTGTTAAAAATATTATTATACTAAAATTATTATATAAATAATAACGAGGAGTGTGTTGAAGCAAAGAAAACAATTTTTTTATCTTTACAATCTATTTACAGTAATTATTAACATATACAAAGAGTTATTTCTAAAGATACGCCGTTAGAAATAACTTCCATCTTAAATTGATTGCTTTTGAACTTTTGAACTATAATAATTAACCTAATATATTAAAATGAAAAACAATTTACAAAACTTAAAAAAATGCTTACGAAGGAAAAAAAGTTTTATAGAATTTCTATAAACTTTTGGAACATATGGTCTATGGAAATTTTACAGAATTCTATAAAATTTCTATAGAATCTCTGTTAATTTCTATAGAAATTCCAATGGGATTTTTTTTTCCTACTTTTTATTTAATAGAAAATAAAGTTTTATAGCAATTTCTATAGAAATTAATAGACATTCTATAGAAATTTTATAGAATTCTATAGAATTTTTATAGACCATATGTTCCAAAAGTTTATAGAAATTCTATAGAACTTTTTTTCCTGGGAAGTGTTCAAAAACATGCATGTAGAATTATATACGGGAAAAAAAGAGGGAAGCAGACTAAACCCTTAATGAGAGAGATGAAAATGATGAACGTTTATGAAATAAATATTTATTAACACCTAATTTTTACGTATAAATATACAAATAGCCTCAAAAATATAAAAAATCTCCTAACAACAAATCAATCAAATTTCTTTAAATTGCCGAAGAAATTAAATAAATATAAAGAGTTCTCAATAGCATTTCGAGGACCTAAGTTATGGAATTATTTTGAAAAAAAATTACTAAAAAAGATAAAATAATAAAATCATTAAACTCATTCAAGTTTCAAGCAAAAAGTTTTTAATTCTGAGGATTAACAACTCCAAAGAATTTTTTCTAAACAGTTGTACTTTTTAGTAATTATTTTAGTCATTTTGTCAATTTGTCAATTTGTCTTATATTTTTTACGTGAAACTCTCATGTAACTTATTTTATTAAAAAGCAAAATATATACTACAAGAAAAAAAAAAAAAAAATTAGCAAACCGCACTATTTCACGCAACTTTTTCATGCTTTTTAGAAAGAGTTTTTGAGTTAGCTAAAAAAGTGATGTCGAACTTCTTGTCTTGCTATAAAAATAGATTAAAGATGGAAAAAACTTATCCCCAGAAAAAAAGTTTTATAAAATTCCTATAAACTTTTTAAACCTATGTCCCACAGAAATTCTATAGAATTTCTATAAAATTTCCATTAGTTTCTATAGAAACTACAATAAAACTTTTTTTTCTATAGAAAAAAGAAGAAAAAAGTACTATAGGAATTTCTATAGAAGTTGACAGAGATTCTATAGAAAGTCTATAGAATTCAATAAAATTTTTATATGCCATGCCTTTTAAAAGTTTATAAAAATTTTATAAAACTTTTTTTCCAGAGATTTTTCTAAATACTTTCAAAAAATTTTAAAATTATAAAGCTGGGCTCTGAGGTTTTCTATACCAAACGGACTTGTCGTAGAAATGCTTGTGTTGAAATTTATAAGATATTTACAAGATAAAAAATTAGTAATGAAGTAAATATTCCGTTATAAATACAAAATACGTTTCTATCTATTATATATGTAGATTACAGTTGTTAATGATACACATATAATTTTTATAAGTTCATGTTTAAATAGAAGGGTAAAAAGGAAGATCCCTAAAAAATATCAGAAGTATATTGTTAAATCTTCTGGTTTAAAAATAAGTTCTTTAAGCTTTCTTTTAAAAGAAAAGTAGTTACTTTGATGAATAAAATATTCAGTAAAATTTTTTTTAACTATTTTATTCCATAAGAATGGTCCGCAATAAATAATACAAAATTTAAAAAGATTTGTTTAGATTAGGCTCATATATGTTAAAAACTTTAATTACAAATAATAGAGGCTTGGCATGAGTATAACGGTCGTTAAAATATATCAGACGTGCTATATACTTCTGCTGACAATGAAGAGGTTTAAGTTTATTTTTATTTGTATTACCCCAAGCGATGATTGTATAGTTTATGTGACAATGAATAAATGAGTGATATAATTGTATTAAGGTATGTTTATTTAACACATTTCTTGTTTTGTACAATATTCCTATACTTTTTTAAATTTTACTTGATAAGTTTTTAATGTTATTTTTCCATATAAGATTTTCATTTATACAAATACCTAGTTGGTTACTGTTACTTTTTTATTTTGTAAATTGTCAATAACAAGTTGAGGCATGTTAATTGGCAGTTTATGCTTTTTGATAAGAGGATGGAAAAAAATCCATTTAGTTTTATCAATGTTAAGAGATAATTTGTTAGTCTTAATCCAGTCAGATATTTCGATTAACTCGATGTTCACGTAATGAAATAGAGTAGGAATGCTTTTGTGTGACATAAATAAATCAGTGTCATCAGCAAACATAATTGTTATTAAACCCGAGGCTTTGTATAGATCACTAATATGAATAAGGTAAAAAATAGGTCCTAATATGGATCCTTGAGGAACTCCACATGTAATATTTAACAAATTTGATGGAAATGTTTCATCGGCGTATACAAAGTGTTTACGATTAACTAAAGAACTTATCAACCATTTTAAGACATTGTCTGTTATACCATAAAATTTTAATTTTTTAGCAAGAATTTTATGATAAATGGTATCAAACGCTTTCGCTAAATCAATAAATATTTCCAATGTGAATTTAGAATTGTTAAATGAGTCTGATATACGTCTTGTAGCCTAAATAATAGCATGCTCTATTGAGTTATTTTTTTTAAATCCATATTGCATGTTATATAATAATTTGTTTGATAAAAGGTGATTGTATACTCTGTTGTACAAAATTCTTTCTAAAAGTTTAGAAAAAACAGAGAGGATGGAAATTGGACAATAGTGTTTTACACTAGTTTTTTTTCTTTCTTTAAATATTGGAATCATTTTTGCTATTTTTAAATCATCAGTAATCCGATGGCGATCATAAATAATACTGAATATGTGTTATAACCCAGCAAACATGACAACGTTGAATCAACGTTGAAAACCGGTCGCAAAAGATGTTGCGGAAACGTTGACTAAGTAATCGATTTTGCAAAGATATGTAACGTTGTTTAATAGACGTTGATTAAACGTTATTGCGTAACGTTGAAAAAACGTTACTAAATGACGTTACAAAAGCGTCGCAACTAAACGTTGAAAAAGCGTTACATAAAAAGCGTTGAATAAACGTCGCAACTTAGCGTTGAAAAAACGTTACCTAAAAAGCGTTGCATTAACGCTCTATAAAGCAGTCTATTTTGCAAGGAATTGTAACGTTGTTAGTAAAACGTCGATTTAATGTGACTCAAAGACGTCGAGTAAAGGTTGAAAAATAACGTTGAATCAACGCTTAAATGCGCTGTATAAAATATCGCAAAATATTATTTAAGGTAATAAAACGTGGCTATAATATATATTGCATTGGCAAATAAAACTAAATTGTAAGTTGAACTCTGCCCTCGCAATATTTCCAAAATCAATTTTTAATACAAACAGTAATATACAATGATAAATATAAAAAAGCTTAACATATACAATTTATAGATATATATATAAAAATATAAATATTTTCTTTAAAATTTATGTGTGTGAGTGTTTGCATATATATTTATGCAATATATAAAAATACAATTAACAGGATATCGTATCGATAGGCCAGGATATCATTGAGATACAGAATCTAAATCAAAAAACAAAACTTGTACCATTAGTAGTCTAAAAGCAAATGTAAAAAAAAAATGTTATTAAATTAGTATAATTATTATTAAATTTAAAAAGTAAATATAAATATATATAAAATATAAATTATATATATATATATATATATATATATATATATATATATATATATACATATATATACATATATATATATATATATATATATATATATATATATATATATATATATATATATATATATATATATTATATATATATATATATATATATATATATATATATATATATATATGAGTGACACCTAACCTTATTTATGTGAGTTTATAAATATTATTGTAAATTTTCATATTTATGGTTAAATAAATGGATTATTATCATCATATATAAAATATATAGATAAATAAATTACATATATATATATATAAATTACATATATATATATAAATTATATATATATATATATATAAATTATATATATTTATATATAAATTATATATATATATATAAATTATATATATATATATATATTATATATATATATATACATATATATATGTATATGTATATATATATTTATATATATATATATATATATATATATTTATATACATATATATATATACATATTTATTTATTTATTATACAGTAAACTCCCGGTTATTCGAAATGGCACTTATTAAAATTTTCTGCTTATTCGAAGCAATTTTTATTTCCTGTGCTTTGTCAATAACTACATCTACATGTTTATTATCAAATATAATGCTTTGTCAATAACTATTTACTTAAAAGTATTAACATCAAAAATATTTTGTTAAAGTTATTAACAATAAGCTATTTATTGTTAATAACTTTAACAATAAATAGCTTTAAAAAATATAGTTTAAAATAATAATATTTTAAACTATATTTTTTGGAATTTATTTTTAGAAAAAGTTAAAATAATAATAATGGTTTATCATCAAAATTATTCATTGGACATCAGATCTCAGGTCACTTTTGATCGAAAAAAGAGCCTAACCTACAAGCAATGTGATGAAAAATATCAAATATCAGTAAGTGGTGTTAGGAAGATGTGTATAAAGTATGAAACAACTGGTTCTGCTGAAAATCAGAAAAGACTTGGTCGCCCCATTAAGACTTCAACAATAACCAATATCCTAATTGCACTGATAAAAAAAAAAAAAATTCAACAATAACCTAAAAGCAGATTGTTGAAAATCTTAAATTAAATGTTTCCTATCGAACTGTACAGAGAAGACTTAATTTAAGTGATTTAATAATTTAGGTGGTTTAAATAAACCTTTTCCAGAAAAGTAAACCCCTCAATAGTCGTTTAAGCAAAGAAAAACTTTTAGCATTTGCAAAACTGCATATTAGCAAGTGTGAGGCATTTTGGAACCTAGTGGACTGATAAGAATAAATGTCAAATACTTGGCTTAAAAAACGACAAAGAGTTTGGCGCAGACCTTGTGATGCAATCTCAGATAAAAGTCCTACAAAAACATTCTAGCATGGAGGTGGTTTGCCTATGGCTCGGGAATGTTTTGATTCAAATAGTGTGGGACGACTGGTGAATGTTGAATGTATAATGACAGGGAAGTTGTATGTTGATTGGCTTTCAAAAAATTTATGTCAACCCGTTTAAGAATTGATTGCAAATTTTTTTTTCACTATGACAACGACCCTAAACACACATGCAAAGCGACACAACAGTTCCTCAAAAGTAAGTAAAGCTAACATCCTTAAATGGCCGCCACAAAGTCCAGACCTTAACCCTGTTGAAAATATATATGGGCAATTTTGAAATAATTAACTAAAATAATTGTAAAACAGCTCATTTCATTTAAAAGAGTTACTTTTACAATGATTAAAAAAAACTTATAAATATTTTTTTTCTTGATTACAATCAAATTTTAAAAAAACAAATACAATTTTTGAAGTTATGTAGATTCCAACGTAAATAATTTTGTTTTTATTGTTAGAGTTCTGAATTTATCAAAAATGTTAATGCTATACATGTGTATATATACATATATATATATATATATATATATACATATATATATATATATATATAT
>NC_088932.1:18070000-18110000 GCF_038396675.1 Hydra vulgaris | reverse complement strand
TTACATATATATATAAATATATATAATTATATATTTATATATATATATATATATTTATATATACATATATGTTTATATTATATATATATATACATATATAGTATATATATATATATATATATATATATATATATATATATATACATATATGTATATATATATATATATATATATATATATATATACTATATATGTATATATATATATATATATATATATATATATATATATATACATATATGTATATATATATATATATATATATATATATATATATACATATATGTATATATATATATATATATATATATATATATATATATATATATATATATATACATATATATATATATATATATATATATATATATATATATATATATATATATATATATATATATATATATATATATATATATATATATTCATAATTACATGCATTAATACATAATATTAAAATAAATAAAAATACATATCAAAGGTATGTGATAAATAATGTTAGAATTATATATACAACACCAACTCTAAAATTAGGACTAGAAATATAAACATTATATATACATATAAATATGTATATATTTCTTTTATATATATTCAAAACTTTACCCATATGTATATATATATATATATATGCATAAATACATATTATTAAAATAAATAAAAATATATGATAAAGAATAAATGTTAGAATTAAATATACAGCACTAACTCTATAATTAGGACTTAATACTTTTCCTATTAAAATTAGAAGTTTTTCAAAAAAATGGAAATAAAGTTTCTTATCCAAACGTGTTTTTATATAAAATAGTGCATACTTTCATTATTTTATACTGAAGTATTTGCTTGATAATTAGGGTAAGGTGTTTAAAGTTTTTTAAATAAATAAAAAAAATTAGTCTGTTAACAGACTAAATTTAGTCTGACTTATTATGTTTTATTAATTTTGATATTACTTAAAACGTCTGAATCTTATTAAAATTAAGTGCTATTTTTAACTTAGAAATAACATATTTAATACAACTTTGCAATTTATTAAAATCGTCATTTTAAAATAAATAAATCATCGACAAAAATAACCTGAAAAAACCGAATATACTCTGAGATTTATGTATATTATATACAATTTGATGCAAAATCTAAAAGTTTTAAATTAGCCGCAATAAAAAGAAGTTATAAAACATAACTTTATCAAAATATTTTTTTATACCATCTGCATGCATTCTATTAAGATTTCATTGCCTTTTCTTTACGGCAAATTATTTTTGTAATGGCTAGTTAATGAGACAATAATTTTCAATGTGTCACTTCCTCAACGTTGTCAAAACAACGTTTAATTAACGTTGGCAAAATAACACTTTTTCAACGTTTTTTAACAACCACATTTTCAACGTTGGTATATGTAACGTTGAATAAGCGTTGTTTCATAAATAGCTTAAATACGTTGAAAAAGCACCTAATGTCTAACGTTGATAAACCTTCAACTTTGCGACGTTTTTACAGTGATTATTTGCGTACTTTTTTTATTCAACGTTGAATAAACGCGATTTTTTGAGAAGATAATATAAGTTGATATTTATACGCTAATTCAACGTTGAAAATGTGACGTTGAAAAGCGGTTTATTTTAAACGTTGATGAAGCATAGATTTTGAATCGTCTTTAAAATGGCTTTTTGCGTAAGTTGATTCCACGTTGAATAAACGTCTTTTTTTGAGAAGATAAATTACGTTACAATTTCAACGCTTATTCAACGTTTCAATTTACCGCGATTTAGTATACAATAACAAATATTGATTCAACGTTGAAAGCGCGTTGTTTTTGTGACTGTAACGCTTTTTCTACGCTGCGACCGGTTTTCAACGTTGATTCAACGCTGACATGTTTGCTGGGAACTTTTATTTTTAAGATCTCAACCGTTTTTACATTAACTATATCAATTCAATTTTCTATATTTTTGTATCTGAAAAACAACAACAACAAAACTCTATTTATACAAAAATTTCGCTCAATAACAAAAAACATTTAGTAAACACTATTGTTTAAATAGTCGCCAAATAACTGTTATTTAGTTCGTTATTGCCATATTGGCGCTATTTACTGGTTATAGCTATTGTGGTATTGGAGTGTTTATATTTCTTTTATGCTGATTCGATTTTCTTCCGATCATTGTCGTCCTCTTTGATAGACTCCAGTCTATTTAACATTCTTAATTGTCAAACTCAAGAAGACACAATCTAGTAATTGCTCGTATAAATTCTTTTTCGCCAATTTTAACTTTCCCAACTCTTTAGCCTTTAGATTAAACTGAGTCAGGTGCGAATTGTCCTCCAACTTGCCCAATCAAAAAATGATTTAGAGTTAATGGAATATAGTCTTTTATATCGGCACTCTGATACGTGATATTAGCTCGTTCTTCATCTGTGAAATTAGCTCTTTTGAGTTTCCCAGTCACTGCGCGTTTTACAGCCTTGACCATTATTTCAAATACCCGCCAAGATGAGGCCCTAGCCAAGCATTAAAGTACCACTTGATTCCTTATTAGCTGTAAAGTTAGTAATTGTATCCTTATCTAAGCCGTTGACAATTTCTTTTAGTTCTCGTCATCCTCCAACAAAATTTGTTTCATTGTCCGTTAAAACTTCCAATGGTAACCCTTTTCTGTTCACCATTCGATAAAAGACATTGAGGAATGAATTTGTATCTAGATTATAAGCCATCTCAAGATGTATTGCTTGTGATAGTAAACAGGTACACAAATATAAGTATCTCTTTTGTCGTATCTTTCAATATCGTTTTAATAGTTTTGTTTATAGCTGATTTGTTCCCATCACATGATTGGCTTCGTCATGGTAATGTTTATCAATCACACTATTGTATGTCCTCTCGGCAAATGATTGGATGCTTAACATCGTAGGATAAGAAATATGTATTTTGCAATTGACTACAAGATCGCAATAATCCGTCTTGATCAATTTGTGGATTTAAAGAAACGATTTTGCTAGATATCGATATCGATTTTCTTTTTTTAATGTTTTTACATTCTTCTTTAAAGTTTTCTTTAATGTTGTTATATTCTTCTTTAAAGCTTTCTTTTAATATTGTTACATTCTTCTTTAAAGCTTTTTTGTCGTGCTTGATCAGCTGTTGTATTATCCTGTTTTCGAAAGTCTGTTTCAAATTGATATTTTCCTAAAAACCGATGGATTAATACGTTTATCCTGACAAGTCTTTTCCAACATTAGAACTTATTTCTTATAGATTTTGTGGATAATGCAAAATTTAAAATTACTAGATTTTTCTTTACTTCAATTGATGCCTCCTGCAGTGCCGTGGCTTGTGGATTTGCCCCCCCCCCCCAAAAAAAAAAAAAAACTAGCCATTACGGCCCCAATTTTTTTTTTTTTTTCTAAAAAAGTGGATAAACTTTACAGATTACTTCAAAACAGCTGGATATCTGACATATTTTAACGTCGTCGTTCATAAGACTAAATGCAATCAAATTAACGCTTAAATTCAATTAGATATATTTTATAATTGTTAAATTGATATAGAGTTACTAGTGAAGAGTTTCTTTAACTTCTGTAAATATATTACGCAGATGATAGAAGTATGTCGCAAACCATCAAAAAAAGGGTTTGCGACGTGTTTTCATGCTTGCAAACTCATTTATTATGCCTTCATAACTTAATGTTCTTGCAACCTCGTTCTCAATAGACAGCATTGCTAAGGAAGACAAACGTTCATCAACCATTGTTGATCTATTTAAAAATACAAAGAAATAAAGCTACACGTATTTATGTATAATGAAGCAAGATTATTTATACTAACCTATGAAATGTTTTAATTAGTTTTAACTTGCTGAAGCACCGTTCTGCACTTGCAACAGTAACTGGTAAAGTAAGAATGATTCGTAACGCAATAACTAGATTGGGATAAGTTTCTTGCAGCTCTTCTTTGTAGATGTAGTTTAGGAAGTCATATGCAGATTTTAGGAGAGCATTTTTTTCCTCCTTTATAACTATGACAAAAAACGTTTTAACTCCGATTCTAAATCCTCAGAATCTATATCAGCAAGCTTTATTTGCAAATTTTTGCAATAAGCAGACAGAGAATTTTCATTACAAGCTTTGATAAGACTCTCAGATCGGTAAAGAAAGTCATAAAGCTTTGTGACAATGCTGATCTGTTCAAAACACTCTTTTACTGATGCAATTGACATATCAATTAGTGGCAAAAAGAAATCTGCTTTATACTGATGTTCAGGTTGCCAAGTGTGATAAGCACACTCATATGAATAAATCGATTTTTTTTCAACCTTTTCAATGCCCAATACTTCTGCGATTTCTGATGCCTTAACACGTGCGTCAGAAAATCCATTTTCGCGATACTCATAAAGAAACGCTTTTGTTGCATTTATTTCACTAGCTAATATGTCGAGAGAGGTTGCAGAAGACTTAAGCAGCTTACTTGATTTGTTAATTTGAAATAAAACGTCATACCAAATAATGATTGATAATAAGAAAGACCATGTTCTAATATATTCTGTCAGCGATCGTACTTCTGTGGCTGTTGCCCCATCTCTTTTTTTTGAAAAATTTGAAAGAACAAGGCATGCCTTGTTTTTTCAATTTGAAAAATTGAAAGAACAAGGCATGTTCTTTCAATTTTTCAAATGCCTCTAAGATTTCTTTTAAATAGAAGCGAAGTGGTTTAACACAGTTTATTCTACTTTCCCATCTGGTATCTGATTGTGGCTCGACTGAAATTGCCACGCATGATTTTAAAATTTCCCATCGAGGAGGAGACAATGAAAAGAGCGTGTATAACCTTAAAAGAACACCTTGATGGATGATAGTGCATCATCAACAAAAACAAGATTGAGTTAATGGTTAGCACATGGAACATATAAGGCCTTAGGATTCATTTCCAGAAACCTTGCTTGAACACCTTTTATTTTTACTTTCATATTAGCACCATTATCGTAAGATTGACATCGACAGTCTAAAATATTTAGATCCCAATTTTTTGCCTGATTTAAAAATGCATTGAAAAGCCCTTTTCCAGTGGTATCATTTACTGTTAGATATTCAAAGAAATTTTCGGAAATGTCGATACCTACTCCAGGAGTACATATTATTGATCGCAGAATAATGCTCATTTGTTCTTTGTGCGAAACGTCTGGCGTACAATCAAAAATAATAGAATAGTATTTTGCCTTTTTTACCTTAGAAAGGTTTTTGGATTCAATCTCCGTGGCTAAAAGTCTAATCAACTCGTTCTGTGTGTCATTGCTCAAGTAGTGCTCCTTGGTTTCTTTGTCCTGAATTCTTTGCATAAGCTCATTGAGAACGGTATCATACTTAGCCAGTAATTCAAACACCCCAAGAACGTTTCAATTGCTCTTTGAACCAATGGCTGTGTCTCTGAACCACGGAATGCAAGATTTCTTGCAGAAAGAAATAAGGTAATGTCTAGTATCCTTTCTAACACAGCCCTCCAAAATATCCGCTCTTTATGAAGCAACTTTTGTTGTTTCTTGTCTATGGTAGCTTGATTTGCAATGCCTGCTTTACCAAAATTGAGGAAAAAGAAATTAATTAAGAAAAAAAAAGTAACAAAGCAATAAATTAAAGAAAATATCAGTTAACCTTTTCGTAAAGTCATTCATTGTTCAAAGCACTTGAAATGTGCACAGCATGTTTCGGGTTCTTTAAGTTTTTTGACAAGCCTTCCCAAGTGTTCATTCCTTGCCGGAATGGTAAAGAAGTTATCCCAAAAAGTTTGCAACAAAAACATAACACTTTATTGCTGTTCAAAGAATATATGAGCCATGTGCGTTCAAAGATTTCTCCATTCTTCATCTTCCGGTTATAATAGTTCAGTGAAAATCGTCTTCTTTCTAAATTGTATGGAAAACCAATTTTGATCTTTTTGAAACGTTTAACAATGTCACACCTCTGTGCGTCAGAAACATTATCTGGCCACTCAGAAGGATCATCACTGAGAAAAATAGGCGGAATTGTTATGGCATTTGACGTAGACTCGCATATCAACCTATCTAACTCTACTCTAGTATTCAAATAATGACAATCAGAACTATTTGTAGTTTCTGTTGGTATCGAAACACTTCTAGTCTGAACTAATGGTTTCAAAAAATGTGTTAGCTTGGGGAGATTAGCGATTTCCTCCTTGGCTGCAACTTTTTCTCTTCTCTTAGTGGCACCACTTTTCACTTTTTTCATGCCAATAATTATATCGTGATATACTATCGAAATATAATTATAAATTTTTGGAAACCTTCATTGTTTGTTTTTTTTATATATATAAAAAACTAACAACGCATAATAATAATAATAATAATAATAATAATAACAATAATAATAATAATAATAACAATAATAATAATAATAACAAAAAAATCAGTTCAATACTAATGGACTAATAACCATTTGAACTTTAAAATAAACAATGCAAAGCGTAACAGTTTTCCAATGCTATACATTTGTTTCTTTAAAAACAATGCATATGATTTAATTGAAACAAATAATAGACTTTATTTCATAGTATTAAAGCAAAAGTAATAACATATAGCATAGTAATAAAATAAATTATTACCAAGATAAATTGTGAACCGCCAAAAATAAAAAACTATTTATAATTTATAAATAAATAAACATTGAAATATGTAATCTAAATACAAATAATAATATATTCGCACCTAGTAAAATATGCGAATTAGAGAAATGTATTTCTTCGCACGATTGACTGCTGCTTAATGGTTTCTCTTTAACGGTTTGACAGATTTTTATAAAGCTCGCGTTTTTCATAAAAATTGGACCTCGGGAGTTGAACATTTTTTTTATTTTTTTTCTACATGAAAAATATTATTGCTTTTTTTACGCTTGATAAATTTTGGTAATATTGTGTTTAAAAGGCCATGTTTTTTTATTAATAGTAACAGTAACTATATATATATATATATATATATATATATATATATATATATATATATATATATATATATATATATATATATATATATATATATATATATATATATAAATAATACAAAAAAAATAATTTCAAATTACAAAAAGGGCCCCTAAAAATGCTAGGCCCCCCCAGGTGTGGGGGAGCCTAGCCACGGCTCTGGCCTCTTGTGTGACTTCAATGTGATTCTGTGGCCATTTTTCATCTAAAGAATTAAGGAAACTTGGTCATTGTTTCTCTTTGTAAATCAACTATATTAGTTTTTGTTGGTATGTATCTCCATTGTTTTAGTTCAGTTTTTGATTGAATGAAACCAACGCGTTTGGCAACAAATGGTTTCAACTTTCGACTTTGATTTTTTATCCACCATAAAACATTAAGACTATCACGCCATATAGCTCCGTCCTTAGTTTCCAGTTTTAACGCTTTGGCAATCTTCTCTGCAAGTCGTAAAACGAGGACAGGTCCAAGTAACTCAAGTCATGGTATATTAATAGATTGCAATAAAGTTACTCGGGATTTTGACATTATGATAAAACAGGTCACTTCTCCTGTGTCATATAAACATTGTTGATAAGCAACAGAACTTTACAAGCTTTACAAGACGCATTTATAAAAACAATCATTTTCTGGTGTTATCTTAAGAACTTCGACTGAGTTTGAAAGCCACTTTTGTGCAAACACTCCTGCTGAACCCCATAGTAACGTGAGTTCCTTGTATAATTGAATTCCTACTTTTTCATTAAATACAGAAGTTATTGTTTCGTTTACGTCAGTTGCTTCAAGATGAGACAGCTGACGTAACGAAAAGAAGCAGTTTAGAAGCCAAAGGAAATTTTTGTGCATACATTCTTGCGTGTTCTTGCGTTACAAATTGAGCTATGAAAGGCACTGAATTAATTCCGAATACCAGTCGAATAAACTGAAACACCTTAGATTCGGTACATGGATCCAGGTTTCTCCATAAAATTCGTTGATACCTTTGGTCATCTTTATGTATTCCAAGTTTTAAACACATTTCTGCTATATCACAAGCTAAAGCCACTGGGTATTTTCGAAACCTTAGCAAAACTGTAACAAGGTCTTGTTGAGGTTTTGGACCTTAATAAATAACATCATTAATTGATTTACCATTATATTTTGCAGACCCATCAAACACAATTCATATTTTGTAGTTGATTTATCAGGACGAAGAATTGCAAAATGTGGTAAGTACCAACCATCTCCAATATTCTTTATATTGATTTTCTCCAAGTGTCCTTTCTCTTGATACAGCTTGATAATATTATTCTCTAATAGTACTCTTCTCCAAGACTTTTGTTTTTCATCAGGCATTTTTCCGTGTTTTGTAGTCTATTTAACGCCATTGTATATTATTTTCCAGCTGTCTATTATCTTTCCATGGTAATTTTAGCTCATATCTTCCGTTCTCTGTTCTTAGCGAATTAGTTACTATATTAAGGGTGGTAGAGTCTTCTGGGCTTGTTATTGTTTTTCTAAATTACATCTCATCGTCGCCTTCAATTTCCCATAACTTTTTAATGGTGTTGTTTGTATCTTCTATTTTCTTTGTACTAGATGTTATTTTCGTAAATTGGGTTTGAAGAGATCCAATAGTACCGCTAATACATGTCCATCCAAGCGGTTTGAGTCGAGCCACTAGTTCATTAAATCCTCCTTTTGCTTCTCTTTTGAACAGTGCAGCTCACCATAATCCACACCAATTAGAATGTCAATTTTTGGTTGTGTTCCAATATTTGGGAATTCGATTTTTCTTAGATGTTTCCAACTTTTCGACAAATTTGCCCAATTAACTGCTTTTAAGTTTCCAGTTACATTATTAACTGTAAAAACTTCCACTGTAACTTTTGTTTCTCCATTTAACAATTCCAACTGAAATTCCACCAGCATCGTTTTGGAAGAATCAATTTTTTTCATTTATCATGTTTACAGTTATCTTTTTGGTTTTACCTGCCAGTGACAACTCAGCCAGTTTATCAAAGTTCAAATACGTCTCGGTACTTCCATCGTCAAGCAATGCGTTTACCACAACTTTTTTATTTCCATTACGAAGAATAACTGGCACCGTTCTATGATATTAGCTAAAACACATCATGAGCTGCATATCACCGTTCCGAGATATGCAGCTCATGATGTGTTGTGATAAAATAATTCTAACGTCTTCGTTTACGCGAACTAAATTTGATATTTAGTTCGCGTAAACGAAGACTTTAGAATTATTTTCTTCATGTTCAATTCAGATACTTTATTTTGAACGGTTAACTGATCTTCCATTTGGTTATTTGATTTTTGGTTTTTTCTTTTTACCATTATTCCGCGTTGAAAAAACTACCCTCTGCTTCCAATTATGATCCGATGGCGATCACAAGTAATACCGTATATGTATTATGACTTATATTTTTAAGATCTCAACTGTTTTTACATTAATTATATCAATTCTATATTTTTGTATCTGAAAAACAACAACAACAACAAAACTCCATTTATGCAATAATTTCGTTTAAATAACAAAAAACATTTAGTAAACACTATTGTTAAAATAGTCGCCATATAATTGTTATTTAGTTCGTTATAGCCATATTGGCGCTATTTACTGGTTATAGCTATCGTGGTATTGGAATGTCGTTTCTCTTTTATCCCGATTCGATTTTCTTCCAATCAATCATGAAAAACTCCCTGATTTTTTTATGTTTGTAATTTACTTCTACTTTGGGAAAATTGATGTCATAAATTTCATAAAAAATTTTAAAAAAAGATTTGTATGATAAATTGTCTTCAGAAAAGTTAATAATGTCCCAATTAATTGAAGATATTTAAAAGACTCAAGGTTTTTATTATGAAAAGTTTCTTTTTTAAATGATATTTTTTCATTAAATAAAATTTTCGCATAAATATCTATTGCAAAGAAAATCGGGAAATGATTAGATATGTCAGATTTTTAATTATGCCTTTTTTAAGGTGGGTGTTAACCAAAACTTTTGAAAAATATGAAATTTTTTTCATGTTTTTAAAAAATAATTTCCGTACTTTTAAAAAATATATACTTTAATATATTTTGAATACATTTTTTTCAAAAAAAAATTTTAATTTTTTAGACCTATGTCAATTTATTTATCTTAGCAACGCCCGTAGCAACCATCATATTAACATTATAATAGAACATTATGGACCCAAATTAAAAGTCTAAAAGTATTTTGCATCCAAATTAAATGCTTCAAATTCAAAGTTCAAATGAAAATCAAGCCTTATAGTTTAGTGTAAATTTGGTGTAACTTTACAAGCGTTAAATCAGCACCTTTTGTCAACTTAAATTACAGTTGTTATTTGTATGTAACAGTAATTTTTGTTAAAATTGTATATTTTATAAATATATCATTATATTTATTTTCTATTTTAGCAGTTTAAAAGTTTATTTTATATTAAATAAAAAAATGCCAGGAACTAAGCAGAGATCTTCTTATAAAAAGAAAAGACCAAGTGTGTTTGCAGGTCATAAAAGTCAGACATGTGGTGATGATTATCATAGTATAACAAAGCAATCCAATACTGCTTCTCCTGTCAAAGTAACAAAATCTAAAATTAAAATCAATACAAACTGTTCTCTTCTCCAAGCTGAAAGTCAGAACATTGTAACCAGACAAAAAGCTCATGATTTAGGGTTTCCAAGTCCCTCTGATCTGGACTATCAGATAAAAATATAATACTGTTTTGAATGCAACGCAAGAAATATATGGAACAAGAACAGTGAAAGATATGAAATGTGATATAAAACTCATTAACTAAACCGCATTATAAACCACACCACATCAGAAGAATTCATGGAAAAAGACAGTGCAGTTAAAATTTTTTCTCGATCCCTTTTTCATTACACAATTTGAAGTAAACTACTTATGTTGGTGATGATGATTCATCATCTTTTGCTGTTTTTTGTGATGCTATGTTAAAAAAGTAACCAGATTACATAGCTGTTAAAGAGGATTGTGTTAGACGCATTCAAAAAAGAATGGGAACAAATCTAAGAAATTATAAGAAGGATAAAAAAGCGCAAAAGCTTGGTGACAGTTTTACTGTTGGTGGTCGTGGTCGCCTTACAAAGGATGTTATTGATCGATTTCAAAATTACTATAGGGCAGCTATTCGAAATAATTTAAATAGCATTATAAATATGCAAAATGTCATTTGGGCAATATATAATTTCAAACTTTTTGTTTGAAAGGAATGATACAAAATCAAAATGAAGCTTTGAATTCAGTTCTTAGGAGCATATGTCCAAAACGTATATTTTGTGGAAAAATAAAATTGACTGTTGGTGCTACCTTAGCTGTTATTCAATGAAATTCTGGAGCAGCAGGATTAAGTAGTATACTTACATCAATGGGGGTTAGTCAAGTTGGAGCTAACACAAATGCAGGTTTTAGAAAAAAAACTTTCTTCGTTTAAAAAAATTTGTTTTAAAATCCAGAAATAGTTCATTTAATTGTCGCCAACTATTACGAAAAAATCGAAAAAGAAAGTTTGATACAAAACCCTCATACTTTTAAGGTGGATTTATCCATTTATCCAGAGCCAGATGGTGTTATTATTAAAAAAAAATAGAAATTATTAGAAAGTTTCAATTACATTTGTAGATGATTCCAATCTAAATGAAAGTTGTTAAATAACAAATTTCAAAAACTGACCCGTTGGATTAAAAAATGATCATTATTGTTCAAATGTCAATTTTATGTGTAACTTTCATTGACTCTGATTAACTTTTTTTTTAAAGCATAAAATCAATATTTAAAGTTTGCTAAATTTCTCTGTTTCTGAAATTTACCTTTAAGAAATGATATCTTTATTTATTTTTTTCAGAACATGTTAAAACTTTATCAAAATATTTTAGGCGCAAATTATATTGGTTTGAGCAAAGCATTTGAAATTTTCTTGACTCCTGGGTCTCGTAACCATGAAAACAGTTTTTTATGTTACCATAGCAACTGTTGTCATAAAAAAAATCTCTCGTTTAAATCCATAATTTTTATGTGGTTGTCATTCTTGTTTAAAAAGATTTTGAAAATTTTTTGTTTTTTATTAAGATAACCTTTCTCAAAGCCTTTTTATTGTTTTGGTTTCCATGACAACATTACCCAAATACTATACAATTTTTGATAATTTTTATTTAAATTATTCACCATAGAGTTCTTTTACACTCCTGATACATAATTAAAAGGCCTTAATTGTTTAACGTTTAATTCTTGCAGAAAAATAGGTTTTTTTATTTTTTGGTTAACGCCCACCTTAAGCGAATTATTAAAAATATTGTTGGTTATAATGTTCTCAATTAATGAAGTTGTTGTTTGAGTAATTCTAGTTAGTTTGTTTATTAGAGGAACTGCTCAATTTCAAATAGGCCATTATAAAACTTGTGTTTTATAATGGCCTAATTTATGTCTTTTTTGACGTGATACTCAAAGCAATTTAAATTCAGACAACCTAACATGCAAAAGAATTTCTTTTCGTGGTTGCTTTTGTTTGTTTTCGTCGTTGCATGTAAAAATGTACTAAAAGTTTTAATTTCACCAGTAGGTGGACGATAACAACAGCTAATCACAAAGTTTTTAGTTTTATTGTTCAATATTTCAATCATTAAAACCTCTTTATTGACGTCAGAAATACTCATGCCTAATATAATATCGAAGGTTTTCTTTTACATAAATAACTAAACCACCACCGTTTCACTTAAAAAACTTTGATCCAGATCAGACTTTTTGTTAAGTACAAAATCAATGAACTGAAAAATATCAAATTTCTTAGAGTAATCTGAACCCATTTTAGTATTTAAAAACAATAAAAATTAAAAAAAGTAATAAAGATAAAATCAATAACTCTGAGATAAAAGAATTTCTTAAAAGTCGCGCGTTACAAGTTTATTATATACAACTTTAGCTTCTTTGCCTTTGGCTCTCAAATCTTTTACTTCTTTAAATAACTGTTTTTGCAATTCCAAAGTTCTTTCGCTGTAGTCTTCGTTTACGTAAAATTGATTGCTCCACAATTTTAACTGAACATAGTTATCCAACGCAGTTTTTTTGTCTTTGTAGTTTAAAAATTTAACTATTATGTTTCTGTTGTACTTTTTTCCATCGCTGCTTTTTTACCCCTTCCTGTGCGCCCGTTCAATTTAAAATTACCTTTAAACCCAAGTTTTATCTTTAAACATTTTGAATCTTTTCCTCGCTCTATTCCCATGTTTCATTTTCGTCTTCTTTAATTCCCGTAAATCTAAAGTTATTTCTTCTGCTCCTGTCTTCCAACTCAGCTAATTTGTCTTTGACAACAACAATTGTTGCAACATATTTAATTTGATGTTGAGTTTGGCTTTCTTTTTATTTCAGAAAGTTCTTGGACAGTTGATTCATATTTCTCGCTAAGTAACTCCACCGATTTCCTAAGTTCACTAGCTTCTTTATTTAGTTTTGTATCTTCTTCTTGAAGATTTAATAGTTTAATTTCCATTTTATAAAACTTCTCGATAAATCTTTTCAATAAAGTATTCTCATGAATATCTAATAGGTCTTTAATTTGAGAAAAGGTAAATTTAGTCATTTTTAATTTAGTTTACAAAAGCATGTCCGTTCACGTCAAACGTTTTTGCGTGATATATATGGGACATATGGGATACTAAAAGCTCTTCTTTTGCCTCGCTTGATCGTTCAAATATTAATTGTAGAATATCAAAATTCAGGGCAATAATTCAAACTCTTATTCAGCCTGGAATCCCCTTTGCTTATCCAAACTCTATTGACCAGCTATATAAAACGTTGGCGGTTCCGGTACTCACGTATGGTCTTGAACTTTGCGATTATAAAGACGTATTAATTCAAAAGCTTGATATAGTAGGAAAAAATGCACTTAAGTCACTCTTCAAATGAATATAATTTTTGCTGTGTTTCTAAACACAGCAAAAATTATATTCAATTTTTGTTTTACATCCGAGATCAACAATCGTACAGCAAAACAAGTTAAACTTATTTATTCGCATATTGGGCAATAAAACATCCTTTGGCAATTTCGCAGTTCAAAAACCAAGCCGCTGAGTACTCTTTTTTAGATGATGTCATAAATTTATGCAATCGAAATGAACTAAATCTAGAGAACTTAATGCAAAACAAACAAAAAAGTTAAGACTTTTTTAAGAATATATAATTTTTTTAAGAATAATCTTTTTTAAGAATATATAATTTTTAAGAATTATAACACAATAGTGTTATAATTCTTAAAAATTATATATTCTTAAAAAAGATAATTCTTAAAAAATATATTTCTTTTATATTTTCTCTCAATATAATTCTTAAAAAAGATCTACAAAGGTTAAGTAATGCAATTGAGTTCTGGAACTCATTGGAACAAAGGAAAATTTTCAAAGATATTTTTGAAGTAAATTTTCGAAGATAAACTTTAGATAATATTTCTTTTCAAAAATAGGACTTTATAATAATTTACCTTGTATTATATACATTGGATGATTGATAAATATAAGTATAATATAATACAAACAGAACCTTAATCCTTCATTTTTCATAAATCGACTGACAAATAGATAGAACATGCAAGGAGTGTGCAAACATCGACTGACAAATTGGTAGAACATGCAAGGAGTGCCCCTACATTTACCGAGAGTTTTGGTTTGGGCAGGCAATCTGTCAATTTAAAACAGTATTATTTAATTAATTAATATTATTTAAGCAATATTATTATTTTTTTTTAGTTTATTTTTTGCGGGGGATATTATCCGGGGGTATTTTTTCGGAGGAACATTTTCCGGGGGGATTTTTTCCTAGACCCGAGGTTTTCTGGAATCCGACGAAACATTTCTAGAATTTTATTTTTCCTGCTAAGTTTTCTTTATATTCTGAGCAATATATAAAAAATTCAAGCAATGTGGAGGGGTTTACTTCAAACGACTGCCTGATTCAAAAAATCGCTCTTAAAACAATCATTAATAAGTTTTTATTCTAAAAACTGTCTTATTAATTAACTGAGAAGTTAAGTGTGTATACACATACTACATGTAGTTAAGTAATTGATTAAGTTTTTTATTACGGTAATTAGATACGTTTAAGTTCTTTGATTATTACATATTTTACATTTGAAGTAATATGCTTGTTTGTTTTTGATTGCATATTTGTGTAATGCCATATCAGTTTTTATTTTAAAATGATGGAAACTTCAAGTATTTGATATTAATACTAAATTCCAAAACAACTAAGGAATGTTCTTATTTCTATCAGAATAATTTTTGTAATAATAGCTGAAAGCTCATGTTCAGAAATTTAATATCCATAATAATCATTTAAATTTCCTGGGGGCCGTTGTTAAACTTACACTCCTTAATAAATCAAAAACAGCTCCGCAAAATAAAGTCTATTTTACCATGTGAACCTTAAAATGTAGATTTGTTATGTGCAATAATTTTGAAACAACTTTTTATTTATGTTGAAATTTTGTGTCATAATCTTTTAATTTTTTTTATGATAAATTTATGTAAATAGATTGCAAAAATGACTTTCAGAAATTCAGCTGTATTTTATAATGCAGGTCAGAACTTTTAAGGAATTTAAAAGTTATATTTTATGTTATTCAAAATGCTTATTTATCTTGTTTTTTGACTTAAAGTATAATTAAATGAGACCAAGGTTCAGTTTAAGGTAAATACCCAACACAAAATATCAAGCTGCTTCTGACAAAAACAAAATATAAATGAATGAAAATAACTTATTATATGCTGTAGATTATAGTAAAAAAACAACTGTCAAGGCTAAATAACGTTTAAACAAGGTGGATACAATTTTTATTCTAGAAATATAAATTGTATTTTAAATGAAAACTGGTGAAAAGAAAAGCCAACTTTTAATTTTGACAAAAGATGAAGAGAATGCAATAGTTTTGTATGCAAAAAATAAAAATAGAGGTCATATCTCAATAAAAATACTCATCTTGTGCAGTTGTTAACTGCATCCAGCTACTGTCTTGTAGGAGGCCTCCTAGACAAAGACTTTATGGGTGAGCACAAAAATTATGCTAACCAGACTCGAACCCCTTCTTTATCTATTAGGCTGCCGTAGATGTAGATCTGTGTTATATCGTTTCCTAAAAAACTCCAACTATAAAACCTACGCTAACCCTTATGTTTAGTATTTTTGGGGTGTATTATTTTTCCTAATGCATTTCCAAAATATCATGCCCAATTTTTTAAGCTACTGTTTGCAGGAATGCAGTCACTGTCTTGTAAGAGACCTCCTAGGTAAAGACTTTAGGGGTAGGCTTAATAATTCTGCTAACCAACCTCGAACCCTTCTTCATCTGTCAGGCGTAGATATAAACCTGTGTTACATTGTTTCCTACCTAGGATGATAAATGCTGTATCTTCTTGACTCTTCTCATATAATTTTGCTTGTGCCTTCTTGATAGTGGCTATGTAACTCTTCCTTTTATCACCTAACGAGGGTACAGCTCTAAAACTCAGTTTAATGGTTCTTAGACCTACAGTTAGTAAGATTTCCCGAACTCTGTGGTAGCTCTCAGAGAGGCTGATTCCATCAACAGCTAAAAAATATCAGATAAAATCATGTTGCGCATAAATGGTGTCCCTGGTAATATTTTTGATGCGCATTGTTGAGGCCAGATAAGGAGCCCTATGTTACAACTTAGGGTTATTTAACAGGACAGAGAAAATTGCATAGCTCATTGCTTATGAAACCGGGCTTCTATCTATGAATGAGTCAATTTCTCTTTGAACATAAATCAGGCCAAAAATAACCCCAAATATTAGCCATAAAAAACCATCCCTACCACCTAACTGTTTTAATATATCTTTTACAAATACTCGTGGTGTGCAAAGCAACCTTACATCAGTTTAATTTTACCTATTTCAAAATTCATCAGACTTGCTTGCTCTTAGTGAGGCTAATTTAAATTTCGCTATTCCTTCTTCAGATCTCAGTGTTGATGGGTTGATGGGTGATCTCCTTAGATTCGCGAAGACTTCATTAGTCACATGCTTGGTTAACATAAGTATCAACTCACCTATTTGTAGTAAAATCAGATTCGAATCCTTTGATCATTCTTTTATATGCTTTCACTTAGCACCTCTTCACTCTATCGTCTTTCTCCTTTTTGCTTATTGTTCTACTTTTTCCCGAGACTGCAATTTTAAATGTAATTTCTAATTATCATCACACTGAATGGCTTGGCTCTAACGCCACTGATCCTGTTGGCACTAAAACCTATAACTTCTGCATTTCTCAATCTCTTACTCAATAAGTTAACTTGATGACTCATTTTTCTGAAAACCCTAATCATTTACCTTCCCTCCTTAATTTTGGACTTGTCTCTGATGCTAGCTTCTTTTCTCCCTTAGGTGGTTCTGACCATGCAATGAACTCTTTAAATCTTTCATCTCGTACTTTCTTTTAGGACTCACCCTATTATTACACGACTTACTACTATCCTAAAGCTGGCTAGGACTCTTTTTGTAATTTTCTTCGTAACGGTCCTAAGGCTGATGTCTTTAGATCTTAACATTAAGTGGGAGAAATATTTGACTAAGAAAAGATCTTAGTTCCTGTTCCTGATTTAAATGGAATGTTTTTTAAATTTTTTTAATGATTAATAATATTATAAAGCAAAATTTCAATACAATTTTTTCATCATATCTAATTTTTTGTTTCTACTGTACCTACAATAAACCTAAGTTGGGTAAATTGGGTATAACAGCTGTTAAAAGCATGTTTAACTTAAAAAAACATTTATTATACTCTAATTACCCCATCCATGGGGCGATTTGAGTATATTATAACTAACCGTTTGAATTTTGAAACTACTAAGCTTATAAGACCCCCAATCTTATACAAAACTATTCTAGAAGGTCACAATGCTAAGAAGCACAAAAGTAGATTCCATTTTTTTTAAAGGAAATTAAGTAGCATAACTTAAATATTGTTAGTTGGTACTTTTTATACCCAAGTTACCCCGACAGACCCGTACCAGACCCCAACAGACCGTGCGTAGGGTATGCACCTTAAAATATTGGTCTATTGTTTTTGATCATAATTAGAACGGCAATAGGATTTAAATAATATCAGTTTTATGTTTTAAGTGAGAATATGTGTTTCAATTTTTATAACAAATACGCAATATAATCAGTTGTCAAAGCATACTTGACAAAGAATACTTCTTATACCTCGTACTTGAAATAGAATATTTCTTATGCCACGGTTACTTCCTTGTAAAATATAAAACTAACTGCAATCGATTAGAAATTACAGAAGACCGAATTTCAATTACCAACATTTTAAAATACGCATACATTTTAAGGTACAAGTACATGTAACAACTTTAAAATCAAGTTAAACGGGTGTGCGTTAGATTTTAATTTATAAATATATGTTTGAACTTTTTAATGCATATATACTTTTATATATAATATATAAATATTTATTTATACTTTTCAGAAATAACACAATTAAATATACAAGTTAGAAAACAGAGTAAAATAATAAAAAACTGTTTTTTTAGGTGTAATTTGTGGAATTGTCGCGTTGCTTGCTCTAGAGTTTATGACGCCAGCATTTTACTACATTCCATCGGCTGCACTAGGATCTATGATGCTGATGGCTGTTTTAACCATGGTTGAAATGAGTTTAACAAAAGACATTTGGAAATTGTACAAATGGGATTTGTTACCTTTTATGGCTGCTTTCGGCATGAGTTTCTACAAACTAGAATACGGAGTAATTTCAGGAACCGGGATTTCAATTCTATTAATGCTCTCCCGAGAGGCGCGTCCAAAATATTTTAGCGAGACAGATGACACGGGAAGATCTTTAACACTTTTATTAATGGAAAATCTAACATATCCTGGAGTGGGAGCTGTGAATAAAACAATTTATTCTGAGGTCAATAGTTGTGCTGGTATTAAAACGTTGTACTTAGATATGTCGACCATGGTGCGGGTTGATTTTACAATACTTAAAAACTTTGAATTCATGATGGCAGAGTTGTCCAAAAAAGGTGTAAGTCTTAAGTTTATCAACTTCTCTAGCGATTCCATAATGAAAAAGTTTATTAATGCTGGTTTAATTCCAATAGAAGGTATATTGAACAAAGAAGAGCTGCAAATTATAGAAAACGATAGCTTAAGTCAAAGTAATGTAGAAATATTAAATATAAAATATCAAAAAACTAGAATAACTGACGGAGAAAATGTTGAGCAAGTTCGAAGTATTGCGGAGGAAAACAACACAATAGATAATGGAGTTTCTTTTGTATTTGAAAATATTTTGCATCCTAGAAATTTAAAAACTGATTCGTAATGTAACTGACTGCGTAATCATTGATTGTGTAATAATTTTCATCGGTGTAGTTTGCATTTTAAATTCAGATATTTTTAGACGGCATCACTAACTTGTACATGGAGATATCGAATGTAAAAACAATCAAATGCTCTTGTCAAAATTGTAAATGAAAAATTTAATTTTTTTAAATAAATATTGAAATATTCTATACTAAACTTTTTTAATTTACTAAAATGGAATAAAAAAAAACAAATAAAATGAACAAATTGAGAAAAAAAAATAATAATGAATATAAATAATCAATACTTTGATAAACTGTTTATTATTCATAACTTCACGTCGAGAAAAAAAGAGAAAACGTCATTTTCCCTTTTTTCAAATCTCTGATGTGACTTTTGTTTTTGCTTTTTCTAACAATATTCTTCAGCAACACTAAACTCAATTAAATTTTTTTTTTAAGAATAATATATTTTATATGCAAAGAGCTAAAATAGTGTGGTCACTATATACAAAAACGTTAGGTCACCTTGACGAGTTAATACAAAGTAACGTTAGGCGCCTTTATAAACAAAGTTTTGTTTAGACTAATATACTGAAAAAACCATCAGAAGATACTTTGGGAAAAATGTTTTAATAAAAGTATTAATTACAATCAATAATACTATAGGGTCATTCCATATAAATTTGTCATATTTCAAAAATATTTAAACTGAATATTAGAAAAAGATTTTTTTTTAATTGAATTAACGATATTAGGGAATCTAGAAAAAATATCTTCACTTCGTCATTTATTTTTATGCATATGTGGAAGATGTTTAAAATTTGGTAGCCATTTTTTGACATATTCTACATAAAAATACAGGAAACATATAAATATTAAAACATTGCCCAAATCGCACAAACAAGGTTGTAAAGATTATAGAGAAAGAGAGAAAACCGAATTAAAAGAAATAGAAAAAGAACGAAGTAATATTCGTCGCCAACAATTAACGCCAGAGCAAGAATTGAAAAAAAAAGAGCATGCTAAATCACGACAGCGTAAACACAGAGATCTTCAAAAAGCTCAAGGTTTCATTGATATTCCTTGTTCTTTTTCTAGTCAAATGGAAGAAGTTGTCTATCACTCAAGTTCGTCAGAAGCTTGTGCTGTGAACCGCATTAAATTGGCTTTACCAAAGTTGCCACAAAAGCAGATTATGTCATTAAACAGTGGGCAATAGTAATGAACATCTCTTTACCAGATATATCAAAGATAAAAATCGCATCCGTTTATCTTCTAGTGTATTCAATCATGTAAAAGAGGTTTACAACGCGAAGAAATATCTCGATAAATTCTAGGCATGAAAGACTTTAAAAAAGTTGATGGTAAAAATTTTCAAAGACGTTATTGTTACTTAAGGTGGTACTACCCTGTTAAAATCAGCTACAAAAATTTTTTTTTTCTTTCTTTAAATTCTAACAGTTTAAACATCCTAAATCACAAAACCACTTTACTTTTCTTCAAAAATTAACACAAAGTCTCAAAATTTGTATTCATAGGCAACAAGGTTATTTTCAAACCCCTTAGCAACCATGTCTGTTTATATTTTTGCCCTATTTTCACAATTTTTTCATTGGTATTGTAAAAAGGTTATTTTGACACAGAACAAAAGATTGAAGGTGGTTAATCATATTTTTCTGACCAGTTTTAATGTTTTTTAGTTTGAGATTTTTTTAGTTTATGACATTTTTTTTTTAAAACTGTTTTTCTCAGAATAATATTTTTCAAATATTTTTAGACTAAAATATTAATATCTCAGAAACTATTCGCTCTTTTTCTTTGAAATTTTTACAGCTCGTTTATTGATATTCTAGAGAGAGCTGGTAGTAGAATAATTGAAAAATATTTTAAATTTTGACCAGAATTTAAAATTTTACATACCCCATGGACCATTTTTTATGATTTTTACAGGTTAATATCTGCCATTTTACTTTGGATCAATATTTTTGAAAAATTCTTCTAGGGACAATACACCAACCGTTTAGCTACATGTTTGTAAAATTTTAAGCTTTTATCTCAAATATTACTTATGTCATTTATGTTATTGTAACTGCATTTTTTTTTGCTGACTCGACATTTATTTTGTGACAAATAAGTTAAAAAATGGTGTATTTTTTATTTAGATTTTTAACTACTACCGAAAAATGCTTATCATTTTAAGAAAAAAAACCTTCTTCGGAAAATAAAATTTGTAGGGTAGTACCACTTTAAATTAAAGGAATGTTAAACCCTCTACGCATTTGGTACCGAGATAAAATTTTCCAAATTTTTTGCACTTTTTCCAGCTTAAATACTTACATATTCAGAGAAATTTTATTAATACATGCAATGGTTTATCCTCAAACCTTAATTTTTAACCTTATAACACAAACTGGGTAAATAAATGAATTCTTTGCAGTCATCTTACTTCAGATTGCCTCTTACTATCACGAAGTTTTTTTGCTAACTGTCCAAACAACCGAATGCGACTACCATCCAAAGAGCAAAACGAAGAATGCATTGAAGTCAGTTACATATATTGGTACAAAGACAAGGTTACAAAACGTCTACAGTAGGGATTGATCAAACAGTTATTGTATGCAACATATACAGAGTTTTTGAAAATGCTACCTCAATGTCAGATTCAACATTAGATTGAACGTCAGGAAGTGTCTGTTTATCGCCACCAAATAGATAATATTATGGATAGTGAGTTATTAATACACTTTGATTTTACCAAAAACTATACCTGTATTCATCAAGAACTAGTTCAATGTGATTATTGGAGACAATCTCAAATAACAACCTTCACTGTTGCTGTTTATGAGAAAGATTTGAAAAATATGGTTGCTTATATAACAGATAAAAATGATCAAAGCAAAACATGCGTCAGTGTTTTCCTTGAATTAACTATAAAAGTATTTTTCTTAAACAGTTCAATTTTTATATCTTTTATTTTTATCTTTGAGGATGAATAACATTTGTAATATACTTTTTAAAGACTTACGCAACCGACTCAATTATACACAAAGTAACATTTTGGAATGATGGTGCATCTTCTCAATTTAAAAACCGCTTTATGATAAAATTCCTAAAGTATTGTCAAGTGGCTTTTAATATTTCAACTTTCAAGTGGAATTTTTTTCTTCAGCCAACGGAAAAGGAGTCATTGATGGGGTAGGAGGAACTTTAAAAAGAATAGCATGACAAAAAGTTAAAGCAAGACAAGTTATTATTTAAAATGTGTGGCAGTTTCATGAAACTATATGCAAAGATTTGACGGTAAATTTAATATATTTGACTGAAGATGAATTTAATCAACATTATAGTTAGCTAAGCGATATTTTACTACTACAGCAGAAAAGGTTAAAAATATACGACTTTACCATTACTGGAAAGCTAAGAATAAACTTCACCACTATCAGACGAATAACACAGAACACAAAAAATGGTTATTTAGTACATCGGTTTGTTTAGTTTATTTATATATAATCTTTAATATTGCAATTTTTTTTTTATGTATAATATCTTTAATATTGCAATTTTTTTTTTTATTAAAAACTTTTCGATCTATCTTTTATTTTTCTAAGGAGAACTATAAACATTGTTTAAATTGTTTATATGTTTTTAAAAACTTTGGCATTGCTAAAATATCCTTTAAAAATACCTAAAATGTAATGTTATCTGTAAGTACAATTTGTGGCCACGATGTCATGACCACGACTTTTTGCAAGCTACAATTTTATGTAAAACATGAGCAAAAAAAAAAATGTGTTATAATTAATATAACATCCTCTAAAAAAATAATTAAAAAAATTAAATTTTATATTTGTTGAATGTTTTCTAAAAAAAAACAAAATTACTTAATCAGGTTCAGTTTTTGTAGCTGTCATGACCGCGAGTTAATTTTATTTTGACACAGCAATGCAACTATAGTATAAAATTTACTGTAAATTTTTAAGATAGTAGTAGAAGAAGAAAAAAAGGTTTATTAAGTTCCTTGCTTATATTTTCACCTTTTGTAGTAGAAATGTCACGACCGTCACTATATGGAATGACCTTGTAGCATTTTTTCACAATTTTAATTTTTTTGTGGAAAATTTTGACAAGGATTGGGTTCAATCTATATGGTCTTTTTAGTATAAAAAGTTTTAGTCGGGTTAAAATATTCAATAATAAATTTACACCTAAAATTACTATTGAGTATGAGCTTAACTTTACTTGTTAAAGACTAATGAGGCGCATAATACTTTTTGTTTGTATGTTTAGCAACTTTTTACCTTGTGAATTTTATCACAAAACAGAAATAAAAAGTTTACAAGAAAGCATTCATCATATTCTACTTTCTTTATTTATTATCATCTACTTCTAGATTCTCTTTCAGTTTCAAATTTTTATTGAACAAGTTCATTGCCTTATCTAAATTACTTTTTGCAATTGACAACTGCAACAATTTTGTAGTCCTTACACCTACAGTTGCTACATCCAAGAACATTTCACAAACTGTTTTTAAAACATTAAAATATTATGTTTTTCAGAAATACTTTGACATCGACTTGCACTTGCAGCAAATGAAGTTTCGCAAGGCTTGCTGCTACTTTATGTGTAGTAATTGCTACCAATGCACCCTTTTTCGCGTTGAATGCGTAGACGATTGACTCAAGAACTTACAAGCAGAGTGTACTCCTGATAAGTATAGAAATTTGAAAAAAGGATCACAAAAAAACGCTTTTTTTTTTTTTATACATAAATTTTAAAAGTCTAATTTTTAGTGAAGCATCAACAATACGAAGTATATGTTTAGCTTCAACATTAAAAGTTATTGTTTCTTCGTAGTTGATAGATAGCGTACACATCAATGTAACCAATGATGCAAGTTTTGAAATCTTTAAATTTTAACCGCGGAACATTTTTTACTTATTATTGAAAGTAAATATTTCCATACAGATTTTAAGAATCAACTGGTAGTCCTTTAACCAGATTTTGCGCTTTTAATTTTATTTCAGTCTGATTATATTTTAGTCTATGCAACTATGGTTAACTGGTTAAGGATAAATGGGCAGTTTTAGTTCAAGTTTTGTTAGTTTTTGCTACTTATATCTTAAAATGTTGCTGATTAATGTCATATTCGGTCACTATTTTTCAAACAACGGTTACATATTTTAATATGTAATACCAACGTATTCTAATATGTAATACCAACAATTTCTATTATAATTGTTTTATTGGTACCGTTTTCATTCTATAGTCCAAAATGTTGATTTTCAATCACCATTAACCTCTAACGAGTTTCAAGTAATTGCAGCATTTGCTTCATTTGAATCCTTAATGACTGTGGAATTTTGTTGGGGAACATAAATCCCATAATGTTGATGTGAAAAAACATTGTGTCTGTTTGGTAAACTAGATATTGTACTCAGCATGTTTTAATCGATACGAACCTTAAGAGAACAATTTAAGCTTCACATCTTGAGAAGGATTAAGCTTAACCCGAACACTTTTGCCTTTAAACACAAATTCTGGTTCAAGTGAGACTTTAGAGTCACTTCAAACTTAAGTGTTAACAGTAATCAGTTTTCCTGAAAGTGACTAATTATCTTTGGTGTATTAGTCTAAATCAGTAAAGTTCAAGTTCTTTTAAAAGAACTTTCATTTCGGTAGAACAGCAATCGGTCACCATTCAGCACAGGTGGTAAAACACCGAAAATTTTGCAATAAAGTATTTACGTACAGCCCTAATGTTTTTCATGAACTCAAATATTTCTTCTTTGCGGTTTGCCTGCATTATTTGAAAGCGTTTGTTAGGATGACGCAGACTTTTGAATAAAAAAGTGGATGAGTGAGACCATGCTCACTCATCCACTTTTTTATTCAATTGTTGGAGAGAATAATTTTCACATTCTCATGCACCTCTTCTGGTAATTAGTCAAACCACTGTTCGTTAAAATAGTTTGCATTGTTCTTGGTCAGTTCTTAAAAACTTCCAACCTGATGCCATTTTACAAAATAATTTTTTTTTATAAAAAAATTTTAATTTATTAATCCATACTATTATTTTTTACAAAACACGCATTCAAACAATTTAATTCTAGCGTGGCTTGCTGTCAAATGCGTATTTTCTAACTGTTTTATCAAAGTTTCAACCGGATTTAATTTACTGATATAAGTTTATATTTTGGTGAGAAATAAACTAAAAGCTAATTTTGGACAAATTAAGATTTACGAGGTCGACGATTTTTAAAGCCTGTTTACACTGAAAGATTTTGTCTTTATCTGTGACTAAAATAGTTATTTTCTAATTTTTGAGGCCAATTACTACTGAATTTCTGTTTTTTTTTTTTAGTTTTGAGAAATAAAATTTTTGTTGATAACAAGTAAAAAACTAATAAATGAAAGGAGTGAGGGGGGGGGGAGAGAGAGAGAAGTTAATTAGTTTAAGGTGGGTATAAAATTTTTCAAAAATCAATGAACATCATCCAATTGTATATTTTGAAACAGGGTTTCAAAGTATGCAATCGGGTGCAATGGTAGTTACTAACACGGGATTGAAAACTGGTGTTATTCACTTAATCAATAAATATGTAAATAAGACCATTGCAGTGGGGAGTTAGCCTGTTACACTTTAACGAAATGCCATTACGTCATTTATTTCTGAGGTTAGATGGAGAAACGACAGTTCCAAAGTTGTGTAATGGTCCAATTGGCATACAGTTTGAAAAGTGTGAAAAATTATTAGTGGTGAAATTTGTCAGTGTCGATTGTAAAATTTTAGAAATTGACCGCAACATTTTAGAAAAAGATCAGGAGCTCTTATTTGTAATAAGCTCTGCTATTAATTCAGGTAGTTCCCAGCGGGGATTTTGACGTCCTAAGGACGTTTTAAGACGTCTCATTCTTTGCCCATGAGACGTCCATAGTTGGTCACAAATAAAATACTTGAGGACGTCTTTTCCAGACGTTCTAGAAACGCTTTTTGCGGACGTCCTAGAGACGTTTTCTCAGCCGTTCTATGGACGTCTCTGGCTGGTCTCATGTGAAAAACTTGAGGACGTCTTATTCAGACGTCCAAGAGACATCCTAAATTTACCTAGATATTCTTTTAAAAGTTATATAAAAATGCAGTGATATACAATACACAGCTTAGATTTGATTTAATCTAGGCAAGGGAAGGTATAAAGAGAAATCAAAGTAAATAAACTTTACAAAAACTTATAAAAGTTTTTCAAACAAAGTTACACTTTTTAAATTAAAAACTAATATATTCTGTTGAGTATAATCGATAGTATATTATAAATAAATAAAAATTACTAAAAAATGAAAAATTAATAAAAAATACAACAGTTGATTATAGTTAATTGAGCCATTATTGATCGATTATAGAGAAAATCCACTAGTATCGATATACTAGTGGATTTTCTCTATAATCGGTCAGAAGAATGCCTAATTACTCTCCCAATGCATGAGAGAGTAATTAGGCATTGCATGGCATCCATTTTGGTTAAGTTTTTTTTTGACTTTAAAGCAGCATCTAATAAAAACAGCAACACATAATTCAAAAAGATCAAAAAATGAAATATACTTAAATACATGCCATGTTCCATAGCCAAAGAAACTAATTTTTTTTATAAGAGTATATTTTAAATATTTAGTGAAAATCATGTCAATAAGTTAGAATAAAATTGTTCTCAGAACTTTTTTAAATTGATTTTGTTTTAAATTAAGAAAAGTCGATAAAGGTGGTTGGAGTTGGAGTTTTTTGAACTCATTCACTGTGCATACAAGACTCTTCTTCCATTCACAAATGCACTGATAGACTACAGAATGTTTACCATACTTCTGAGTTTTAAATGATGGTACACTAAGTTTTCCATTATATATGTTTCTAATAGAGTATGTATGTACTATTCTACTTTCTGTAAAAAGTCCGATATAGAACAAGATAAATTTTTATTAAGAGAGTCAAAAACAAAAAGAAGATTAGCAAATTTTACAAACACTGGAAAGGTTGGAATTTTTAGTTTTTTGAAAGATTCTGATGTTTCTGACTTAAAAGGTTGGAATTTTATAATTCTTATGGATTGATGTTGAGAGGACATCAATTTTTTGATGTGATAGTTGCCATTTTGACCCCCAATTTGACAACAGTAACTAAGATGCGATAAAAATAATGCACAGTAAATATTCTTTCGTATGAATTTATCGACATAATGACGAATTGTTGAAAGTGCGCCATAAGCTCGAGTTAGTTTCTTGTGTAGCTCATAAATATGAAAATTCCACGAGAGATTGCAGTCAATTAAAACACCGAGATATTTAATAACTTTTGTAGGATATAACCGTTTATTATTAATTTTAATCTGAATTTTAGAATTGTTGTTTTCATTGTGTTTTTTCCTAGAAGATGAAAAATAGATTAGTTCAGATTTTTTTGCGTTAAGATATATTAGATCAGCATTTAACCAGTTAACGATACCTTTTAGATCCGAATTTATGTTTTTACATAGAGAATTATACGATTTGTTGATATGCAATAGGTTTGTGTCATGAGCAAAAAGATGAATTGACGAGAAGCGAATAGAGTGTTTATGTCATTAACATAAATTAAGAACAAAAGAAGACCAAGAACAGAACCTTGAGGAATACCGCACTCAACAGATTTATTAGTAGATTTATAACCATTAATACTTACAAATTGTTTCCAATCTGTAAGATAAGAGCAAAATCAGTTACTTACAACACCACGAATACCATAGTGTTCTAATTTAGAAATCAAAATGTTACGATCAACGGTATCAAAAGCTTTTTGTAAATCTATAAAAATACCACAAACAAAATGACCAGTGTCGAGAGCTTTCCTGATTTTTTCAGTTATACTTATCAATGCATAGCAGGTAGAATGTTTTGAACGAAAACCAAATTGAAATTCATTTAAACAGTTATAAGAGTTAAGAAAAAAGTACACTCTAGAACACATAAATTTTTCAAGAAGTTTACTAATGTTAGATAAAAGAGAAATAGGTCTGTTGTTAGTACATAAAAGTTTATATTGGAACAACACAAGATAATTTTAGAACATTCGGAAAAGTTCTATTTACGAACGATATATTAAATAGTTTAGAATGAATATTTGAAAATTCATATTAAAAATCGATAAGAATGTTTGTGGGAATGCAATTTGGGCCTATTGATTTTCTCGGCTTTAAATTAGATATAAGAGATAAAACTTCAGGAATATATGTTGGAGATAGAAGTAGGCTATGTAAACTTGGATATTTAAAATATTTTGTATAGTTTATGTAAGACGAATGAATATTGGATTTAAGCGACGTTTGTAAAACAAGAGTTAAACTTTTTAGAGATAAAATTTGGTTCAGTTATATATGTTTCATTATCTTGTAAACAGTTGGGAGATAAGTGATTAGAGTTTTTGACATTTATTAAATTATTAATTCTTTTCCGAATTTCGCGAAGATTTTTTACATTTTCTGTAAAGTACTTTTTAAAAAGCTTTTTTTTTTACTGAGCTTAATTAGGGTAATTATCATGTATTTATATTGTTTGAAAAGCAGTTTTAAATTTGTTTATGTTCCTAATATCTTTTGATCTTAACATTTTTTTTTAAAAAGATTGCGCATTTGAATCGAATTTAAGATTCCCTTTAAAATCCAAGGTTTAAATGGACGCTTGAAGTTCTTAATACTATTTTTTTTAAGTAGGGCGTAGCGGTTCAAAATCAAGGTTGTTTCAGAAATAAATTTTAATTCCTCAAAGTGTTTTTGCAAAGATGATATGTTTAGATGAAAAGAGAGAGCGTTAATTTTGTCAAAGTTTAATGAACAGAATTTACTTATATCATAATATTTGCAAACTATGTCTATTGACATCGGAGGTAAATCATCATTTATAAGAGTTTTGTCAGAAGAAAATAGTACTTTAGATTCTTTATCTGGTACATTTGTAAATGGAAAGATTTGTACAACTTACACAATGCCACAGTGTGCGACGTAATTGTAGTAAATTGTGCTCAGTATCAAGCCTGCTGCCTTTTGAATGAGTCCAAAACAAACAAATGTCACATTGAATAGAGCGGCAACTTTTTTTTTTTTTACACGGAGGTTTTTACACATTTATTGTAATACATACGTGAGGTTTTTACACATCACTATTCGATTTGACAATCAAATAGTGATGTGTAAAAACCTCACGTGTATTACAATAAATACTTCATTTTTTGCAATAAAATGCAGTATTGAGAAAATGTAAGATTTTCGCAGATTTTAAGTTTATCTCAAGAAAATAAATGCTATAGAAATAAAGTCATTCTATATATTTTACAATAGGTTTCTTATAAATATTTTTAAAAAAATTATTGGGAGGGGGCCAAGGCCTTCCCCGGCTTCCCCGGCGGTTACGGCTCTGCAGACACACACAATATCGTTACTAATCTATAAAACACAAAGAAAACTTTATGTTACAACATTTCACTTTGTATCTTTTATCAAGATTCCCTCACTATCCAGGCAACTTATTTACACTTAAAAACTAAAATCAAACTTCTTTTATTTAAAAATTTTATAGATTATAGATTATAAAGTATAGAATATAGAAAATTTGAAAATATCTTTAAACGATAAATAACCAACCAAAAATAATAATATCAAAATAATCGACCTAAACAAGCAGACATTTTTAATTAACCGAGTTAGCGCATAATATTTTATGCGTTAAGTATATATATATAAATTTATCTACTTAAATTTTTGTGAAGACGTCCTGTAAAACGTCTTTGAGACGACTTATTTCTAAGGTAATTAGGACGTCTAAAGTAGGTCTTAGGGACGTCAATAGGATGTCTAAATATGGAGTCCTGATAACGTCTTAATGTAGACGTCACTAGAACGTCCTAATAAAGACGTCTTTACTGGGCGTCTTTAGGACGTCCTAATTTGGTCTAAAACGTCGCGATCTAGTTAAGACGTCCGTAATACGTTTAATTGACGTCTGTGCCGGCTGGGTTGTTCTGAAAATTTATTTGTTCGTAAAACCCAAGGTGGTTAACAGCTGCAAATTAAGTTTTATGATTGTGTTTAAGTCTTGAAAATCCCACAGATAAACACAAAATCTTGTTTTTTTTCTTTAAAATCCCTGTGTGGTTTTAATTGCAAAATAAAGTAAATTGTAAAAAAGTAAATATAAAAAAAAAGCAAATCACAAATGGAGCAAAATATGTGTGAACTATGTTCGTATAATATTTAATGATACGCTGTGTTATTATTGATAACAAACAAAAATAGTTCTATTTCGTTCAGTTCATTTAAAGTATGCTATCATAGAAGCACTTGGTTGCCTATGACTGCTTATAAGAACCGTTTGTTTGTTTTTTTTGTTTTTTTTATATGGATTTTGCCGTTTGACAATAATTACAATAACTAAGTAAATAAATATTTACATGACAGGAGCAAAATGAAGACTATAGTTGTCTTATCACAAAGCCCAGTAATATATACCATACATAGCATAGCTTTTAAAAACCGTTTAAGATAATACCAATTCTTTTAAATATTAATTAAATTTTCTTAAAAATTTATATTATAAAGAAAGAAAGAAAAAAAGAATAAAATAAATAAATAAAAATAAATAAAAATATGTTTTATATTTTATCCTTCTATTTCTTTTTTTTTTTTTAATTTCGTTTGTTAGATTGAGAATAATTAGGAAAAAAAAATATTTTAATATATTGAAAAAATTATGCATATATTATGCATTAAAAAAAATATATATAATATATAATATATATATATATATATATGTATATATATATATATATATATATATATATATATATATATATATATATTTATATATATATATATATATATATATATATATATTTATATATATATATATATATATATATATATATATATATATATATATATATATATATATATATATATATATATATATATATATATATATATATATATATATATATATATATATATATATAACAAAACAAAAAGATAAAAAGTGAATGCACACACTCTCATATAAATACATGGCAAACAATTACGGGTACTTTTTACATAAGATTTCAAGAATATATAGTTTAAACTTTTTTACATCCTCGGTAATAAACAAATGATAAAATTAAATCGTGTAAAAATTTACAATAGAATTTTTTTTTTTCTTAATATGTGTATATATAAAATTAATATATTCATAATTATATAAATCAAATCATAACAGTACTCTAATTTAACGCCTTAGAAGAAATTTAATTCATTGTCAGAGAGTGTTTCAAGATCATCATTTAAAACTGTATTCCATAAAATAGTTTATTTTTTAGAAGCACGATGGAATAATATTTATTTAGTTTTATTAATGTTTAGGGATTTAAACCATTGGATTAGTTTATCAAGTTCTTTGTTTACTGTTAAAAATAAAATATTGATATCTTCATTGGAATAAAACAAGTTAGTATCATCGGCAAATAAAATTGGGTTTAAGATACTAGAAAAATTATTTAAATCATTAATACAAACTAGAAATAAGAGAGGTTCTAGTATTGAACCCTGGGGAACATCACATGTGGTATGTATTGCTTCCTGTTAAGCAAGTAACTTTTAAACCAAGCCAAGTTTGAATTTCTTACACCGTAGATTTCAAGTTTGGATAAAAATTATATGATCAATTGTATCAAAGGCTTTGCTTAGATCTATAAAAACACCTAAAGTATACTCTTTTTCATTAAAAACCCTTTAAATATATCATGTTCAAGATTTAAAATTGCGTGATCAGTAGAATGGCCAGATTTAAAACCAAGTTGTTTATTATACAAAATATTATTTTTGCTTAAGAAAGAATAGAGTCTATTATACATAATTTGTTCTAGAATTTTTGAAAAACATGTAAGGATTTAGACTGGCCATAATTAGTAACGTCTTAAGGATCATCTGATTTTAAAATTCGGACTCTAGCGATTTTTAACTTTTCCGGAAAAACTCCCTCTTTTAAAGATAAATCAAATATATATGAGAGTGGGTTTTTTATGAGTTCTATTGAATTGATAATGATGCTACTACTTATATTGTCAACTCCTATACTTTTTTTGGGCTTGATTAAAGAAGCCGTGACTAATAATTCTTCTTCAGTAAGTTTTTCATTAGACATAATATTAGTGTTATTAGGACCAATATTTACAAAAAATTTATTAAGTGTTTCACGCACTAGTTGTTTCTTTAAAACGTAGTTATTATTAAATTTGAGTAATTTTGGAATAGTATTTCTGTCAGAATTATTTTTACCAATGACTTCCTTAATAATACGCCAAGTACTTTGAGGATCATTCGAGTGCTTTTTAATTGGTCTAAATAAAAAATTTTTGATTTTTTTACAATTGACTCAAATTTTTCAAACTTTTTTTTTAGAAGATTTAATAATACCCTTGTTTTTGTTTTAACCAATTTTGAACCTTCTGGAAATGCTTTGTTATAATAGTTATAATAATTTGATATGAATATATCGTAGGCTTTATCAGAGTTTTGATTCAGGAATATCCCATCCCAGTTAACACTTGATAAAAGATTACGAAAATGTTTAACTGAGGAGTCGTTTATTCTTCTTGTTGTTATTTTTTCATTTTTTGAATATTTTTATTGCGCTTTTGTAAAATAATGAAAATAGGAATATGATCAGAGATATCTGTTTTAAATATTCCTGTTTTTATTTTTATATTAAGGTAGTTATTGGTGATAATTTGATCTATTGAAGTTTCACTTTTTCTAGTTATGCGCGTAGTTTTATTGATGACAGGAATGCAACTATTTTCAAAGATTACATTGAAAAATTGTCCAATGTTTTTATTTGTATCATAATCTAAAATATTGAGATTCAAGTCACCAACCAGATGAACAGATTTTTTTTAAATACTTTTAATGTGATCTTCAAGCACTTTAATTGATCCATTTGGTGGTCTGTAAAAAGCATAGACGATAATGTTTTTTGAGGTTATATTAACTATTTCAATACACAATGACTCATAATCATTAGTGGTTGAACTTAAATTTGACTTAACTTTAAACAATAATGAGTTTTTAAAAAAAAAAAAAAAAATCCCTCGCCTACCTTGCCTGATGATCTAATTTGGTAAACCACTTTGTAGTTTGTTAAATGGTAATTATAATTGTTCACCATATTTTTGTCATCACTCCAAGTCTCGCTGAGACAAATAAATTCAAAACTAATATTAATTTTTATAAAAATTGTTTTAAAAAATCAAAATTTTTTTGAAGACTTCTAATATTAATATGAAGGATCGAGAACGAGTCCTTCCCCATTCCTTCAATGATATATTTTGAATTTACATTATAATATAATGGTTTAATATTTTTTATTTGATCATTATTATTATAAAAGTTAAAATCAGGATCAGAATCTTTTTTTAAATTCTTTATTTTTTCGTTAGTAATGAATTAAATTTAAAGTCTTTTAAAGCTGAATCCTCGGCCATTTTAAATAAGAGTAATATAACAAAGAAAAATTAATAAAAATCAAAAAGTATTAAAATCTTAAAAAAAAGAAAATCATTTAATAAAGTTTTTATTTCTAAATTCTTTGACAATTAACTTATCGTAAATGACAATAGAATATTTACCTTTAGTTCTATGACTTTTACTTTCTTCAAAAAGTCTTTTTCGAATTGCTGCAGTTTCGATTGAATAATCTTCGTTAATATAAATTCCCGATCCTTTTAGTTTGTTTCTTTAAATTTTTTTAAAATTTCAACCTTATCTTTGTAGTTTAGTAATTTTGTTACAATAGTTCTTGGTTTTTTTGGATCTAATTTCCCTGTTCTATGAGCTCTTTCAACAACTACTCCTTTTACATTAAGTTCATTTTCTAACAAATTAAAAAATTTTTTTTTCCCGAGTCATTCCAGCTTTCAGAGTCATTTTCTACAATTCCTTCAAAACGAAGATTATTTCTTCGTTGACAATCTTTAAGTCGGCATATCTTATTTTTATTTTCTTCTCCAAGCCATGACTTTAAAATCTTTTTTTTTCCAAATCTGTTACTTTTTTGTCGTTGTAATCTTGCGAAAACGTAACACTTTCTTCCATGCCTTGTTGTGCTTTTTCAAAACTCGGTTATATCTTTTTGCTGTTTTACAAACATTTCTTGGAATATTTCTCGTACAAGCTTTATTGATACTTTTGAATCTTTAATTGAATTCATTATTAATAAACAAATGCAAAATAACTAATTGTAATATCCATATGTAAGATATTACAATTAGTTATTTTGCCTAATTTTAATTTTGATATACGTACTTGTTATTGAAACTTCTTAAAAAGCAAAACTGCTCAAATTTCTAAGTGTTATAATTGTTCTACATATTACAGAGAATGCACCAATATTAAAACGTTTTTCTGAGGTTTCAGGGTATTAAATTATGAAGCGTTAAAGTTAAGTACGCCATCATAGGCGTCTTACCCCATTTTAAAAATTTGTTGTGATGCAGATAATATGTTAATAGATAGAATTTTTTTTAATTTTGTACCATTTGTTATCACTGGTTAATACCTGTTATCATTAATAATTAAGTTGTGAGAAGAATTTTTTGCTTATTTTGTTTGTTTGCTATAAAAACGAGTTTAAAAAAATGATAAGTTTTCAACGCATTGTATTCGCGATTATTGCTTGATTCTAAGGGTTTTATGTTGAACTTTAAAAGACATGAGCTTTTTCTTCAGATTCTATTAATATGTATATGTACGAGCTGGAATGTGTTGAAAATAAAATCCTAAGCGTTCTTTCTTAGTTCTAAATTAATATTTTCCAAAATCCAGAAAATAGTGTTTTAAAAAAATCATTTTTATTATTTTAGCTATCTCTTATTGTAAATGTCATAGAAATCTATATGACCATCCATTGTCTTTGCCTTCAAAATGTGGTTAATTTAATATATAATAATATCTTTATTGGTTTCACTAATAAAGCTCTTAATGCGGTTGATGACTTGTTTAGAAATATTAACTGTTAAAAATTTGTATAACTATAATAATTTTATAACTACATTTTATAGCATTTTTATTCTATAAACATTAATTGTTATTAATAAAAAATGTAAAATCATTTTAAAAATCTTCCCAAGTTAAATATTACATATCAAATGGCTCATCTTTCAAGAAAAAAAATCATAATGAATCAAGAAATTCAGTTTGTTTTTGTTGCAGTAACAAAACGGACAACTACTCTCTTTGTAGTATGCCATCATTGGTAACACTAGTTCAAGACTATGTTCACAAAGGATTGAGTTTTGATATAAATGCATTTCCCACTGGACATTGTTGCCGTTGCAAAAATACTCTCTATGCCAAAAAGGTTATCATATATATATAATTTAAAAGCCTTTTTTAAATATTTTACTAAAAGTACAAACAACCTTGCTCACATCAAGGAAAGCCTATGAAAATGATTGAAGAAGTTTTAAAAATTAGAAGAGAGTTACTTATAAAGATTGTAAGGGTTACTCCAACTGACGATCAATGCTTATATCTAATATTTTGTATGGTATTGGGCAAGCGCAGCCACAAGGTTTTTAATTTATGAGATTATATCATTGAGTCAAGTTTTTAGATTGAAAGGTTAAAATCACTCTGCACAGATTGTTTTAAACTAGTTTGAAAGGGCAGTGGGCACCCACAAGAACATCTGCTATTCAAAATTCTAACAATCTTATTTTTTTCAAGGATAGAAAGATGTTAGAGCAAATAACCTCAACTGCTCTAAACCTTCTAGTAAAGGCTAAAAATTCGTCACAACTATCCAGTGGTAGATTTTTATTTATTGGTTTATTTATTTATAATGACTTGCTGCAATATTCTATTCTAATTTTAGAAGGCTCACTGCTAGCTGCAGTATTAAAACTCAAGCTCCAATCAAATAAAGTAGTCTCTACTGATACTTGATATCAAGAAAAACCATGATGCCTGAAATGTGGATCGTGATATTCTCAGAGATTTATGAAAAGTAAGTCTTGGTCATCTAGATGTTTTAATATTTTATAGTTTAATTTAAACGGCAGTATTTTAGTTTGTTTTTTTTCAAAAAGTTTATAATAGTTGATGTAACTCATATAGTCGACAGTATGGGATTTTACAACTAGTTGTTAAAAAGAATTCAATTGCTACGGTTATGAAGCGTTGGAGGACAGAGTTCGCTGAAGGTTTAGTAACTTAACCATTTTTATATTAGGCAAATCAAGGAAATAAAATTAGAGTTATTATTCAATTGTGAGTAATTTTAAAGTAATAATGAATATTTTTATTAAACCAAAGTTAGAGGACCAAAGTAGAAATGAGAAATACTCAGGATTGAACAAGATGATAACTCTGGCTGTTGAACGTAGTTTCTAGGAGAATAACTATAATCTTATAATGCTTATTAAATTAATCTAAATCAGCTAAATTTTTTTGTGGCTTCTGACCTAAAGCTCATAAACGTACTTCTTGGCATATCAGTTAGAGATTTTACCTAATTTTTTATTAAAATAATTTTTACAAGTATCTATTAAAAAGTTTAAATCTTAGAATAACAAAAAAATTTATTATAGATTCATGGTGGAAAACATGTTTGTTGTTACTGTACTTGTACTACTAGCTCATAAGGTGGTTTGAGAACTTTTGCCTCCTTAATTTTAGATTACTATCGGTACCAAAATGCAGGATATCCTTATAAGACAATGAAATTGTTCAATAATAATTTTACCCTATGTTTGCTTGAGGAAAATCCCGGAAATTTATTTTTGATACCATCCCTCCTCCGTAACTTCACATGTATGAGCATGTTGTAACAAAAATTGTTGATGTTCCTATTGTCAATGAGGGTATAAAATCCTTTTTCGACAAAAATACAATAATGTGCCATCGAAATAATGGTGGCGTATTGGATGGACCAAACTGGGGTAAAGTTCTAAAATTATTGAATGAAATAATGCTGGTAACACCAATTTAGTTATACCTCTGCATTGAAACCCTGCAAAAGTTTAGAACAGGTAGCAATGATATATACATACCCAGTGGGCACCCAACGTCGAACCAACGTTGGATTTAGGATAGGTTATGTTGGGCGACGTCGACCAACTATATTTAACGTTGTAATAACGTTATTTTCACTAACGTTATTTTTCATCAGAATTTCAACGTTGTACTAACGGTGGTTTTGTAACGTTTGTGCTGTAACGTTGTAATAACGTTGTAATAACATCGGCAGCACTAACTCCAATTATTATCAAAATACAACGTTGTATTAACGTTGGTTACGCTAACGTTTTTTTTCATCCGAATTACAACATAATGGTAACGTTAGTTACACTAACGTTTTTTCTCATCTGAATTACAACATTATGGTAACATTTGTTACACTAACGTTATTTTTATCGGAATCGTAACATTGTGGTAACGTTAGTTACACTAACGTTTCTTTTCATCGAATTACAACGTTATAACAACTTCGGTTATACTCACATTTTAAAATTATTCGGTTATACTCACATTTTAAAATCGGAAAATTCGGTTGTACTCACATTTTATACTCACTTCGGTTATACTCACATTTTATAATCGGAATTATAACGTTTTGTTAACGTTGGATGATGCGGACTTTTTTATCGGCGCAATTACATTTGGTTAATTGAAATATTTTTTGTCAATAAAATAGCTTATCGAATCAGTTTAATAATAAAAAGTTATTTTCTATGAGACTGATGAAATATTCATATAGGCTGGTATGTCTATAAGATGTTTAGACAAATATAATTATATTTGTTTAAACAAGTTATCTTGTTATTTTTAAGTAATTTGTATTTCAAAACTGTATTAATATCTAGTTCTTAACTATTATATAATAAAATCTATGATATTCAATCACATAGTAATTAGTAAACACCTAATAATAATGCTGTTATTAATATAACTCTAACAACATTAATTTTAAAAATAAGAATAAATTCTATTTTTAAGAACAATAGGAAAAAAGGATATACGTAATATATATATATATATATATATATATATATATATATATATATATATATATATATATATATATATATATATATATATATATATATATATATATATATATATATATATATATATATATATATATATATATATATATATATATAATATATCAGTTGATTTATGTAGACTCCGCTTTATAAATAAATCAGTTGATTTATGTAAATAAGTTAATAAATAAATAAATTTAGTTATGGAAATGATAATATCTTTAAGTACCGTAATGTTTTAAAGGAACAGCTTGCTTCATGGGCTACTAAAAATAAATGCTCGCGTGCTTCAATAAATGAGCTGTTATCCATCTTGAAAAATCATGGGCATAAAGACCTGCCCATAGATAGCAGAACGTTGTTGAAATCTCCAAGGTATGTAGAATCACTATCTTTAAGTGGTGGCAAATGTGTTTATTTAGGAATTTCAAATGGAGTTTCCAGACTTCTTAATTCATATAAGGGCAATGTTAAAGATTTAAATCCCATATCTCTTGTTGTTAATATTGATGGATTGTCTTTATTCAAAAGTAGTATCACACAGTTATGGCCGATACTTTGTTCGTTTAGTGGGTTGAGTCCATTCTTTGTTGCTGTTTATTGTGGAACTCATAAACCAGATCCAGTGTCTGTATTTATAAATGATTTTTTAGAAGAGTAAAGTGGATTAAGTGAGGATGGTCTTAATTTCAATGGACATTTGTTTCCAGTAAAGTTAAAGTATTTGTGTTGTGATGCAATGCTTAAATCAATCAAACCTCACAATGGTTATAATTCATATGAAAGGTTTATAGTAGAAGGAGAGTATAAAGAAAATAGAGTTGTATTTAATGACATTGGATGTGCTTTAAGAAGTGATCAAGATTTTTCACAAGGAAAGTATCAGCCATTGCATCAACTAGGTAAAAGTGTTTTTGTAGACTACGGTTTTCCATGTGTTTCGGGTTTCGTACTTGACAGTATGCATTTAGTTATGTTAGGTGTAGTTAGGCGTATACTTCTTTTCCTGAAAGAAGGACCTAGAATTTGTAAATTATCACAATTACAACTTAATGAGATATTAAAAAATTTGGAATATGTAAAGGGTAAAATACCTAGTGAATTTGCAAGACAGCCTCCATATTTAAAAGAATTGAGCCATTGGAAAGCAACAGAATTTAAACAATTTATTCTTTACACCGGACCTGTAGTATTAAAAGGAGTTGTGTCTAATGAAGCTTATACTCATTTTGGCATTTAGTATTGCAATAAGAATTATGTGTTCTACTGATCCTGATAAAAGAGCTGAATTATTGCAGTATGCTAAGAATTTGGTTTGTTTTTAAGTCAAAAGATGTTTATGGTGAGTCTTTTATTACTTACAATGTTCATTCACTAATTCACCTTCACCAGGATGTTAAAAATTATGGCGAGGATTTGCTTTCGCTGTCTGCTTTTCCTTTCGAAAACTATATGCATGTTTTAAAAAAATTCATACACAATGCCAATAATTCTTTAGTTCAAATCATTAAACGAAGTTCCGAACTAGAAAAGTCTGGTGAAAGCATCACCCACCAATATAT
>NC_088932.1:17837500-18067500 GCF_038396675.1 Hydra vulgaris | reverse complement strand
TTCATTAAGTTTGATAACTTGTTAAGGATTGGTGAAGATGTTGCTAAAAATCTTGTGAGTATATTGTAATCCAACTTGTTTTAAGTATACCTTTGTTTTTGAATACTACGAAAAAAATACGGAATAGAATTATATTAATAATATTTTATGAATTAATGATATATTTAAATAAAAGTGAACATCTATAATAAAATAAACCTTTTATTTATATATTGTATTGATTAGATTGATAGGTTGCAAAAAATTGAAAGTATTTGACTAAAAGATCTTGTTAAGAATTTAATGGAAAGGTATATTAAGCTTTTTAAGTATATCAATCTAAATAAGAAAATCTCTATAAATTATAGTTACTTCTTTTTGCCGAAAATGCAAATGAATAAAAAGTGTGTAATTTATTATAAAATTTTTATCATAACTGACCAAATTCTAAACAGAGTTTAGAGACAGAGTTTTATCAAAACAACCTTTAAATGTTAAAGTTTGGTCAAAAATGCCAAAAAAAAACATTTTAATAATATTTTCTTGCTAATTTATAGGTTACTTATTTTTTTTGAACTTTTTTTTCTCACAACAATAATTTAGTATGATAAAAATTATTATTTAGTATGATGTCATACATAGTTATGAGTGCATTTAATATGAAAAGCAAAAATCGTAACGAGTATGTAAGGCATAGAAAAGTGGATAAAACGGAGAAACAAAGTTTTCAGCAACTGAAGTTATACGACCTGATAGTAAGTTTTAATTTTGCAATCTTAAAAAGAAAGATTTTTTGTTTGTCTTTTTATTGGATAAATTTTATTTTCTAACAGAGTTCTAATTTATTTGTTTTTCTTCAAGTTTTTGTGAGTTTGACACAAAACACAAATCCTATTTTTATTGTTACTTTGTAACATGGCCAAAGTTTAAAATCATAAATTTTAATATAATTATTTGTTATCAATATTACAAGTATTAATTTTAATTAATAATAAATATAATCAAAGATATTATAGATAATTAAATTTATATTAACCAAACTATGCATTTTTAGCCTTGGTAATGTCTTTGAAAGAAAACACGTTGAAAGAGATTAATTTTGAAATACAGAAAATTCTGAGATACGCACCAGGCAAGGTGAATGTAGAAGATGGCGGGCGAAAACAAAATTAAAGCACAACCAATGATGTCCCAAAAAACTGCAGCAACAAGAGAATAATTAACTTTTTATCTTTAAATTTATTATGTAAAAATTCCCTCAGAATATTTCTTAATGAACGAAATTACTCTACCACGTAGTAATGTTTTTGTAAATAGACGTTTTTAAACAATTTCTTGTCATTTTGTTGTCAAACCTGTGTTTATTGAACGTTAACCTTCAGCTAAGTAGATCTACTCAAACGTTTAATAAGCGTTAGAATAACATTAAGCAACGTTTGAATGGTGTTAATCCAATGTTGTTCGATGTCAAAACGTCAAGATAAAATGTTATAATTTTTATCTTATCAAAAAACGTCAAGATATAAATTATAACATTTCGTTTTAGCGTCTAAATTACAACGTTAGCTAACGTTAGCAAAACTGACGTCGTCCATCCTTTCCATTTCCAACATTAACCCAACGCCAAACCAACCTAAAAAGCCACGTTAGAATGTTGTTATACCAACGTTGCTCGATGTTAATACAACATTTACTAATGTTTGAAAAACATCGAGGAACGTTATAACATATCGGTCTTCGACCAAATTATAACGTTAGCTAACGTTGGCAAATCTGACGTCGTCCATCCTTTCCATTTCCAACGTTAATCCAACCAAAAAAACAACGTCATTTAACGTTGTATCAGCGTTGTTGTGCCCGCTGGGTACATACATATATACATACATACATACATACATACATACATACATACATACTCATTTAACTAATTTATATAATATATATAAATTCATTGTTTCATTTTAAAAAAAAAATTGTTTTCTATGCATTTTATTTTGCTTTGAAACCTGTAATGTATAGAACGAACCCAAACAAATAATTGTAGTAGCTCGTGAGCCACAAATTTGTCAAACCATTAAAAGTGTTATTATGTATTAAATTAACCACATTTTGTAGACAAAGATAATGGGTGGTCGTGTGGTTTTCTATGATGTTTATAATAAGAGATAGCTAAAATAATAAAAATAATATTGTTTTTTTAAACACGATTTTCTGGATTTCAGAAAATATAAATTTTAGACTAAGAAGGAACGCTTAGGCTTTTATTTTCAACACATTCCAGTTCGTACATATACATATTAATAGAATCTGAAGAAAAACCTCATGTCTTTTGAAATTCATATCAAATTATATATCAAATATATCATAAATTCAAATCAAGCAGTGTTCGTTTGTTTTTAAAATTACGTTCTAAATGTCTTTCAAACGTTATTTACGTTAAAAACGTTTAAAAGACGTTTAAAAGAAGTTTAAAATATATTAAGAACGTTACCTTTTAATTTAAATGCCCGTTGGGTCTGGTGCGTATATAAGACATTTGCCAGAAAGCAAATGTCTAATATATGCACCAGACCCAACGGTCTGGTGCATTTAAAAAGAAACAATTAAAAATAATAGGAGGATGTCATTTATGACATTTTCATACGTGACATCCTGCTATTTTTTTAATTGTTTCTTTTTTGTTTCTTTTATTTTTTGCTTCTTGACGTCATTGTAAATTTGTATTCTACAATTTAAGACGATTCCTTCGTTTTATTAATAATCATATTTGACACACACACATTTTTAGGTTTAAGAAATTGTTATTCCTAATAATTTTTTCATACATGAAAAATTTGAAATGTAAGAATTTACTTCTCGGTTGGGCTCAGTACTTAACGGCCAGATATTAGCAATAACTTAAGCAAGAACTTAGCAATAACTCAAGAACTACTTAACGAATTAATTTTAAATTTTCTTTAAATGACGTTCTATATACATATGCTTAGTTGTGTTGGTGTTTCAATAATACTATCAGTTTATCAGTGCAAAATTAGCAAACAACTGAATAATTAGAAAAAGGTTTTGGAAATACTCCTTCTAAATCCAAACATTCAAAAACTGCAATTTTGTTAAAGTTGCTAAATCTTCAGGAGACATTGAGTGCTACAAGAAGACTCAAACCATCGAAAGAAAAATAGGTGGTGAAAGAAAATGAATTTATTTATCCGGGTAATTGCAAGAAATACTTACCAATTCCTAAAAAGATCTTGCTAAAAGTTCGAATGCAATTGTTGCCTTGCCAGAAAAGCACTCAAAACCTGGTTTACATCAAGAAAAAAACTTTTAGGCGATCAATTGATAGAGAAATAAAATTTTAAATTCTCCATCAATTGATCGCTTCGAAGTTTTTTCGAAGCGATCAATTGATGCGATCAACTTCCTCTTATTTTAGACAATGTTAAATCTCATAGAGTCAAAATGTTACGTATTGATATGTATTATGTTACGTCTCGGTTACGTAAAAATAACGGATATTTTGCAAGTAACGTTACGTTACAATGTTACGTATCGTTACGTAAAATCTAACGTTTCGGTCGTAAAATTGCTTTCCCCTATAATATAATTAATTTATGTTACAATACGTAACGTAACTTAATTATGTTATAGGGGAAAGCGATTCGCCAAATCAGAAAGATTGTCACCTTTTAACCGAGAATATTTATCCATTATTGAGGGACATAATTAATACATCTGGTATTGCATTAGGTATGTTTGTATCTCGTAGTATCTTATGTATTAAAAATGCTCATTATTATCTTTTGTATTTTATTTTATAAGAATATTGTTTTTTATATAACTATAAAGTTTACAGCTGTATTTTTTTTTTTTTTTAAAAAAAGCACTGTTTTTCTACTAGAAAAAATACATACGCGTGTGCATGTGTTTGTGTGGTACTTTTTGATTTTATAAGTTTGATAGTAACAAAAGTTATTTATTTGTTGAAAAAGGTCACCCAGCTTGACCCTTGATTACACGCAGAGGCGAATCTACGGGTGCAATACCCCCTCCCCTCCTTAGAAGGCGATTTTTAAGTTATAGTAGATTATTAGAGGACTATACTCGGTTATTTGTCTCATTTGAGTCGAGTGATTTTTATTTATAGTTTCAGCAGGTTTGAAGCAGGTTTAGTATTACTAAATGATGCCTAAAATGTAGTTGAACTACAAAAATGTAACTGAAATAACTTTATTGTTGTTGTTGCCTCATTAAGTACACCAAGGCATGTTTCTAAGCATGTCATATGTATGATAAAGTAAGCTTAGATGTGTTTGTTTTTTTCAAAACAGTTTACGTTTAAGTCACCTAAAGAGTAGATTAAATTCCTTTCGCGGTTGCTTTTATTTAAAACGCAATGAAATTTCTTTACTTCTTTGATTAAGAAAACCGCAAACAGGTAAAAACGACTGTTAGCTAATCTTGACCATTTAATTTGACATTTTAAGATCAATTAAATAAAAAACTATAATAATGATTGAGGAAATCAATTAAAATCAATTTTAATCGATCAGTTTTAATCGATCGTTTAAATTCTACAAAACGCAACTTAATCGACCGTAAAGATTTTTTTTTTAATAATTAAAAGTTTTTTTAATTGTTTTAATAATTTCGTGCTATTTTTTTTAAATTTTAATTCGTTTTATCGAGTGGTTCATTTTTTGATGTACATACATCAACAAATTTAAAGGAACTTTTCAAAATTTAGTTTTTAACCATTTAAGTTGCTTTAATTTTCTTTATCGTAATCTAAATATAACCTAAAAATAGCAATTGCTCAAAAATACATTAATAAAGATTTGTTTTTGCTCAAAAGCATTTGCTTCCGCAATATAGTAAATGCCGCAATATAGTTTATACCGCTATCAATAGCATGTTTAAAAATGGCTGCTTTTAGTGTAAATCAATCATACTTTTTTCACAAAAATAAATACCGTTTACATTATAGTATAATTAATATTAACTAAAATAAAAATAATTTTAGCAAATGCTAAGATTAAACATAGTCGCCACTGTATGTCTATATATATATATATATATATATATATATATATATATATATATATATATATATATATATATATATATATATATATATATATATATATATATATATATATATATATATATATATATATATATATATATATATATATATATACATATATATATATATATATATATATATATATATATATATATATATATATATATATATATATATATATATATATATATATATATATATATATATATATATATATATATATATATATATATATATATATATATATATATATATATATATATATATATATATATATATATATATATATATATATATATATATATATATATATATATATATATATATATATACGCTTGTGGGTGGGTAGCTTGCGCAATCGTGAGATCATTTAGTCAATAAATATAAGACTTATGTTATTACTTTATCATATTATTATATTGAACATATTAAAATTCATTACAAATGAACATATTGTGAGTAAAATACTTGTAAAAAATTTGATTTCAACCAGATTTAACTTTGATTAATAACTGTGACAAAACATGGGTTTATGTTCAGCGGTGATTTTACGAAGTGAGAAAGGTAGCTTCTCCCCCTCTCCCCACCATCCCTAAAGAAGATGATTTTTAAGTTATAGTCAGTTTTTTGAGGAACATGGTCGGCTAGCCGGGTACAAACTGGAACTGTTAAAGAATAAACATTAATAAATAAATAACGTAATTTAATAATAACGTAAATTAATAAGTAAATAACGTTATTTACCATTTATGTCCAGTTAACTGGACTTATCGATTTAGGGAAGAAAATGTTTTTAGTAGTTGTTTTAAAAGGTTTTTTGCAGTTGAAATTGCTTCATGAAACAAATTTTCAGTTAGCCCTCTAATAATGAGCCGTGTTCCATTGCGCTGTTCTTCCTTGGTATTTGTTTTCTTAAAGAGGTTACCTATTGCTACTACTTCGAGTTTCAGCTCATGTAGTGATAATCCAGTCATACTAGACGAATTGAAAAACTCAGGAGGGAAGTTAGTTATTCGGTTTTTTGCTTTTTAATAATGAAATTAAAAAGTTCTACATAAAAAAAAAATTATATTTCGCATAATCTCGAGTGTTGATTTTCGTGATGTAAAATTAAAAATTTTACGTATTAAAATAATTTAAAACTATTTTTATGATTATTTGATCATTAATCAATCGAATACTTTAAATAAATTGTAATTGTTTAATTAGCCGCTATATATGCTTACTCTTATAAATTTGTTTAAATTAAACTGTTCAATTGTGTGTGCTTTTTTATATTAATTGTGCAATTTATTTAACAGCTGTTCAATTTACTGTTATCTCGTGCTGTTTACTGAACTACGCTATCTAAAATGGAACTTAAGACGGTCGCAAATTAGTTTCTTTAGTAATTACTAAAACGACTATAATTTCTAATAAAGTTAAATTATCTTCAATTTTTATTCTCTAAAATCCTTTTTATTCCCTAAAAGCTTTTTAATTGACTGAAAGATAAGTTTTATAAAATTTCAAACCTGTTGATAACATTAAATTTAGAATAAAATAAAAAATTTAAATACTTTATTAACTCGTTGCCCTCGCAATTTGGACTAAGAAAGAAGATAAATTTTGTTTTTGTTTTTAGGCTTTAACAGCCTTTTTTATTTTGCATTTTTATTTGACAAAAAAAAGAACAAAAATAACCGGAAGTGTCATTGTGAAATTAAATTGTGAATGCGTCAGAGTGTAGGCACGATATATATATATATTTTTAACTTAAATCTTGAACGCAATTTTATGGATTTCAAATCTTTAATATTAACTTTTTTAATCTTTATCATAATCACACTGGGGAGGGGGTCCTAAATTCCCCTAAAGGAGGTAGTTTTCAAGTTTTAGTCGGGTTTTTTTAAAAATTTAATCGGTTAGTTGGTTATTTGACACAATTCAGTCGGGTAAATTTTTGTTTTGAAGACCTTTTTTTTTTAAGGACCACTCGGTACTTTTTAAGGATTAACACCCCCTTCCCTCATTTTATTTGTAGAATCGCCTCTGCCTACCTTTCTATATTTTTTCTACGTGTGTGACGTACACTCACACGCGTACACAACTAAAAGTTGGTAAAATTTGACTAGTTGACTTCGACAAGCCATGTAGCGTAAATATTTAATGCTGAAATTAACACATCTATATTCAATTTTCGACTTTCATAACTTTCTCAAAATAGATTTAAATTGGTCTATGTAATTTATGCAATGTATTTATTTCAATTTATTTTTAAATTAATTTAAAATATTAAACAATAAAAAATGCAAATAATCTCTAAGGAGAAGATCAATTGTTTTAAAATTCTTTGGGTGTCATTATACATAATGCAAATACATTTTCATTAAAAAACCATTAAAAAACTAATTTAAAGTTGAATCTTTTCTTCAGCGAGAACACAATGTTGTATCGAGAACGTGTTTATAACGAGTTACTACTAGTAAGTTTTATCCAGCTTATTTTTATATACTTTCTATGTGTTTTCTTAACATTTGCTAAATTAGAAGTAAGGTTCTCGCGCATTGTTTTGCGCGAGAGCCTTACTTTTTTTAAAAACACTGAATTATTACCGACACGAGTAGAAGATAAGTTTTTTTTTTCTCTATGCACTTTGGGTCGTGCGGTTAGTATTTGGGTCAGGGTTAGGCCAAGAATTGCTTATATAACCTTTGAGAAACAAAATAACAAAAACAAAAACGAAATAATTTTAAAAATATTTTGTCACATCTTACAATGTATTTTGGGAAATTTATCCTGAAGTAAGTTTGGTGTGCCATGCTAGACAAGAATAAAATAAGGATAGAAAACTAGAAAAGAATAATTTCAGAATAGAATGTTTTATGATAGAAATAAAGAAACCTAACTAGAAAAGAATTTTTACAAAAGAATATTTTTTGGCAGAAATTTTGAAAAGAAACTTGAAATACTTTCTAAGAAAGAATATTTTTTAATAAACGTAAACAACTTGCTTGGAAAGAATTTTATTTAATAAATGCGAAAAACTCGCTAGGAAAGAATTTTATTTAATAAATCTAAAAAACTTGCTACGACAGAATTTTATTTCATTAATCCAAAAAAACTTGCTAGGACAGAATTACCATTTATAATAAAAGTGAATCACTGATGAATGATTCAAAAATTTCAGATAATCTTTATTATTTCACAAAGATTTTGTTAGAATTAGATTATACTTATTTAACATTTATTCAATTAAAAATCATAACTGTAATTACCAAATTGCGCGCAAATTCTTTCTTAAATTTTCTTTGCTAGCACGTTTTTAAAAATTCTTTTCTAAAATTTCTTTGCTAGTACGTTTTTCCAATTTTCTTTGCTAGAAAGAAAATGACTTTTACTTGTGCGATTTCTATCCTAAAAAAGTCTTTGCTAGCAAGTTTTTCATTTTTCTTTGCCAGAAAGGATATATGTATTTCTTTCTTCCTTTCTTTCCTTCAATTATTCTATCCTAAAAAGTAATCATGTTTTTTTCTATCATAGCAAAAATTTTCATGTTTCTTTCCTAGAAAGGCTTTCCTGAATTCTTGTCTAGAACCGGCCACCGTAAGTTTAGGCATTCATAAAGATAGTAATCATAAGGTCTGACATTTAAAAAAATTGAAATAGAAAATTTTACTCATCAACGTTTAGCTTGTCACATGTCGTAACTTAGCTTATTATTGTCATATGCCAAACGTCATACCTGCTGCTGTTTTTTTTATAATAATTATGCTATAGTCTTTTAATGGTGACTTTACTTTTTTTTTTTAAGATTTATTATAATTAGATAAGTAAATAACACAACTGGTATGCGCACTTAGCGGGTGCATTTAATTTAGTGTTTGAGGAGAGACTACATTATTTCCCTTTCTGTCGCGCGTCCCCTGGAGCTACTTATTGTACTTATTGTACAGATAATGAGTAACTGTTTTGTTGCCATTAGTGGCTAACATACAAATGAGTTTTTTTTACGATTAGGATCTGCATTTTTTTTTGTAAACTTTAGGACATTAAAATTTTAAAAAGTTAACATCTTAGATAAGTTTTTATATAATTAAGTAAAAACATCTGTTACAGTATATAAACTTATCCTTATAAAATTATTCATAATATAATACAATATTTTTAGAGGTTATATATAATCTCGTTATTCAAGTAATATAAAAAAAAACTGTTTAAAAATAAACAAATAAAACTTCAATGTAATGTGTTCTTGCGTCTTAAGTTAAAAAAATAGTTTCCAAAACGACGATGTGACGTAATCACCGTCATCTTCGTTCAAGACATTTCTTTGAAAACTCATTTCGATCATTTTTTGATAATTAATAAAAATGTGTGCGCATATTTGGCGAAAAAGTCATTATCATAAAAATAATTTCAAAATTCAACATCTGTATGTTTTCAGCGACTTTTTATGTGTAGCGGAAAGTCATTATCATAAAAATAATTTCAAAATACATTATCTGTATGTTTCCTGTGGCTTTACCTGAATCTGTAAAAAAGCTAAGTTTAAAGTGCGTTGATAACAACGCAGGCTAAGCTCTATACTTGACAGGTTGGTTTTTTGTATGTTTCTGGCATTAATAAGAGATTTTAAAAATTGCAGAAACTTGGTAACTTGAAAAAAGTTATTAAGTTTCTACATTTTTTTAAATTAGTACAATTATATTTTACAAACGGAATTTATTTGATTTTATTTTTTTAATTACTTAAAAGTTGTAAATGCGATAGGTTTTATAGAGATACAGATAGATTATTTTATAGATTTAGATAATCGTGACCTGAGAGCTTGATTGTTTTAAATTTATCTTTAAGACCTAATAATTAAAAAAAACATTTGCTTGCAAGGTAAATAACTAACCAGAAAATAACTTTATTTATTTAACTACTAAAAACATTATTTGCTTTAAATTTTACTAATTATTTATAAAAAATTAACGGAAAACCTATTAAAAACTACTGCTTTCATTACCAATTCAAACATTTTAAAAAGGAGATTAAACAAATAAGTGCTCGGTATTTTTAAAAATACTATGCTATAAAATAGTAAATATGGAATCAGTTTCACAAAAATTATTAAATAATTAGTTTTTTTCTTCTTTTGGTTTCTTATACTCGCATGTTTAAGTGCTTAATAAAAATCAATGGATCTGAAATTTGTAATTTCGGTTTGATGAATCCGTTGATACTAAAAAGCTAAACAAAACAAAGGTAAAATGCTAAAAAAAAACACATATTGTCTATAAGGTATTACAGCATATCTAACTCCAACCTTTATAAAAAATTTAATTGACAAGAATGTTTTTAAAACATTCTGAATGTTTTTAACAAAAATTTAACAATATAAACAATGTTTTTATTTTTATTTTTTTTAATAAGATGTTTTTATTTTTTTAATTTTTTTAATAAAATGTTTTTATTTTTATTTTTTTTACTGCTATATCGACTGACAAATAGCCTGACTCGCAACGGAGTGCTGCTACATCTACTATCTTTTAGCCTGACCCGCAAGAGAGTGCTGCTACACCGACTGAGGGTTTCTTTGGGGCAGGCAGTCTATCAATTATAAAAAAAAAAAAATTCCGGTCTTGCATTTTAATTTTTACTTATTGTCAACAAAATATGGAAAAAACTTTCGGACAACATATAAGAGTTATATATATATATATATATATATATATATATATATATATATATATATATATATATATATATATATATATATATATATATATATATATATATATATATATTATATATATATATATATATATATATATATATATATATATATATAGTATATATGTTACTGTTACCCGCAGTACTAGGAATTAGCTTAATGCTAATGTTTATAATTGGAACACTTGCATTAAGCTATCTGCTGAAGTAGATGTTTATAATTGGAACACTTGTGTTATGTAATCTGCTGAAGTAGATGCTTAAACAATTGTTTCATCAATAATGTTATCAAAAATTCATATATCATCTATTTGGTAAGAAACACGTTTTGAATCATTTTTTGAACCTTGTGTTAATGAAGGAGTTGATAAATTTATCTAATATTCATGATCAACAATATGTACAATCGATTGCAAAGTTAGCATCTGTTAAGGTTATCTGGTTTTTTTTAAGATGCCCTCTCTCTTCTTGAAAAAATTCAAAAAAGTTTTATTAATAAAAATGTTTATTTTAAATGTAGTTGGACCTACTCTTTCTTGAACCAAGCTTGATTCACTATCCCGAAATTCAGCAACGTTGCATCCTTTTACTGTAATGTCCCTTTATGCTCTAAAAACTTTTATTCGTCTAGTTTTTTAAACGCGCTTTAAATCTTTAAAACACTCTCCAACCTTTATGTTCGTTGTTGTCTCCTTATTAAATGATCGTTAATAATAAGTTGTTACTTTATATAGGGAGAGTTGCCTTAATTGAAACAGCGCCTTAATTGGAACACTTGCATTTATTTAAAAATTTTAGTAAACTTTTAGTAAAAAATTTTAATAAACTTTTCCTTACTTGATCAGTAATAAAGTTAAAGGGTTGTAGAAATAGTTAAAGTGCAATTTAAAATTAAAATACTTAGTAACAACTATAAACCACAAAAATAACACAATTTTATTGCTTTTAAATCAATAAAATAAAAAAACGTCGTTATAGTTGAAGCTATACAAAGCGTACCGTTTGTGTTCTAGAAATAGAACTACTTAATGTAGCGCAAATGATTATGGGATTGATGTTCGGACAAACAATTTAATAAACATGAAGAGCAAAGTCCTACAAAGTACTGCTCTTAAGGAATTTGTAGATCAGATTCTAAATATAGTGATACATTACCTACAGAAACATTTTTTATAAGGTTTCCTCAATCTGGAAATAATTAAGAAATAATGACTGACTGGCAAAAACAAATTCAAACTTAAAAAATAAAAACACGGCTTCATATGTTTGAAAACAAAGATTTTAACAACATTGATGATTAAAAATACAAAAGTAGTATATAGACATTATTTGACTTTGTTGGTCCAGTAAAATATGATTTAAGGGTAGTTCCATGTCAAATGACCCAAAAAATATTTAAATTTTCACCCTATATCTCAGATTTTGCTGATTTTTGTACAGTTGAGAGTACTTATTAAAATAAGAATTCATTGAAAATTTTAGCCTCTGGCTTCAAGAAAATCCTGAAGTATGACCATTTTACTTTCAGCAGATACAGGGCAGGCCCCTCTTGTCCCCTTAGAATTGCAACGTTTATTTAGATGTTTCAAGTTACATAACTTTCAAAATATTTGATATAAAAATTTGTACAAGGTCATTTTCAGGGGTGGCAATCCAACGAAATGATCAGAAATAAATTTAAGCAGTTTTTAATATACCAGATTTCGATGCTCAAGAAACCCATGTGGCCTTGATAATATCAAAAAAATATATATCACACATCATTCTATATTCATTGATCTTTCAAAAATAATAAAGATTTTGATCTAAAAGTATATGGGTTTCCATATATGAATAATGGGGCACGGTCCCCACTTTTTTGCAGCGAATTGATTTTTCACAACCTTCTAGACTAGCTGAAGCTCTAAAACTTTTAGCATTTCTGTAGTGCCAATGAACACGGATGTTTAAGTTGTTTTCAGGGTTTAAAACAACGGGGGAGGGGCTGGGTCTTGGGTCCACTTTTTTGTAGAGGAATCGTGTCATGCCCCACTTTTTTCTAAAAATTTTTTTTTTTTTTTGCATTTCTAATAAAGTAAAGAAAATTTTGAAAATATTGTCTTTAAAAAACTTTTTTTGTTTATACTTGTTCCATTCAGTTTTTGATCATTCTGTATTCAACAATCTTTCTTAAAATGTTTTAAGAATGGATTAAAAACAGTCATCCATCTAAAACAATGGTTTTAACTGAATTTTACATTGTATAGTTTAAAACTTTTTGAATCGAAAAGAAAACAGATATAACACCATTGATCTGTCAGACAACAACAATTGAAGAACACAAATTGATATTATCAGAGGCAATAAACAAGTTAACAGTTTATTCTTTCATTGCAAAATGTCAAGCAAGATACCTAAGGCAACAAAAGAAAAATTTGGCAAAAGACTGCTTATCGTCTTCGATGATTTTGCAGAAAACTACAAGCTTGTGATTCAAGACGAAATCTAAAGTTACCATTGGTGCCAAAGTCAATGCTTGTTGCACCACGTTGCCCTCCATTTATTAAACAAAATTGACCAGCTTAAAGGAAAATCGTTTTGCCTCATGTCAGAAGATAATGAGCATGACATTAGTTTTGAGTATGAAGTTAAGACACAAATAGTTAACTATTTAAAAGAAAATCATCCTAATATTTCAAAGATTATTTATTTTACTGATAGTTGAGCTGCACAGTATAAAAACCACAAAAACCTTTACAATATCTGTCTCCATAAAAATGATTTTGACATTGATGCAGAGTCGACACTTTTTCTACAAATATTTAAGGATTTATTTTATTCAAAATTGAAAACGAAAGACTGACAGAATTGCGCACCACATTGTAAAAACATTTTTAGCTAGGTAGAACAGTTCCTGTAACTAGGAGCTATCATCAATTTAATCCAGAATCTATAGATACTATTAGTTTTAAACGAGCAAGTGAAGAATTTAACATAACAGGCATGTTTTCTTTTTCTGATATTCATATTATTTAACCTAATCAGCAAAATAACATCAATACATTGAAAATTAACATTTATGCATTGAAATTTGGTGAATTTGTTCTGTGTAAATATGATACATTTAATTGGATTGGTATAAGCAAGATGTTATGGTAACATTTATGCACCCGCACGGTCCTTTAAACAAACTTTTCTGACCATCTAGAGCAGATGAGTTTTGGGTTCCAATTACCAACATAATTTGTACCATTGATGCATCTGTAACAATAACTGGACGTATTTATACTGTTGTAACGTTAATAAATACCAGAACTTGTAATAAAATACATATATATTATAAGTAAGCCATCTTTACAAGCATAAATCTAATAACTAAAAAAAACGCCACGTATATATATAAACACTGTTCCTGCTCGTCCGCATATAAATAAGGTCTACGGCTTCACATCCCGGAAACGTATTGGCTTTTGTCCCCTCGTCGACCGTGTAGTTCTTTGATTCTGGATATGTTCTTCCTTAGTTACAGGTAGTTCTGGCATATCATGTATTTTAGATCTATCACTATTAAAAGGGTCGAGTTTCTCATTGTTGATGGGATCATCATGTATAGCGTCTTCATTATTCATAGGTGTGTTAGGTTCATTTAGGCGTTTGTTTATTTGATCACAGTGTCCTAATGTACCGGAATAGTTATTCCTCAAAATGATTGCAGTGTTAAGACCAGCCTGAGATATGAATGCAGCAGGTTCAGGTTTGGAATCTGGTTTTTGTCGATACCATAATGGTGTTCCACTTTCAAAACTCATAGTGAGAGGAGATCTTAGCTGTCTCCCCATCATCTCGGAAGGACTTCTTGATCTCCCAGCATGGGGTATTGTCCTAGAGCTTAAAAGCATTCTGCTTAAATATCCACATAATGAACCTTTATCTGGTGAATAGATTGAGGGTGGTATGGCGGGGTTTTATACGGCAAGCAACCTATTTTCTTTAGCCACTGCTGCAAGGTGGTATCATGAAATTCGGCAGCGTTGTCGGACACCAAAACTTCCGGAACTCCATTTCTCGAAAAGACATTTTGTAGTACTGCCTTCACTGTGGCAGCCTCACGGTTATTTACTTTAATAACTTCCGGCCATCCAGAAAAGGAGTCTACTAAAATTAAAAACAGTCCTATGCCCTGCATATGGGCATGATCCATATGTACTCTACACCAAAGTTTACTTTCATTTCGCCATGTATGTAATGTCCTCTCCTTCTTTTTTATTTCAGCACATTTTTCACAGCTTTTTACGTATTCTTCGACATCTTGACAGTAGCCAGGCCACCAGGCTTCCAACTTTAATCGACATCGCGTTTGCATTGTGCCACAATGTATGTCATCAAGGACCGATTTGATGAACATTTTTCTCATCGTTCGAGGAGGTATAATGAGATCTCCATTACACATAATTCCTTTTTCGATAGTCAGTTTATTCCTAATAGATCTATAAGGTCTTTCTGTTACAGAGCATCTGCCCCAATTATTTTTGCTAATTCTGGTTTTGATGTCCATCAGTACTCTATCATTTTCCGTTTCTTTCATTATTTGATCAAGGTTAACAATATCTGATTCGACTAAGTGTATAAATGTCCCTTGGTCCTTCTCTGCATCTTGTGATAGAAAAGACAATCTTGATAAGGCATCGGCATGAGAAATATTCTCTCCCTTCTTATAGTTTATTTCGTAATCGAATGCCATCATTTGTATGGCCCATCTTAAAATTCTAGGGGATGTGACTTTGGCCAGTTCTTTATTACCATCAAATATAAATTCCAGTGGCCTGTGATCGGATATTAGTTTGAACTTTCTACCCAACAGAAAATGCCTAGCCCTGTGAGTAGACCATACAATAGCCAAAGCATCTCTTTCAGTATTAGAATATCTTGTCTTAGCGTCTGATAAAGTTCGCGAGAGATACAATACAGGATGGCCATATTGTGAAAGTATTCCAGATATAGCTTTTTCACTGGCATCGGTTGCCAATTCCAGATCTTGGTTGATGTCATAAACCTTAGGTTCTTCGCTAAGGTTCCTTTTTAGCAATTCAAATGCATGTTGATGTTCCTTTTTCCATTCGAATATAACCCCTTTCTTTCTTAAATTGTTTAAAGGTAAAAAAATTTCAGCATATTTTTGTATATGTCGACCATAAAAGTTTACTAGTCCTATGAACGACTCAAGTTCCTTTTTATCCTGAGGAGGGTTTATTCCGAGTATTTTGCTGACTAGATTACGATCTGGGGTAACTCCCTTTTCTGACAGTTCGTATCCTAAAAATGAAAGACATTTCGCTTCATTCACTGATTTTCTTGTATTTATGCTCATTCCAGATTTCTTCAATTTGCTCAAAATATTTAAGTTCTTCAGCATTTTCCGCACCGACACATATATCATCCTGGAATATAATCATGTTAGGGATAAGATCACCTACAACAGATTCTATCGCTCTCTGAAATATTGTACTCGCTGTTTTTATTCCAAAGGGTAAACATGTCCATCTTAATTGTCCGATAGGGGTATTACCTGTAGTTATTATTACCTGTAGATACCATAATGGTGTTCCACTTTCAAAACTCATAGTGAGAGGAGATCTTAGCTGTCTCCCCATCATCTCGGAAGGACTTCTAACAACCACAATTTTGGGAATAGGATATGAGTCTGAGCATATTTTTTGATTAACCCCTATTTTATAGTCTGCACATATGCGTAAGTCTCCATCTGTTTTTCTAACAACCACAAGTGGTGATGCCCATTTGCTTCCACCAGGAGGGACCCTTTGGAACAAACCTTGTTGTATCATCTCATTCAGTTTATCTATCACTAGTGGTTTAATGTTAATAGGGATGGGTCGCAATTCAAAATAAGTTGGTTGTATGCCTTTTTTTAACAGAATATTTGCTCTGTAATTAATTAAACACCCATGAACACGAGGGTCTAAACTATTAATTAATTTTGTAGCATTGATATTTAATACATGCATACCAATTAGGCCATGACTTTTATTACAGTCTGCAACGATAATTCGTACTATTTTCATTTTTGATTCAGTTTCCAAAGTTGCTTCACATTCGCCTAGGACTTTTATGATTGTACCATCAAACTGTTTCAGACGAAGATAGCATTTTTATAGCTTCGGTCTAGACATAAGTTCCCAAAAATTCTTTGGAATGATTGTGACTTGACTCCCGGTATCAACGTGCATTTTCATATTATAATCGTTAATTTTTACATTAATCTCTGAATTTGTACCATTCATGTTAATGGAGTATACACTGGTATCATCGTTCTCTATTTCCTCTACTGTTTTTTCATACTTGGTGTTTGTTCTACATACGTTTTTAAAATGGTTAAGCTTTCCACATTTTGTGCAACTTTTCACAAATGCTGGGCATTTTCTAGGTGGGTGCTGAAGGCCACAATATTTGCATTTAAATGTTTTTTCTTTGTTTTTATCAATATGATTAACTAAAGGTATGTCTATGTTGCTTCCAATGTTGTTTTGTATACTAAAGCATGATGTTTGCTCCAGTTGTCTGATAAAATCAATACATGCTCCTAATCTAGGCAAATCTCCACTTTGTAACATTTCTAGGGCTTTAATCCTCTGATTAGGAGACTGGAGGCCATCAATCAATCTCATTTGAATTAAATCATCTTCCGCACTTTGGCCATCTTTTCCCAATTTTTCGAAGTTGCAAAAGCGTGAAGCTTCACGTATTCTTTGTGCATATGCTACAATGTTTTCATTGTTTTGTTGTTTTGATGCTAAAAATCTAACTCTTTCAGCGATAATTAAACGTTTCTGAGGCCTCAAATGGACCATAATAACAGTTTTAATATCATCGAATATCATATTTTCTAAATCTCTTGGATATACCATATTGGAAATCTTTTTTACTGCTTTTGCCAGAAATAAGTCTGTTATCTCGTAACAATCGTTTATCTCATCTTTTAATTTCTTGGAACGTGCGGAGGCTGAAAAGCACCTAATCCATGCTTCCGCATTGTCTGGGTCATCTAAAGTCAACTCAGACCCTACTCGCAGTGCCATTGTTGTAACGTTAATAAATACCAGAACTTGTAATGAAATACATATATATTATAAGTAAGCCATCTTTACAAGCATAAATCTAATAACTAAAAAAAAACGCCACGTATATATATAAACATTGTTCCTACTCGTCCGCATATAATTAAGGTCTACGGCTTCACATATACTTTGACCGTTGACGCATTTAACCAAATCTTAACACAATCTTGAGACTTTATATTTTTGTATTTTATTTTGTAAATAATTAAATAAAGAGAACAAGTAGAAATCAAAAACATTTTTGAAAACAATTTATCTTTACTTTATTAAAAATGCAAAAAAAAATTTTTTTGAAAATAAGTAAAGCATGGCCCTAGTGCCCCGGGCCATGGACACTCTGGTCGTCTGCCCTGGAAACAATTTTAACACGCATTCATCAGAACTATTTATTTAAATTGATAAATACAGGTACTTAAAAAATAAATTTTCACATTTCTGATCATTACATTGGATTCGCTACCCCCAAAAATAGCCAGTTACAAGTTTTTAAGTAAAAAACCAAATATTTTTAAAGTTATTAAAGACTTAAAAGTAAAGTTATGTGACTTCTAACCAAATGTTGCAATTTTGAGGGGATAAGAGGGGCCTGGCCAATATCTGCTTAAAGTAAAATCTTCTTGAAACCAGAGGCTTAAAATTTCAAAGAACTCTTATTTTACTGAGCACTCTCAACTGTATAAAAATCAGCAAAATCTGAATGTATGGTACATGACCTGGGTCATTTGACATGGAATTACCCTTAAGTTGTTAGAATTCCACAACAAAAGATACTGCACAAAGGAAACCTAACTAATTATAGCCCTGTTTTATCTTTAAAAATAGTAAACTTATAAGAAACATCTTCGTTAGAACTATGATGCTGAAATGAGGCGAAAATTGAGAACATTGTTTGTTTTCTTTAGCAAATAAAAATTTCTAACCCTGCATAGTTATATTTTACACGCAGCAAAAAACTATAAAATTAGTTTTTAAAGGATCTTTTCAAAATATCTAGTAAAACAATATGCAGTAAATAATAAACTCTAGTCTCAATTTGCCTTAAAGCTTCAGGCTGTTTTCAAGTTTCTTATATAAAAGTGTGTATAATAGAACTTAAATTAAAAAAAAAATTACATTGCTATAAGAACCCTTAAATTAAAGAGACATTTAAATTATACTCTTTCAGGTATTGAATATCTGTACGATTTATTTTTATTTTTATGCCTTTCATAATAGTGAAGAAAGGCTGATACTCTTTAAATTTAAACAAATAAAAATATTTGAGTACATTATTACAAAGGTCCCCTGTAAAACATAACGTTCAAAATAAAATGAATAAAAAACTATATATATATATATATATATATATATATATATATATATATATAATATATATATATATATATATATATATATATATATATATATATATATATATATATATATATATATATATATATATATATATATATATATATATATATATATATATATAGAAAAAAAACTGAATAATTATAACACTCAATTTATTTAAAACATTACTCCGAGTTTCACGCAAATAGCGATCATCAGATGTTACAAATCTCAAAAAAAACAACGACAAAAAAAAATGTATTAAAAAAAAAAAAAAAAAAAATATATATATATATATATATATATATATATGTATATATATATATATATATATATATATATATATATATATATACACATACAGAGCCCCATGTTCAACCCCCCCCCCCCCATTCCCTAATGCTGTCATAATAAGCATTTGAGTTAGCAAATTGAGCAAATTTTGAACTATAGGTGGCAAATTGCAAATATTAAGGACCTTTTATTATTTTATTTTTTTTTTGTCTCTAGTTGGCTAAAAATACACACAACACTCCTTCACCCACGGAAGACCTCTTCGGGACGGCCCTGTATTTATATATATATATATATATATATATATATATATATATATATATATATATATATATATATATGTATATATATATATATAATGAATATATAATTCTTTGTTTATTATTTTCTTTTTTTCTTATTTCTTTTATTTTAAATTCTTTCTGTGTTTTATTTACTTGTTTCCTAATTTGTTCTTTTTTTAATGTGCCACTCGATTGATTAGTTTTTAACTAAACGAATGACACCTAACCATATTTATGAGATTTGATAACATACTATTTTAAATTTGTCATATCTTATGATAAATAAAAAAAGAAAATTAAAAAAACATGACTTTTGAAAAAAATTATATTGAAATATAGATTAGCGGAAAAAAGTTTGCAGAATTGAATTCAAAAGATTCAGAAAAGAGTTTCATTTTTGAACATTTTGTATTATTGTTGCAATAATATTTGTATTTAAGTTGCAACCTCAAGGTTGTTTTATTTCGTCGAAAAGATAGGACTAATAATAATGATGTATTTCCGAGTACTTGTATATAATATCTATTCATTCCAAAATGAATACATGGAGAGGCGGTTCTACGAATAAAATGAGGGGGAGGGGGCAATAAATCTTTGAAAATTACCGACTGGTATTTCAGAAAAAAAATAAAAAGGTCTCTAAAACTAAAAATTAACCGAATAGCCGACTAAATTCGTAAAAAAACCAACTATAACTTGAAAATTACCTTTTTTGGTGGGGTGTTAAAATACAATTAAAACCAATACTGCACTACAAAAGTGCAGATTTAATTCTTTGTGTTCCGTATGAGGGGAGTATAACACTCTTCTCATACATTCATGACACTTTCCCACATTCCAAGTAAAACTGCCTTAGTGTTACCAGGATAACGTTATCTACGGCGTGAAGCATAATCTGTGATTACCTGTGATCAAAGCCGGCACTCAGGGGAGTGTGGGATGTGACAACCCCACGCCATTTTCAGTCGGAAAAATTAGACTTGGACCATTTATCTGTAATTGGCAAATTAGGGAATTTGAGGATCTTATTTTTTAAGGATGGCACAAATTACAAATGGAGAACAAGAAAATCGATTGTTTTTTTATTTATAAAAAACGGTTTAATTTATAGTAATTTGTAATGTTTTCAACTTAATAATTTTTCTTATCATAAATTTTATCGTTTTATGTTATTTATTTTTAGTTAATATAATTAATATTACTCCGTTCAATATTTTTTCAGTTGTATTTTTTATTATTCAAAAGTTACCTGTATAACAGACAACAGTGTGTTATTAGAGATGATAATTACCACACTAAATAATTAAAATTAACTTACGGTGTCCCCCAAGTTTCAATTTTTGCTCCTCTTTTGTTCCTAATCTATATAAACGATCTTCCAAAAGTTTCTAGCAAACTTGAATTTATAATGTTTGAAGACGGTACAAATTTATTTTACTCTTTATCAAGGATCATGTATGATAATGTAAACGTAGAACTTGAAAAATTAAATATATGGTTTAAAACAAATAAATTATCCCTAAACATAGAAAAAAAATACACTTTTTTTTCATTCAAACCTGCAAAAACACATACTACCAAATATTCTACCCTCTCTAAAAACAGAAAATATAATCATTGAGAGAAGTCATAAAACTAAATTTTAGGAGTTATAATTGATGAAAATTTATCTTAGAAAGCTCAGACAAATGCTTTAAACACTAAAATATCAAAAAACATGGGTCTACTTTATAAGGCAAGATCCGTGTCCAATGTCAGAAATGAATTTAACTAGAATAGAATAAGACGATCAAATTTTTTATTGATTGAAGCTATTTAGAATCGAATTTGAACTTTCTTTGTTAGGATAATCATTTACAGTCGAATTTTTTTAATTAAGTTATTAAAACTTGATTCAGTCGAATAATATAGAAACACCATCTAGAAACGAATCTTCTTGAATCAAATCAGTTAAACAAATAATAAATTTAATGTATGCAATAGTATATTAAATAGTACATTAAATAAACACATTTATAAAATCTGCTGTTGGTCCTCTGCATACTGGATAGTGATTAATAGAACTACTTTGAATAGCTTCAGCACATCGCTGGCATAGGCAAAGATGGCGGCAAGGAAAAACAACAACTTGAAGATTGTTGACGAGACAAACTTTGCAGACATTTTCAATTGGTCTTTCCACCACAGCAGCTTGTCCATCTGATTGAGATTCTTTATCAAAAGTTTGTTCCTAAAAAAGTGTAAATATAAAACGTCTAACTATTAGATGGTCTCCACCTGGTAAAAACAACAACAACAAACCCCTAACATGAATACAATGCAGTAAATACTTTTTGTTTATTGTTAAAAATTTTAATTAATTATCTAACCTGTTCAATGAATTCTTGAACTTCCTGAACTTGGCATTTTCATATCGTTGCAGAGGAATGATGCAGCTTCAAGAAATTTGGTTGCAGTCCATTCTATACTTGCAAGCTTTTCTTCGTACCCACGAAGGCGCTCATGCTGCCTTTGACGATCTTGACGCAGATCTCTTCTAGGTTGGGAACCATTTCGGATCTGGAACATCTCAACTTCCATTGGATAGACGATAGATCACAAATGCATTAAAATTACAGTTGTAAAAAAATTCGATTGTAAAAAAACTCGATGCTAAATTATTCGGTTGTGAAAAGTAATTGGGCTTTTTTAAAGTTTTTTTAGTTTCATTAAACTTTTAATGATATATGATCATCTCATTCTATGTTCAATAAATTTGATTCTAGAAATTAGTTGAACCTTTTTTCGATTTTAAGCAGTTTTTACACAATTCGGTTCTAGAACATTTTCACAAATTCGGTTCTGGCATTGGACGCTGGCAAGATCTATGTTGTCGCAAAGTAATTTAAAACTTATACACTTTTCTTTTATACATAGCTACCTCATATGCTAATATAGCTTGAGCGAAATCGCAAAAAAACCAAATTGAAAATTTTATATCAATGTCAGAAACATGCTATAAGACTAATCTACCATAAAGACAAATTTACACACCCTGAACCCTTATTTAAAGAATTAAATGTGCTTTATATTTATCAAATTAACTTTTGCCAAAATATACTGTTTATGCAAAAATTTAAATTAGGTTAAGAAGTTAACCATTTTTTAAATAACTTTTTTCTAAATAACGTTAATAAATATAACACAAATGAAACTTTATTACACCTTCCAAAAAAAAAAAGTCCTCAATTCTTAGTTTCATATCGGGGTCCTTATTTATAGAATAAACTAGTAACTAAAAATAAATCAATTTGCAATCCAGATAATCAAAATTCTTAGAAAAAAAAATCAAAAATCTGGTACTGAGTTTAAGCAAAAACTCTGAATTTTTCTAACAGACTATAAATCAAACTACATATATATCAACTACAAAGTGAACTGACTCGTTTATGTGAATTATCTAAATGACTCTCGCTTTTTTCAAACAATACATTAAAAAAGATATTTTTTCCACACACAAAAAAAACTTGATTTTTTTCTTAACAATTTTAGTTATTATGCTTCATCTTTTTTTTTTTTTTTTTTTTTTTTTTGTTCTTTTTATTACAATCTGAATAAAACTCGTGTTACATGTTAAAATAAATCGTTAAAATATATTATATAAATACTAAAATATATATATATTTTTTTTATATAAAGAACGCGGAGACTCGCAGAAGACTACTAGGTCTTGTCATCGAGAACCGCTAGAACGTTAAATACAATAAAATAAAGTTACAAGATAAAAACTCTTGACTTGACAAAAATATAAATATTGTTAGTGGTCAAATATATTCAAAACTAAAATATAAAGCTATCTTATGAAGCCATCAAAACCAAGCATTCAAAAATAAAGAAATATGTCATTAATTTTAAAAATTATTTCTTTAAGTTTTTTTTTAAATACTGGATAACTCCATTCATGAGTAAAATCAAAATTTTTTAAGACTATTTTGTTCCATAAAAATGCTCCACGGAATGGAATGCAGGATTTGCCGATATTTGCTTTACATTTTGGTTGTCGTATAAAATTATTATTTCGGAGTATATATTTGTTTTTTTTCTTTACAGGAATATAAATCGCTAAAAGAAACTGGACATAAATTAATTTTACATTTAAACATAAAACAAAGAACGTTGAAAATATTAACCTCATAAATATTAAGAATGTTCATGTTAAATAAAAGAGGCTTTGCATGAGTAAAACGATCTTTTAAATTTATAAGACGTGCTACATGCTTCTGTTGACAATGGAGAGGTTTTAACTTACTTTTGTGCGTACTCCCCCACGCGACATTGCCATAACTAATATGACAGTGTATCAAAGAGTAATATTAACTTAATTAAAGTATGTCTCATTAAAATACTTTTAAAAAGAATTCCAATACTTTTGGATATTTTATGGCATAAGTTATCGATATGGTACTTCCACGAAAGATTTTCATCTATAATGATACCTATAAAATTTGTGTACGTGATTCTTTTTATAGGAATATTATCAAGAATAAGCACAGGCATTTTGCATTGTAGAATATGCTTTTTTGAAACTGGATGAAAGAGAATATATTTGGTTTTTTCAATGTTTAGCGAAAGTTTATTTGATTTGAACCAGTCCTGCCGAATCCCTTTCATTTGCAGAAAAATAGTGGTTTCCTTTTTTTTGATCCCGTTAACTTTGATTTTCAAAATTTAATATTGCCCAATTTACCATTCTGGCACACCTTCCCCTCCCATTATGCTTCAGTAAAATAGAATCAATCATTAAATATTAGTTGTACCCTATTTCAAAGGTACATGGGTATATAGTTGGCAACTGGACTAATAAAACATTTATTAAACTTAAACACTAAAATAATTTTTTTTTATTACAACAACAATATATTGTTATTGTATTACAAAGACGAATTACAATACAACATTTATTGTTATTGTAATAGGTCATTACAATACATATTTTTTTCAGATATTGTTATTGTTTTATAAAGATGAATTGCAATACAATATTTATTGTTATTGTATTACAGAATTACAGTAGTTGCAAATCACAAGTATTGTTATTGTTTCTAAATTAAGTTAATACAATAACAATAATTATTGTAACTGTTATTGTTTTCATTAAAATTACAATAGTCCTAACCCTAATTACTAGTGACCTTAATGGTGAATTAAAAAACTTACATAAAGAAGAGTTAATATTACCAGAAACGAAAATAAATTTTTACACTATTAATTTGAATTTGAATATTTCTTTTATTGAAAATGTTAAAAAAACCGTCAGGTTCTCAGAGAAAAAAATTTGCAAAGGACTCTGAAGCAGCCTATGAAGCTGTTTTAAGTAAAGTGCCAAAACTAACACATTCTTTTCATTCTCCAAGTTCTTCACAACCTTGTGAATCAAAAATTTTGTGTGATAAAAGCTCCTTAAAAATATCTAGTGAGACCTCCACTCTGTCATAATTGAACCAAGAGGAAGATAATGTAAGTAATCCTCTGTCGTATAATTCAACTTCTTCAGTTAGTTTTGCTACATGTTCATCAACTTCATCCTTTGACATTTGTAGACAAAAATCTCAGGAAGCATCAATGAAAAACAAAAAGCTTGAAAGTAATTTATAACAATTATAATATCTATAATAATTATTAAAGATAGTACAAAAGATTTTTCGCACAGAGATGACACTTGCGGATCCTTATTTAATGACCTATCCGCTTGGTCGGAACGGCTGCCTGTAAGAGAGAGAGACTGCATTATCAAAATGAATCCAATTCTTTTCCTGAAGAGCAATAAAGAATATCCTAAAACCGAAAAACGCCATTTCTCAAATGAATTTCGATACAGAGTATCAAGAAATGACGAACAAGTAAGAGGAGATGGGTTTTATACTCTCCAGAAACTGATTCAGCTTGTTATCTTCCTTATCATCTGTTTCACCCAACTCCAAAATCATATTTTGGGAAAGAAGGTTTCAACAACTAGAAAAAGCTTACAGAGCTAGCCTAAAAGAGAAATCTCCATCTCATTTCAGTTATTATGACAAATGGATTGAAATAATAATGAGGATAAAAAATGAACAAATTGTCAATCAAGGTCTTATCCAACAAATAAACAATAAAACAGTACGGTGGAGAAGCATTCTTAAGAAAATAGTGTTAATGATTTTCACAAATGCTAAGTATGAATATTTAAAAAAAAGGTCATTAACTTCTTAGCATGTAACCTCTTAGCATGTAGCTTTGCATGTAAAAGAAGCTATTGTAAACGAGGTAAAGTGTCAAAAGTATTTTTCACTTAAAATGAATTGCACTCCAGACCTTAGTCAAAAAGACCAAACTTCTTTAACCATCCGCTATGTTCATGAAGAAAATGAAGCAATAGTCATTGTCCAAGAAAGCTTTATTGGATATGCACTGTGTGGAGAGTCGACTGGTAAAACTCATTTAAACAATGGTAGAGGTCAAGGCTATGACTGTTTTATACGTTAAAATTTGAAAATGTTTTTAAGCTCGAATTTAAGCAGAATACCCACAAGCCTCATTAACATCCTGTGGTTGCCACAGCTTGAACGTAATTTTATTAGTCGGGGCTAAATCATTTGGTGAAATCTATATTGTTATTTGGAGTTTTTCAAAGAATCTATAAAACTTTTTCTGCATCAATCAAGCGTTGGTCACTTCCCTAGCACAAAAGAGTTTTTTTTAAATGATGTTTTCTTGCCCTTAATTGACACAATTGAATGATTTTTAGAAAAAAGAATGAACAAGTTACAAACAAACCAAAGAAGAGATTCCTATCTGACCTGAAAAAACTACCACCAAAGGACAAACTTAAAGAGGATTATAAAGTGCTACAAGTACACCTGACTGTGAAAATTATTTTAAATATAAACGGGGAAGAACTCTACAAAGAAAATTAAACACGTCAGTTTGATAGCGACTGTTTTTGACAAATGGTGGCCAAGAAAACACTATTACCATTAGAAGCACTTAATATAATCAAAAACACCGACAGAAAAGACCTTTTTACTAATCTGCGGATAACACTAAGCATATTGCTGACAATTTCAATGACTGGCCGGCAGTGAACATAGTTTCAGCAAGTTGAAGTTAATTAAAGCCTATCTACGTACATTAATGACGCAAAAAAAGATTAACCTTGTTTGAATGTATATATTTATCGTTATGGTAGATTTGTAGGTGGTGCAAGTACTAAAATATTGGTGGGAGCATAAAAGCTTTATATACGCGACTATTACCAGAGGGAGGGGGCGTCACAACTACGTTTGTCCCGGGTGCCATCAACCCTAGAGACGGCCCTGTCTGCTCTTATATTATTTATAACTAGATTATCTATTTAACATTTTTAATGCTATTTTTTATAATTACTACATAAATTATTTGTTATTATATGCTATTATTATTATAATGTATTTATATATATTTATTTTCTGTTAATTTATATCATACTTTTATATACTATTGTTTTTCTTTTAACTTAATTTTACATAGCAATTAAGTACCGGAGATTTCCATGTGTTTCATTCTGTGTGTGACATGGCGCCCACAGGATTTTTTTAATGTTTCAGATAGGACACTTTCACACATTGTGCAAACTCCAAACTTAAGTATGTTTATACCTATGTTAAATGAGGAGCCCTTGCAAAAATTTATAAAGGCGGAGGCCTAGGAACAAAAAGCCCTAAAACGTTTGCCCCCCCTCCCTACCCTATCGTGAGGGCACTAAAGCAATATTTATACTATTATGATTTTCTTAAAAAAAATTTATAACAAAAATATTTTTTATCAGATTTTAGGCTACGTGAATAAATTAAATATATATTTTGATAATTTTATTTTTTTGCGTAGTAATATCGCTACAGTTTGAAAATAAAAAAACAATTTTCAAAACGCTGTACTTTAGCTAGAAATAATAAAGATATAAATATTTATAAAATCAAGTCGTTTTGATACTAGGGTGTATCAAACCAACACCACCACACCCACCTCTATTGCTAACATACACCTCTCATATATTTTAGTGGTTTACTATAAATTTAAAACAACTTTATAGCATATTTAGATTGCTTATGTCTTTAAAAAAAACTTTTTTTCTGAAAAAAGTGTTCAGTTTAATACGGGCAAGGTGGTGGTTTGGTGCCCCCTCTGTCTATCCGATACGCCCGGTGCTTAGAGTTTAACATAAAGTTGAAGCCCACTCTTACCATTATCTTTTAACACCAAGATATGTGTATTTCGATAAGAATTGACAAAGTTATGACAATTTAAGTGATGAATAACATTATTTTGACCACAGTTTCTTCAACAAATCTATATATAGAAAAATCGGTACTTAAACCGTCATAACTTTTAAACTAATTGTTCAATTTTGATAATTTTTTCACTTTTAAAATACTGTAATAATCCTCTTTCTAATGATATATAACATTATAGTATTCAAACAATTTAAAATTTTTACTCACGTACCTAATACTATATAGGTTATATCTCGCTTTAAACTTAATTTATTCTTTGTTAACATTTTTAATGTATACCTCCTTTTTTTTTTACAAAATATTTATAAAGTATATAAATATTTTTTAAACAAAAAATGGTATACATTAATAATTTTAACAAAGAATAAATTAAGTTTGAAGCAAAATCACGCACAGAAAAGAAAAACCCAAATTTTAGTTACAAGATAAAGAAACTTTAACTACAAAAAAAATGTAAGTTTCAGCGTTATAAGTTTTTTTATAAATGATGTTTTAAACATTAGTAAAGTTTTCCAGAAAGTTAGAGGAGTGCACTAGGTATCATAGAGTCGCAGCAATCGTTTAAATGTAGTTTATGTATGGCATTTCTCATCAAAAATATATTAAATATGAGTCGTAGAAGTATGATATTTCACTTAAAATACTCACCAGCAAATAGTTTTCTTAAAAATATCTATATGAAATTAACAAATTCGCAACTTCCGTGCATGACTTCCGTGCGTAAGCAATCGTGCTACATACATAGCGTGCTACATACATAAACTACATTTAAACGATTGCTGCGACTCTATGATACCTAGTGCACTCCTCTAACTTTCTGGAAAACTTTACTAATGTTTAAAACATCATTTATAAAAAAACTTATAACGCTGAAACTTACATTTTTTTTGTAGTTAAAGTTTCTTTATCTTGTAACTAAAATTTGGGTTTTTCTTTTCTGTGCGTGATTTTGCTTCAAACTTAATTTATTCTTTGTTAAAATTATTAATGTATACCATTTTTTGTTTAAAAAATATTTATATACTTTATAAATATTTTGTAAAAAAAAAAGGAGGTATACATTAAAAATGTTAACAAAGAATAAATTAAGTTTAAAGCGAGATATAACCTATATAGTATTAGGTACGTGAGTAAAAATTTTAAATTGTTTGAATACTATAATGTTATATATCATTAGAAAGAGGATTATTACAGTATTTTAAAAGTGAAAAAATTATCAAAATTGAACAATTAGTTTAAAAGTTATGACGGTTTAAGTACCGATTTTTCTATATATAGATTTGTTGAAGAAACTGTGGTCAAAATAATGTTATTCATCACTTAAATTGTCATAACTTTGTCAATTCTTATCGAAATACACATATCTTGGTGTTAAAAGATAATGGTAAGAGTGGGCTTCAACTTTATGTTAAACTCTAAGCACCGGGCGTATCGGATAGACAGAGGGGGCACCAAACCACCACCTTGCCCGTATTAAACTGAACACTTTTTTCAGAAAAAAAGTTTTTTTTAAAGACATAAGCAATCTAAATATGCTATAAAGTTGTTTTAAATTTATAGTAAACCACTAAAATATATGAGAGGTGTATGTTAGCAATAGAGGTGGGTGTGGTGGTGTTGGTTTGATACACCCTAGTATCAAAACGACTTGATTTTATAAATATTTATATCTTTACTAAAATGACTAAAATTTGTATACAATATAAAATTATGTTATACAAGATCTTACATATACAAGTGGTGTTTCTAATACGGAAGGGACATTATTTATGCAAGTCACAACACTTGCAATACATTTTTGGGAAGTCACAACACTTGCTGTATTATTTATGCAAGTCACAACACTTGCAATACATTTTTGGCAAGTCACAACACTTGCTGTATCATTTATGCAAGTCACAACATTTGCAATACATTTTTGGCAAGTCACAATACTTACTGCATTATTTATGCAAGTCACGACACTTGCAATACATTTTTGACAAGTCACAACACTTGCTGTATTATTTATGCAAGTCACAACATTTGCTATATAATTTATGCAATTCACAATACTTGCTGTATTATTTATGCAAGTCACAACACTTGCGATATTATTTATGCAAGCCACAATACTTGCTGTATTATTTATGCAAGTCACAACACTTGCGATATTATTTATGAAAGTCACAACACTTGCTGTATTATTTATGCAAGTCACAACACTTCCAATACATTTTCGGCAAGTCACAACACTTGCAGTGTTATTAAATTAATTAAATTGTAACTCACCGGAAACTACATCAACAGCAAGCTGGATCTTTTTCATGCAATAGTCAACAGCTTCATTATCAGTTTCATCATCTTTTCGGTAAGAAATGGTGTAAATGGAGTCATTTTTTCTTTTATTAACTTTTTTTACTCTGCCGCTATATAAAACACTTTTGCATGTTTTTGGATCGTACCATTCATGTTCTAGTTTCTTCCCAAAAATTCTATCTGACATGACACCTTCTAAATCAAATAGTTGGTCATTGGACAAGTGTTTATACGAATTAATAATATCGTCAAAATTCAATTCGGATAGCTCTCGCTCTAACTTTCTTTTTTCTTTTCATCCATATTTTGGCGTTTGATTTTTTGTGTTTGGCAAATCTTATCTCCTACTTGCATCGATGCAGTCGATTTGTAAATCTGTTTTTACGGGCTACATTAATTGACCATTTAACAAGCTTTTCTCTTAAACTTAAATCTAGAGTGTCTAGATAGTCGACAGTCCTATTCTTTTTTGATCTTAGCTTGCAAGAGATATAGCAAATTGTTGCATTAGTACCCCGTACTTTTGCATCACTAAACATACTCATTAATTCCTCACTATCTATATTGTGAAGCCTTGCACTAGCTTTTTCCTCTTTAAATGTCTCCGTCACAGTAAGTGAAAAATATCTACTATATTGTCTATTTAAAACGTCTTCCACTGAAATAAGACAGGCCGAAGTCATTTTAAGAAGCTCTTCATCTACAGAGCATAAACTTGTTACTGATTCTAAAATATTTGGCTCTAGCGGCTGTTCAAAAAAATCTGTCTTTCTGCAAAACAAACCTGCTGGATTGGATGTGCATGTTTGAATTGTTTGTATAAAATTTTTCACAACCTGAATACCAGCAACATGATCAAAAGTTGCTTGCTCTGATGTAACATAAAACTTTTTCATCCAGGGTCCAGTAAGAGGTTTTAAAATACTGAAAGTACACACATTTGTTTGATTGCGGTTGCACTACAAAATACTGTTCGAAGAGTTGCTTGTAAACTTTTACACAAAATAATCATGGTTGCCATGCAGTCATTTCCAAACAATTTGCATTACTCATTCTCTAGAGACTTCAATACTGAACGGCTTAATGTAGCAGTTGTATTAAGAGGGTGCAAATGGCAGAATGAACTTTGAAGAGATTACGAAAAACGTAGCAAAAAATTCGGTTCCGTAAAATGCGATAGTCACACCCCTGTGTTAAAGCCAATGTCGGGCCGAGCTCGGCTGCCGACATCGGACCGCCATCGTTTTTGTCCGTACGAATCAATGTCGGTCCGACATCGGCTAGCCCCTAAACTATCGCGATGCATAGGCTGGCCGATATTAAGCCGACGCGGTACCGCAAATATCATCGGCTGGCCGATCTCGCCTCGACGCGATTCTGTAAGGAAACGAAGGACGGCGGTCTAATGTCAACAGCTGATCTAGGCCAGAGGAATAAAAAAAGCCACAAATGCTCGACCAGACGATGAACTATCGTAAACAAATCTTTACACACAAACATAAATCGGAATAATATCAGCAACCAAAATCAGTTTAATGTAAGAGTTAATAAATCACATAAGATAACTACGGAAAAAAGGATAAGCCAACTGAAGTATATTTAAAGCACGAATATAAAATAAAATAATATATTCTATTTAAATAAATAAATCTGGATCAGTTGAATCATCAAATAAATTTGATCGGGTGAACTTCCAACATTTTTTGTTTACTGACAATCCACTGTGTGCGTCTAAAAAATGGTATAAAATTAAATTTTCACATAACAATTATATATGTAAATGTATTATTGATATGTGTTATAGTAAAATAATATAATTCACAAAAAAGATTTCAAGAAACGTAGAAATCAACGTAGTTTCTACTTTCGATTTCAGAGAACAAACCAATTATTTTATATTTCTAATATAAAAATTAATACATTTCTATTTAAATAAAAAGTTACTTGGGATTTAAACGGTGCACAGGATGTGCACCGTTCAAAATATATCTTTGGCATTTTTTAATTTATTGCATTCAACAGCCCCTATAAAAATTAAATATATATCTATGTATATATATGTATATATGTATATATGTATATAAATATATATATATATATATATATATATATATATATATATATATATATATATATATATATATATATATATATATATTACAAACTATATATACATTACCAATTTTATTACCTATGGAAAAAATACAAACTTTTAAAATGTTTTGGATCAGGTTGCATCCTTTTTTTTTCATGGATTTGTGTTATGAATTATCACACTCAAAACACCTAAATAAGGTGACTTTATGCAGCTTTAATGGCTAAATGCACCCATCAAGAATTTATAGAAAATATTGGAAATATTATTACCAAGGATTCTTAAATACAAATACATAAATACAAATACATAAATACATAGGGATATTGTTATATATAGCATTTTAGAAATTCGCCTTGCAGCCCTGCCTCTTCTCTTTTATTCAAATCCTAAAGTTTTTTACGTTTAAATTAATAACTATTTATAAATAAAAAGTTAGCATATAACCTATTATGAAAAAATAGTTTAAAAACATTATTAATTCATTAACAAAAACTGTTTTACTTAAAAATATAATACTTACAATTGTTTTGAATTATCACGTTCAAAAGCACCTAAACAAATTGGCCTAATGCATCCTTAAATGCTAAATGCACCCATCAAGAATTTACATAAAATATTGGAAATATTCATATTTAAGGATTCCTACATAACTACATAGGGACATTGTTATATAAAGCATTTTAAAAAAAAGTAATGACTTTAAATAACAATTAAAACAACATTTCACAAAATACTTATACCTTTGGGATCTTTAGAATTTTGCCTTGCAGTCCTGTCTCTTCCCTTTTATATTTCAAATCCTAAAATAAGGTATTTTTATTAATAACTATTTATAAATAAAAAATTAACATATTACCTATTATAAAAAAAAAATTTTAATATTATTACTTTAGTAATATAAAATATTATTACTTAAGTATGAATATTTACATTGTTTTCTGTTATAAAAATCAATTTTAAAACTTATTACTTAAGCAATAACATTTTGAAATTATTTTTTATAATAGGTATTATGTTAATTTTTTATTTATAAATAGTGACATATGTAAGCAACTGAAATCAGTTTTATAAAAGTTAAAAGTTAAACTTAAGTTAAATTTCGATGTATAAACGTTACCATGTAAGATACAAAAAAAGGATTAGACAATTAAAATATACACATATAAATCAAAATTAAATGTATTTTTAAAATAAATTAATTTGAATCTGTTGAATCATCAAATAAATTAGATTGGCTAAACATTCTTTGTTTTCTGGGCATTGGTCTTCGTAATTCATGTGCAGCATCTAAAAAAAAGCATAAAATTAAATTTTGACATAAATCATAGCGTAGTTAGGTTACTGATGAACAACTTTTATTAAAGGTGACATTGTTATTGATGGTGCAATTAATGGAGCGTATGCACCAACAGCCGATATAGATTTCCAGCCGGAAGAGTACACCCTATTATATTTTTACTAATTAAATAAAAAGTTACTTTGGTATTTAGGATCAGGATGTGCACTGTCGCAATCATTTGTATCCATAGCATTATTAAATTTCTTGTATTCAACAGCCTATACAAATTTATATATATAAATATATGTATAAAAATTTATATATATAAATATATATATATCTCTCTCTCTCTCTTATATATAAATATATATATATATATAAGAGAGAGAGAGAGAGAGAGAGAGAGAGAGAGAGAGAGAGAGAGAGAGAGAGAGAGAGAGAGAGAGAGAGATGTATCACAAATTAAATAAAAAGTAACTTTGGCATTTTGGATCAGAATGTGCACTGTCATAAGCATTTGCATCCTTGGCATTGCTTAACACCTTGCATTTAACAGACCCTACAAAAATTATAGGGTCTGTTAGGATATATATATATATATATATATATATATATATATATATATATATATATATATATATATATATATATATATATATATAGGCACACACACACACATATATGTATATATATATATATATATATATATAAATCAAAAATATTATATATCTAAAAAAGACTTACTTTTTAAACGTTTAGGATCAGGTTGCATAGCCTCTTTTTTATCCATGGTTGTGTGTTTTGACCCACCACATTCAAAAGTACCTAAATAAATTGTTTTTATATATCTTTAAATGCCATCCCATCACAATTTATTGAAAACATTGGAAAAACTTTAACTAAGGATTTATACAGACATACATAAATACAAAGACAGTTGCAGATTAAGAGTTTTCAGGGCCTGGGGCTATTTTTAGAGACCCCCTCTGTTATTTACAGCTTCTTTTTTTTTAAAGTAATGGTTTTAAATTAACAATTGTAAAAACAATATATCATAAATACTTATACTTTTGGGATCCTTAGGATTTCGCCTAGCAGCCCTGCCACCATTCTTATCCTTAGCATTATGCAAAAATCGTATGATGCGCAACTCAACAGCATTTCGAGTTTTATTTGGAAATTTAGCCAAAATATAGTCCAAAATATTTCTCCAACTTAACTGGAAGTTTTATTTTTCCATTTTTCCTACTTCGATTAATTTGTTTTGCCAAATCAATTGATAAAAGAAGATTTAGCAAACGCTCACAAAGATCATTGGCATCACGGCCACCCTCTTGAAGTAGCCACTGAAATATTTCTTCAGATAAAACAATATCTACATTGGCTAGATCATCAGGTGTACAAAATAAAGAAACTTTTTTTTGTACACTTTTATATGAAGGTATTGCTTTCAGAGTTGAGTTTGTCAAGCCGTCCAGCCGTTGTGAAATTAAAGCTAATTTTTGCAAAATGACAGTTTGACCATATCGAACAGCTTGCACTGTGTCAGAATCAATGCCTGCATCATTGCAAAGAACATTAAGCTCATTGAGCACTGCATGAGTACTATTTGCTCGTGCTTTTTTTGGACCAACTGAAGCTGATGCGGACACTTTGCCTTTCAAAGGTTTACAAAAATTTGAAATGTTAGGAGGTGAAATTTGTGATTGGTTTTTATCAACATGTTTAGAAAAAATCGGGGTAGATATATGGATTGGAACTAATGGTGGAGAACAAAGTAGCGATAGTGGCTCGCTACTTTTAACATTCAGCGGTTTAAGAAACAGTGCTGTAAAGGCATCAGAGTCAGTTCCACTGGTTAGGTTTTCCAACGGCTGCAAAGGTGTGTGTTTATTAGGACGAACTCTAAATAAATTATTTACAGAATTTATTATTAAATTTTTTTAAAAAAAAATTTAAAAAATCAGATTTTATAAATACCTGAACTTTATGTACTTCATTAATCTCTGTGCACCAAACTTTTTAACTTTAACTGCCTGTCTTAAACTGTTCATAGTTTGGTGACAGCTGTCTTCATTTGGAATAACTTGCAGAAGACATGCATCAAACGGTTTGTCTTTCCACACAGCTTGAATACGCACAACATGATCAATTGGCAATAAATTCTAATCATCAATTGAGTAGTCTTCATAGTCTAAGAGCATGTTGTCTTGTTAATTTACTATATCCACTAAATACTAATTAATTTTAAACCAATTAGAAATTTAATGGTATAAAGGGTGTTTAACATCCTGGTTAACACCCTGACGGGCTTGCTAACACCCAAATTATATTTGTTAATACAATTATTCTCCAATATGTGTTTGTTGCAACAACAACAAAAAACAGTTATTGTCAAAAACAGAAAAAATAAGTTTATTATTAATAAATAATAGAGGAAAATACATAATAAGAAATATACCATAATATAATTGTTACATATTAAGACATATAGTTTGAATTACAATATGGAATAATGATAAATCTTTGCTTACACGGATAACAAATACCCTTATTTACAGGAGCTAAATAATTCACATGTGTTGTAGATTTGAAATAAATACCGACACCAAGAGAAGAAGATTCATAAGGTCCAATTGTATACAGATTTTTCTGTAGCTTTAAAATATAACCAGAAACTAAAATATTTGGGCCACTCAAAACATTTGTAATCAAAATAATTCCTTGTGATGTAATACAACAATTGTCCGGCAGTTTACAATTAAAAGAAAGAGACATTACTCTTTCAGTTATAGAATGACTACGGATATTTCTCATATTACTTAAAAGATGAGGAAATATGCTAGACGTAGCTTTAGTTTTACGTTTTAAAATTGATAAACAATTTTCAAAACGATATGTAGAAAAGTAGTCAAGAGGCTGTTGATATAAATTAACAAAATATGTTAAATGTAACAAAACATGAAAATTATATGACACACAATTTGGTGTAAACAATTCTGGACATTTTGCAACAAAATGAGTGATACACCCTTTAGCACAATCCATATAATCATTAAATCTGTTAGAACAAAGACAATACACAGCATAATGCAACAACAAAAAATGTTCATAATAATTTGGCAGCAAAATTTTTTTTTAACAAAAATGGCCCTAAATATAATTAAAAAAAACGATATTCTGTAGCTTTGTAATGACACAGTTCTGATAAAGGTCTGATTTTACGATGAAATTCAATAGGAATAAATTTAGCAAAGTTTGTCATAATTTCTGATACTCGCAACATTTGGTTTAAGCTTAATTTAAAAGGAAGACGGGGATACTGAGAAACTGATGTAAAATAGAAAAAACATAACTTTTTACAAATGCTAAGGCACACCAGATGCTGTTATTCAGGAGGAAATGAAGAGTGTAAACCAATACCTGATAAGGCAGCTAAAGGTGATAAAATAATTTGATTATTTTCTTTCATATCACGATAACTAAAATCATTACGCATATCACAATTATTTTTTAAATATAAAGTTCGATGTTCAACAGTTTCACCCTCAACTTTACAATATGAACATCCAAGTTTCGCAGTATAGTACTTGATACCTTGAAGCATTGCTCTTGCAGGTGCATCACAAGCAAATATTATACTATTGATAAAAAACGTTACATTTTTATATACAAAACCTTGAGACTTTAATATTGACAACTCACCACACAAATCTGTTATCAGAGTAGACAAATCAGGTTTTACTGTACCACAATAAACGGATGCGGATGGTAATGGAAATTTGCTTTTAAACTGTGGAATATACAAGAGTATTGGCCATGCAAAGCCCAGAGCTTTTAAAAAGTGGCAAACCATCTACATTGAAAATGAAATCTATAGTTGATGAAACATTAGAAATACCTTTGTCAATACAGTACTTCAAATTTTCAATAATTGAAAAATGAAAAAAATTTCCTTTAGCTAATTTTATATCTGTATTTTTAAAATGTGATTTTTTTGTCAATAAATAAATAGAGTTTGGAACATCAGGCACTCTAAATTTGATCAACAATTTTAAAAGATATAACATTGCACGATGACTAATATTAAAAGAAATAAAAGCAAATAATCTGCAAATAATCTGCAATAATCTACATAATAATAAACATAAGCAAATAATCTGCAATTGTTAAGATATTTTCTTTGAAGTCTTCTTTGGGCTCTGAAGCCTGATTATCACTGGAGTCTTTATACATATTTTGCTCAAAATCTTCTGATTCTGAACGCATGCAATTTTCTTCATTTAACTATAAATCACTATCTGAATAATTTAAATTATTTTCATTGTTTTCAAAACAAACATCAGATATAGAAAAATCGATAGGGAACAGGTTATCACTGTCAACTTGTGTACTACGATTTTTGTCTAAAAAAAAAATTATACTATAGCTATACAGTATAAAGTAAACTATTACAGATAAACTACAACATTATATTTTTATATCATGAACCATAAATGATATTAAACTTTGTTATAACGATATAAAACTTTAATTTTTTGTATATTTATTTATACCAAAGTTTCATATTATTTATATATAAATGATTTGTATTTTTATTATTATTTTTATTGATATTATTAAATAATTATTTAATATTATTTACCAAGAATTGTTGTAAAAAAGGATGACAATACCGAATTTGCCCTTCGCCTATCAGAACGATTTGATGCCATCAATAAAATATAGAGCTAGTTTATATAAATATAAAAAGTACAAATTAAGAAATATATTATAACTTATGCTATAATAAAAATATTTTAATTATATAATAATTAAATATTATTATAATATATTATATAATAATTTAATAGCAACTATAAAACAGACTGTCGCATAAAAAAAAGTGGTTTAACTAATTTATTACTGCTCTGTTCTTTAAAAGTATTAAGCATGATTAGTATTTAATACTGTTAAATTTTAATGGTATTTAATAGTATTAAATACCATAAATAATAATATCAATATACTTAGATTTATTTTGACAACAATTCTACATATTAATAGTATTAATAAAATCAAGATTATTAACACTCTTTAATTTTAATCATTAAAATTTAAGAGTGTTATAAATAATCTTGATTTATATACCATCAAATTAATGGTATATAAATTTTGATTATCTATTTATAAATAAAGAAAAAAAAATTATTACTTATAAATACTAATTGATATTATCAAATAAAATTATTTTACAAAGTAAAAGTATCAACTTTTCTATGCATTAAAAAATGTTGTTATTTCAGAATTTGGCCATTCAGAACTTCGCCATTCATTGAGTACTAGCAGTAAGCAACCCGTAATACGAGTTATTAGTAATTAAATCGTTTATAACAATAAAAACCCATTAATAACCTAATATGAAAAATTAAATACAAATTTATCTTTAAGTCAGCAATGTCATTGCTTATAGTTAATGACATAAAACTGCATTAACATCAGTTAAGTTCTTTTTAAAATATGTCACAACACAGCAGGTACCAGTAAAGGAAAGTCAAGTAAAGCCTGCAAATACCTAAAAAAAGAAATGAAAAAAAAAATTGCAATTTTTAATTACAAAAGTATTATTTGCATTTTATTGTTAGTAGAATTAGGATAATATTACAGAAAGTATAAAGAACTAAAAAAATAGCTATAACAGTCTAGTTCTATCAACACAAAACACAGTAACAATACGCATAGCATAAGATATTCGTAAGCACACATTACTGTGTCTCCAGAATAATTAAAAAAGAAAATATTATGTAAAGGATAGACAATACAACATAATAACACCACAACTTAATAAGATATTTTATTAACTAAAATACTTGAACTAAAAGGATTTCATTTGTAACACTATTTGAACAATCAAGGGACAATTATAGTTATTAATTTGTCATCAATTATATCAGAAAATAGCAACCAACTTGTAAGATATTTCTTATAAATGGTCATTATCAATTGTGATATTAAGAAATATGCAATAAGTTTTATTAATTCTCCCTCTAATCTAAGAAAATGAGGGAGAGAAAGAAAATGTTTTCAAAGTTAAAAAAATTAAAAAACACACAATAGATAATAGTAACTAGTTTATTATGTTACCAGTAAACAAAATTATTTTTACCTTGATTAAAAGATAAAATCCCACCATTTCTTAATTAAGTTCGGACTTCTCTGACTGTTGACTAATGATTAATAGAGTAAACTTAACATCATATTAAATTTACAAAATTAAAACCATGTTTCAACAGTAAGCAAACTAATCAAGTAATGACAAAAGGCAACTTCCAACTCTAATTAGTGGTTGCTTGCAGCCTTGTTGGAAGCGAAGATGTTTAAAAAAAAAACTAAAAAAAACTATAAAAAAAAAAGAATAATTATGTTTGAAATTATAAAAAAAAATTAAAATCATTTGTTATTAACTGTTTGTTTATAAATTGTTGTTATAAACTGTTATTAATCTAAATATTATTATAAATATATATACTATAAATCACTCAATATATTACTATAAATATATAAATAATATTACTATAAATAGAAAAATTCATACTTTGCTTTGTTCTCAAATGTCTAAAGCAAAATGGAATTAACAGATATTAACACTGCTTAACACTGAATTCTCGCAAGTAAGTTATCTGCTCGCTGAGCAGCATTTCTTGCATTTCAACAACGCTTAATTTTATCCTACCTAGATCTATCTCTTTTATTTGACAACAACTATTTTTATGTTGCCTATTACCATTTACACTAATAACGTCGAGCCTAATATTATCCATTTCAAATTCACTATTATTATTAAACATATTACCAATAAAATTACTATTGTTACAACTGAATAATAAATAAACATAAAACAATCATAAAATGCAATCTTTTCTAATCAAAGACTATATTTCAACTTAAAATTTATTATAAACCGTAGGATCTAAGTTAGCTGACATTCTCAATAAAACTTTTAAATGACCTTTTGGGTAAATAACTTCCCTGGAAGCAGGTGCAGCACCATCTCCAATGAATACAACAGCAACTTCACTAATTATAGTTAGCAAATGATACATTAAATTATGTAAGCAAAGTTGATTGCGATGTTATTGCTTTCTAAAAGTAACTGCTGCAAGTGGGTCAGAGATATACAGTTGATAATGTTGGCAGAGTATCTTGATCTGGTCTAAGATTACCTAAACAATGAAAAACTTGACAATTGATATTTTAAAACATGACAGCCTATGATTTATAAGTTAAACCACATTATCAGTAAATAAAGCAAAATAAAGACAGGCATATTAAATTCTAATATATTTAAAAAAATTGATATTGGAATTATATCTAACTTCCTGTAAATCTTGGAAAATGTAAATGGAAGCAAAACTACCTTTTTATTATGGCAACATAAAAAATGTGCTTTATCGAGAAAATTTTAAGCACAGCACTGCTGACAGATCTGGCTCATTTCTCCTTAATAAATCTAGAATAGTATCACTTCTTGCTATACAATATATTCTGATTGTCTAGCAGCATTTCATAAATTTTGAGAATGATTAATCTCGCCTAGGCTCTTTCATTTATGTGATAATTACTTTAAACTCGTCTAACCATGATGTTCTAATTTAGGTATAAATTAATTTCTTCTTACCAAGCAGCATTTCTTATATTTTGATGAAAATTAATATCAGCTTGCCTAGTTCTAATCATTTCACTAAATTATCAATTATTTTTAAGTTGATAGTATTTCCTCTAATAACTTATTTAAGCCTAATATCAACCATCCAAAAAAAAAGAGAAAAGAAATTAAATAAAAATAACAAAATATTAATAGTCTAAAGTGGTAAACATATCTAAAAAGTGGTAAACATATCTACAAAAAGATAAATAATATAAAAAAGATATATCTACAAAAAGATACTATTTGGTAATAAAAACAAAAACACAATGTTGAACCTTACTTGGTTTCTCATCTATAAAACAATTTTATCTAACTATTTAAAAGAAAAAAAATCAAAATGCCTAATGTTAAGCAATGTATTAAAAAAAAAAGAATCAAATGCAATTACTTCAGAATATATATGATATATAAACCTCTACAATTTAACTCATTAGCTTAACCATTGAATCAAAAATTAATAAACAAAAATTAAAACATTTTATTACAATTGTTATTCAAAATCAAAACCTCTAACAATTTAATTTAGGATTTATTAATATCCATATTTTTTTGGCAATTTTAGTTAGTATATTTTATCTAAAGTAAAAAAAAAGATAACACCATTTAAGAACAAATTTAAAAATCTAAATATATATTTAGATACCTTAAAAAGAAGGATAACACAACATTCTTTTGATAACTTCCAACATAATTTTTTTTATTTTCTACTGCTTTTCTCTATTTTCTATTTTACTATTTTCTATACCTTATTTTTTTAATCTAAAAGAAAATATACAAATAGATACAAAGAAATATAAAATATACTGAAATATACGCAAATTTATGTAAATACAATTACATGTCCACAAATAACAGTCTTATTTTATTTAAAGAAAAGGAAACAGGCTATAAAAATTAGAAAAATACAAACAACCAACAACAAACAGAGATTTATATTTAATTTTATAGTAAAATTAAACAATGAACAACATCAATTCCTGTTGGAACTAAAAATTTATCAGCTCTGGTTCACTTGCAGACCTTGCTTGAAAGACCGCGTGGAGTACTGATCCGCGTGTAGGAAAGCAGTAGAAAATTAACGTATTAATATTTAGATGCTGCCATTTTTTAAAATTTAATAGAAACATTTTCGGTTTTTTATTGTATTTTTTTGTATTATTGAAATAAAAAACAGAACCAAATCGGCTGAACGTCGGCTGAATGTCTGTTCGCCTTATTTGTCGGCGAACAGACATATAACCGATGTCCAGCCGATATTGATTTGTTAAAAACAGTGTAGCCGATGTTGAACCGATGTTACTAGCTCGGCCCAAGCTAGGCCCGACGTCGGCCATAACACAGGGATACCTAATAATATAGGTTAGAATTAAATGAAAGCAAATTGGAGATCGCCAGTTTGATTGTTATGAAAATAATAGACAAAACAGAATCGAATGCAACTTGCAATTGCAAGCTTCACAATAAAGCAGTATTTTAATGTAGTATTTTAAGTTGTTCATAGTAGCACTTTAAGTTGTACTTCTTGGGTACATGCTATGTGCAATCTAACCAACAAGTTTTTATATAATCTACTTGTCAAAGACTCTTCTGACTTTTCTGTATCTGTAGTGACTGCATAAGTTAGAATATGCTAGTTATTACACTTAGACTTGTATAGTCTTCGACAAGACAAGTCTAAGTAATTTTCTTTAACTTTATCATGTCAGACTACTTACAAATATCTTAAACTTTTCGGAGTGTCCAATACACTTCAAAAGCTTATTTTAGGATAAAAATAAAATCTCTAGCACAATTACTAACTGAAAATATTATGATATTTTTGATATTAATAAAACTTAAAAATCAAATTCTGAACTGTACCTTAATCTGAACTTTGTTTCTTTGTACTTTAATATTGATGATTTTTGCTAAAATTATTATTTTACTAGTAGTCAGAAATTAACTATTAGCTGTTAGCCCAAAGAGCATTTCTTAGAATTAATAATTTAACTTTAACAGAGAGTTTAATAATTTTAAAAGATTATAAAAGTTAGATCTATTAGTGAAGTTAAATTTTTTGTTAAGTGTGCCCACCACTGGTTAATTTTACTTTAATATTATTATATATTGCTAATATTATTTAAGTGGTGTTTACTTTAGATTAGTACTTGTAATATTTGTAAATAACCATGAAACGTAGTAATTTTTTTTTAGAATATACGAGGGTGGTCTAAAAAAGTTTCCGACCTAACAAAGACAAAAGACATTTTTTCGAATTTTATTTTTCATTTTTCAACATAATCTTCTTGTAACTCTACACACTTTTCCCAGCGATGCTCTTATCTCTGTAATCCGTCTAAATAGTACTCGGCGATTTTCTCTGCAAAATAATTGTTCACGAAGGTGATTGCCTCTTCATTTGATGAAAATCTCTGACCTTCGAGCGCAAATTTTAAATGAGGGAACAAAAAGAAGTCGCTTGGGGCCAGATCTGGTGAATAAGGCGAATGGTCAAGCAGTTCAAACCGTAATTCATGGATTTTCGCCATGGCAACCGCTGAGGTGTGAAGCGGTGCGTTGCCTTGGTGAAACAGGATTTTCTTTTTCTGCAAATGTGGCCGTTTTTCCGCAAGTTGTTCCTTTAGTTTGTCAAGCAATGATGCGTAGTATGCTCCTGTAATGGTTTTTCCTTTTTGAAAATAATTGATTAAAATAACTCTACGACTATCCCAAAAAACAGTTGCCATCACTTTTCCAGCCGAAAAAACAGTTTTGCTTTTTTGGAGCCAGTTCCCCATTTGCAACCCACTGTTGACTGTATTTTTGTTTCGGGCGTATAATGGTGTATCCAAGTTTCATCTACAGTAATAACAGCGCCAACAGAGCGTTGGAAATGTTCATTCGAACACGGTTTTGATCCAATGTGAGCAAACGCGGCATCCAACGCGCGGACAGCTTTCTCGTGCCTAAATTTTCATGTAATATATGACAAACACGTTCTTTTGATATGTTCATAACCTCTGCTACCCTTCTCACTTTAATTAGGCGATCGTCTAGAACCATTTGGTGAACTTTGGCGATGTTTTCATTGGTAGTTTTTAGACGTCCTGAACGTTCATCGTCTCCCAAGCTCTGACGGCCACTTTTGAATTCAGCTGCCCAAAATTTCACTGTGGTAAATGATGGTGCAGAGTCTCCATACACAGAATCCATCTCCTCTTTGATTTGCGTAGGCGTATTGCCTTTCAAAAACAAATATTTAATGACAGTCGATACTCGATTTTGTCCATTTTCACAAAATTACTCACATCAACTCACTCAAACGACTGTTACATAACAACTGCGTGTTTAAAATGGCTGAAACTTTGGTGAATAACTATCAACATTCAACATTCGAACAAACAAAATCACTTGTTTTTATTTACGAGTGCTGCCATCTTCACGTCGAGGTCGGAAACTTATCAGACCACCCTCGTATATTGTTCTTGTTGTTGTATATGTGACATGCAATAAGTATCCAATATGATGTGATATATATAATTTTTCAGGTAATCCACTGGGTACGATCATGTATGAGTCTAGTAAGTAAAATAACGTTTTTATTTTTAAATGTTGATATTTTATTTATGTAGCCAGGTGCTGATTTAGGATTTTCTTGTATTTGTATTAAGCAACTTCCGGATAAGTTCTAAACTTCTAACTTTTGTCTGTCTTTACATATGTTGTTTGAAAATTTTTTTCCTGAAATTGTGTTGATTAGAACCTGGAAAAATATCCAAAAAAAGTAAGCATCATCAGTCTAAATGTGGAAAAAATTTTCAGACTATAAATTCTAATACTATTTACTTAAAGAAGTTTTATATTTATAAATTACATTCTTTGAGGATATTTTCCAAAAAAATTATTTATTTTTTTGTAAAAGCTTCATATGACTAAATGTTATAAACACTATTCGAGGTGGAGTAGAATTAGTTTTATGAACTGTATAAATATTTAATAAACAGCCGTGGCCAAGTTGTCTAAACTAAATACTTTATATGCGTACAAACAAGGTGTAAAACCACATGCGCTTCCTGGGAAGGCTTGTAGTAATAATAAAGTAAATTGTAAAGTAAATATAAATAGTAAAGTATAAAATAAATATAAATTATAAAATAACTATAAATATATTTATATATAAATAAAAAAAGTAAAATATAAATAAGGGGTCATCCATAAATGATGTCAGTGTTTTTTCTCAATTTTCGACTCCCCCTCCCCCCTTTGTCAAACTGTCAATATTTATACATGATGTTAGTTTTTGTGTACTCCCCACCCCCCCTGAAAAACAAGAAAATGCTTAAAAAACATTGATTTTTTTTCTGACTAAATTATACATTTATATAATAGTAGATCTCATCAAATTATATTATAAAATAGCCAATATCTCATTAAATAATCAACTAAGCAAATAGTATTATATATCTTTATTATAATCTTTCCATGGGTTGTTGAAGCGATCATCGATTGAAACAATAGGTAGTGAATGCTCTCCGCGCTCTAAAAGGATATCGCATTCTTGAGGTTCAATCAAATTCGTTGCGTCAACTTCATTTTCATCTAACCAGTTTCAGCAGTTTCCGAACTCTTCTGCAAGGCGGTGACTGCCAAAAATTCTGTCTGGCGCTTGGCAGCGATACGAACAGGTTGGACCCTTTTGATTAGAGGGAGTGTTATAGCAGAAGAATGGATAGAAGCATGCTTTTTCAACATAGCTTGAGAGGCAAAGTAGATATTGCACTTTTTACAGATTCTATCAGCTAGGGTAGATTGAATTGATGGACAAAACGCATCATACGGCAAAATTGGAAATCCTTAGTCAGTACGAGAAAGAGTACTTTAAATGTTTGATGCGATGAGCATAAATACGGATGATGGAAACAATTATTTTGCTCCTTCTGAGACATCTACTGCTTTGAGCCCGTCTCCCGTTTGGTTGACAGGGACAGGTGGCGGAAGAAATCTTGCTCTAATTAGAGTAAAGTAAGAGCTTCTAATTGTCCGACAACAAGAACGATTTTCACATTTCACAATTTGAGTAAAATATTGACTTGTACGAAAGTGATCGGCAATCCAACGTTGATCTTGTAATAAAAGGCTCCTTGACTCAAGCTCTGATTTGTCTGGATCAATATACTCTGCAGAGGTTGAATAACCGTCAATTTGTAGATCAGACCAAATATCAGCCAAAGCCTGTCCAGAAAAACTAAAGTTCTGTTTTTCTAAATTTTCATCTATTGTCCTGATTTTAAAAGATATGTTGGTTATTATAGATTAAAAATTATATTAATATTTTTACAAATTAACTTTTGTCAATGTAATTACCTTGAGAATCAAGATGAGTTCTGTAATATTTGTGCGGAAGAATTACCCCAGATAATTCTTTACTTAGAGGTGCCATTCGTCGCTCAGCTCTGTTGAATGCATTAAATTCATCATAATGTAAAGTGTTAAAATGATTGAAGTCATCTGCATACATTGTAAAATTTAAAGTGTAAAACTAGTAATAAATTGACTATATAAAGTGAAAACAATTTTAGTTTATTTCTTGTAAATAGTTAAGCTAATAAAGTTGTTAAGACTTTTAATTTAATATTTTGCATGTTATTTTATATTAAAAAAAGTATAGTTTTAATATTAGAAAATTTGTCAACAAACAAAAACATTTCTTGTTTTTTTTTTAGCTTTATAAAAAGTTGTTCTCAAACAACAACATTATTGCTTTGTTGAAAAGATTTTTTCCAATACTGGTTTGGCTTCCACAATATAACTTGAGAAAATTACGTGGCGATATAATTGCTGGATTGACTTGCGGTGTCGTTGTTATTCCACAAGGCATTGCGTTTGCTAATCTTGCTAAACTTCCTCCACAAAATGGTTTGTATGCTTCACTAACACCTGGATTAATTTACTGTTTATTTGGTACATCAAAAGATGTAAGCGCAGGCACTGCTGTAACTCTTGGCTTATATACAGCTAGTTTTAATCCAACACACACAACAGTAGGTGCATCTCTTTTAAGCTTTATAAGTGGCATTGTTTTGGTATGCATGGGCATTTTTAAACTTGGATTTTTAATTAAATATGTTCCACAGCTTGTCATTAGTGCATTTGTTTCAGCTACAGCTATCACGATTATTGTAACACAACTTTCAAATTTATTTGGAATCAAAGGTGCACCTGTTAATGTGTTTGAGATTCTTAAATACATAATATTGAACATCAAGAAAACAAATAAATGGGACATAACTATGAGTGCATGCTGTCTTGTTATTCTTGCGATTTTCTTTTGGCTTTCAAGTTTAAAACTTGAAAACAAACCATTATTAAAAAAAATAGTTTTGTTTTTATGTGGTGCTCGCATGGCTATTGTGTGCCTGTTTGCAACAATTACTGTTTATATATTTCATGTTTATGGTTACACCAAGTTCTCTATTGCTGGCAATATTCCAAAAGGGTTGCCTCAATACCAGGTATTTGTTAATTAGTTTTTTTTTTTTGCTTTGTTTGTCTTGTATTTAATTTTAGATAAAACTACAGTATTGCAATTGAATCTTGAACAAAAGAGACCTATTTATTAAAGATTTATTCCTTCCTTAATATTATTAAAAGCTTATGTTATATTAGGTTCTTTGAATATGTTTGTTTTTCTGTTTCATAATATTTTAAAACAATACTTAACCTTTTTTTCATGCAATTTTAGAAAAAGAGATATATACTCTTGCTAAATAGATGGGGTAGGGGACATTAATTAATTTTTGGAAATTTTTCCTACATATGAATACATGATATATAAACTTTTGTGTAAATTAAATATTTCTCATAGTCCTTAAACATTACAAACTTTACACCAAAATTTTTTTTTCAATATCCTAAACCTCAAAACCTCAACATTTTTGGTCTCTCGAAATACTTTTAGGGAGTTTTTACTTGTGATTGATAACTTTTTAAAGGGACCCCCAAGTGCCAAGTCTAGTTGTGTTCATATTAGAGAAAATGTTTAAAAAAACATTTGGGTTTTTGATTAAAACTTGAAAATAAATCCATATCAATAAAGCAAAAGTTATCATTTTAGTTGAAGCTCGCTCTCTCCATTTTTTCTTGGTTCTTGGAGTCTTTATAATATATGCTGCAATCTGTAGCCTGCGTTATTTATTTAATTCAAAACAGTTTTAGTATATGACGTCATTGTGGATTTTTTTCAAGTACTTTTATCCAACCATCTGAAAATCATTTGTTTATCCAACCATCAGAAAATCATTTTTTCACTAAATTCTAAAAAATATTCGTAACAGGCTCGTAGCAACCGCTAGCAGGGCCATTTGCCCCCCCCCCCCCAATAAATTTCTAACAAATAATTTTGAGGAAATTGCCTAATCAAAAAGTCCTTAAAACTATTTTGGGGTAATACTGCCCTCCCCCCTCTCCAATATAATTTTTGTTCCTACGGCCCTGCATAATACAATTTAAAATAAAACAATACCTTTATTTGGTTTGTTTTTTGTCAGGAATATTTTTAAATTAATATATATGAAAATAAAGGAAAAGGATTTTTTAAAAATGTATAAATTTATTGATTTGCTTTTTTTTTTATATTTGTTAATATGAAATATGTTGCTTTGTTTTATATATTTGTTAATATGAAATATGTTGGTTTGAAATATAATTAAATACCTTAACTTTTCCTATTAGATGATATATTAGTGTAATGCAACTGATGTTCTTTTGCTCTAATTTTAGGACTTTATAAGTCGTGGGTTCGAATCCTTCTTTAATAACTGTTTTATATAAATTTTAATGTTTTATTAAAAGTAGTTTTATGTTTTTGTTGTTTATTTATATTTACATTACATTATATTGTTGTTTATTTAGGTGATAGGCGCAGATAATAACTAAAAAAAAGTAAAACAAAATTTTGTCACTTTGAAAAATTAGATAAAATAAATAGTACAAACTTTACAAAGTAAACTTGATATAATATATAAATTATAGCAGTTTTATATAATATATAAGTAATAGCATTATATAAATCATTAGCAGTTCCGACGCTAACCCACGGTCTAGAGCTCTGTGAAAATAAAAAGTCAATAATGAAAAGACTTGACACACTTGAAAGGAACGCAGTAAAAACTATATACACTCTATTTAAAATTAAGGAGATAACAAATTATATACACCAGGGCTTGTGATGAAGCGAGCGCGATCGCGCTCCGCTCGTAAAACGCACTCGTAAACGGTATTTTCAAACGTTCTAGGCGCGATAAACAACGCTCGTTCAGCTTATAACGAGCGTATAAAATAACGCTCGTCCAATAGTTCGGGATTATTTTTTTATTTTCATAAAATATTTAAAAAAGATTTTTTATTAAAGATATACTATTATCAAAGCACTAATATAAAATATAAAAAGCACTACGTCGTTCTCTTTTGCACTAACGTAATGAATGAGCAGTTTGAAGTCGTTAATAGTCACTAATTTCTATTATGGAATGTGCACGTGGAAACACAATGTGAATACAAAAATGCGCAAATAAAATAAGAATAGAAAATTAGAAAACCACTATAAGAAAATTAAAACTTTATTTTTAATCTATTTAGAGTATTTTTAATCTTGTGAAAATATCAAGTAAGATTTATTTGATTTATTGTTTGTAATATTCCACACATCGTTTATAATAAAAATAAATATTAATAATAGAGTAATTTTTAAAATTAGTTTTTGTTTATAGTATAGGTTTTTTTATTAACTATTATTTATTTTAACTCAAATTTAAAACGATTCTGTTGTTTAGAATGTTCGCAATCACATTCGAAAAGTAAACAAAGTAATAACGTCAACGTTTATTAAATGGAAAGTTATTATTCTAATTTATTATTATTTCAAATTATGTGTTATTTTTTTAAGGTTAAAAAAACGTAATTTAAAAAAGAAATTTTAGAAAAAAATTAAATAATTAATTTGAATAAAAAATATCAAAAAATATAAAAACCATTAACCGTTAATTAAGTTTACCGCGTAACATTTTAAAATGCATATATCAAAACAACGAATCAAAACACTAAATTATACTTCAATACTAAATCAATAAGAAGTTGCGTTTTTGTTTGATATTATTTTTTTATTAATATAAATAGTTAAAAATAAAATCGCGATCTGACAATATACAAGAAGTTTGGAAGTATAAAAATCTACTTCGTTGAAGTAGTTTCATGAGTGTGATACTAATTCAAACATTTTTTGACGAAAGAATTATGTAACAAATAAAAAAAGATATAAAAAAATAAAAAACTTTTTATGAGCATCGCCTTCAGCAATTTTCATGATCGCGCTCGCCGAAGTTATTTCGAGCGCACATAATCACGCTCGATGAAAACATTTTCTAATTTTACGAGCGCGATTTAACACGCTTGATGATTTTCTTCATCACAAGCCCTGATACACCAAAACAAAATAAATTTATTTATCCACCTTTTAAACAATAAAGTAATCTTTGAAATTATTAATTCCCAACTTAACTACTATTCAGTTAAATCTTCTCTTTTAGATGATGTAAAAGAATTATGTAATATTCATAAACTGAATATGAAAACTGAATGCTGGATAAAAAAAAAAGTAAAAATGCTTTTTTATCTCTCTTTTTTCTTAGTTTGTATTTTTACCTTGTAAATATATTTTACTGGGGATGATTTAAAAAATATATAATAATAATATTCTTACAGGGACAAATAATATATATTTTGTAAAGATGTGAAAGTATGCAATTTTTTTAATATAAAATTTTGGATAAAGATTTATACTTACAGTTATTAAAAACAAGTTGCGCTACTGAAATCTCAACACCAAATATATTACTTTATTTTCAATTGTATCAGTGGCGTTGCTAGGGTTTCTGGCACCCATGGCAATGCTGAAAATTGGCGCCCCCCTGAAGCAGACACTCGAACTAAAAAAAAGCACTAAATGTTTCCAAGTATATGAAAATTTTAATTAAAAAAAATGCCAATGTTAATCATAATGCAAACTCAATTTAACTCATGTTTCCAATTACGTATCCATTATGGTTCATGTAAATTAGTCATTGAAAGTGACAGATGGTCAATCAGATCCAATAATCAATAACTATTTATAAATTATAATTTGATCTTTCTAGCTTTAAATGCAGCAAGTTTATCTATTATGTCGTCAAAGTCCGATGATTCTAGAGTTTCTCTTTTGACACTAAGGATTGCCAAATCAACAAGGCGTTGTTGCCCCATTGAAGCGCGTAGGTATGAAAAAATAAGCTTCAACTTGCTGAAGGAACATTCACAACTGGCTTTTGACACTGCAATTGTGAGCAAAATTTGTAATGCAATGCGTAAGTTTGGAAAAACATCATCTCCCTATGACAAAAAAAATAAAAGTAAATCCAGCGGAGTTATTGGTATTGGGCTCCCACGAGATTTAAGCAGCATCTGACAGTCTGCGATTTCAGTAAATAATTCTGCTCCTCTGATATCTGTGCTGTAAAAGTTTCCCAGATCCAAACTATGTTGCTGCAAACTTTCTTGATTTTCACCTGGCATTATTTTCTGTCGCCTGACTCTCTTCTCAACTTCAATTCCCCATTCCATACATCTGCCCTTGCTATACTCAATTGCATTTTGGCACAAATGATCACGAAATTCTTTGAGATAATTTTCTGACATTTTCATATCAGATGCTGTATCTTTAAAGTTCATTGTGGGATCTTGTAGTCGTTTGACTGTTAGTCACTGTAGGCTCTGGATCTGAGTTGTGAATTCATTTATTTATTTATTTTTCCACTTTTTGGCGCCCTCTCTCCAGAGTGGCGACTGCCCCACCCACCTCCTCCCTCCTACGCCTCTGAATTGTATCATAAAATTTTTTTTGGAATTTAATAAATTATTATACAAACAAATATGATTTGCTGATTGTGGTAAGAAAAAATACTTTTATATCTTAAAAAAACAACTAAGCGCGGATGAAATAAATTATGCAATCTGCAGGTTGAGGCATATATTATAAAGACTCCAAGAACTAAGAAAAAATAGAGAAGGCAAGATTCAATTAATTATACAACAATTTTGGTTGTTTGTTTTTTTTACATTTTTTTAAATATGAACACAGCTTGTCTAGGCACTTGGGGTTCATTTTAACAAATTTTTCCAACATTAAATAACTTCAATAATTATGATTTTTGATAACAGTTTGTTTTTTGAATTCAAGTTTCAGAAATATACATTTTTAAAGTTTTAAAACTTTGGTTATAATTTAAATTTTAAAAAAGTGTTCCTTAGAAAGAACAAATAGTTATTTCTATCAAACATGACATTCTTTCAAAAATACCTTTACTTTTACATTTTACCTTTCAAACCAAGAATTACAAACAAATCAAAAAGAACAATAACATTAAAATCAATTGAAAAAAAGAAAAATGCAAAACATTAAAAGACTTGGAGAGAATAATTTGTAATAAAGAAGATTTCATATTGACAAATTTGAAAACATAAACAATCCCATATTCAGGTGGTTTGTTGTGAGAAAAGATCAATAAGCTCCAACCAATGGCATCATAATGAAATAGAAAGCACCGAATCAGAAATAAATTTTTGTGATTGTGATTCAAATTAAAATTTAGTTTTTTTCAGGGATGCAGAGTCCCAAAAAAGACCTCGGATTTAAAAGTCACAAATTGATTATTTCTTCCTGGTTTTCGGTATCATGAAGCTGGTAAGGTCCGCATTCAGGTATGCTGACCTCTATATATATAAAATATATATTAAATATGTTTTAGATATAATAATATATTTACGATATTTCGTTGACCTATTGTGGTCAGCGTCATCAGGTAATGAAAAAAACGTTAAAAAACAACATAAAACCAACCATTTAAAAAGAAGACATTAAAGCGTAAAATATAAAAACCAATCAAATAATATAATAGTGGCGTCAGTTAACGAGCTTAAATGCTCATGTGGAAATATATATATTGGTGAGACCAAAAAGAAAATCATTTCAAGAAGTGCAGAACACCAAAGAGCCTGTATAAACCAAAAAGGTCGAGTTCAGGAGCCACAGAACATTCTAGAACATGCCGTGGTACTTTTTATTGGCTGAATTCTAAAACCTTGGCAGTCATTCCAGAATACAGGATAAGAAAAGTTAAAGAATCCCTGTAGATAAATAAGACAAGAATTCGACACGAGATAGGTTTTGGGCAAACTGTTCTAAATAGAGATGACGGGGATGACATGAAAACAAAAACTTGGGGACCAATTTTGATAAAAGTTTAACTGACGTCACAATTATATTATTTGATTGGTTTTTATATTTTACGCTTTTTAATGTCTTCTTTTTTAAATATATATATATATATATATATATATATATATATATATATATATATATATATATATATATATATATATATATATATATATATATATATGTATTTGTATATGTGTGTTTGTGTATATATATATATATATATATATATATATATATATGTGTGTGTGTGTGTGTATGTGTATATATATATATATATATATATATATATATATATATATATATATATATATATATATATATATATATATATATATATATATATAAATATATATATATATTTATTAGGGTGGGTTTTTTTTTTTTTGAATTTGATATCGCACACCCTCTAATGTGGTGATGTTCAATAAAAAAAGTTCACAGATAATTTTTTTTTGCAAACTGATGATTGGAAGTGGTCCCCCACACCTGCTATGTAACCCCTTCAGAACCCCGTTTTTGTCTAAAATGACATATTTCTAAAATGTATTAGAATCAGTTAGTGTCAGTGTTACATGCATAAGTTTTACTTAATTATAAAAATTATAAGAATATATATAGCAATGACATATTCCCAGACTCCACCCTAGAAATAATTGGTCCCGGACCTGTTTTTTAAGCCCTTTTGAGACCCGTTTTTGTCTAAAATAATATATTTCAAAGATCTATTAAAATCCGCAAATACGCAATTTGTCTTTTTCAGTTAAACTTTGTAATTGAACTTTATTAGTTTAAATATTCAAATTTTTAAAAACTTCCAAATTACCATTTGATCCATTGTTAAATAATAAAACTGCTGATGCTACAGCAATCTCAATTATACTTCTACCAACATAAACAGTTTTTGGAGCACATGTCCATACAATATTGTTCAATGCCTCATTAAAATTTTGAGTCTCCCCATCTAAACATCTTTTTAAAAGGTTGTCTGAAATGAGATCTTTCCAAGAAAAAATTGGTTTGATTATATCACTTATAGCCTTTGGTAGAGATGTACTGTCCTTGTATTTAGAAGTATTGTTTAGCTTATCCAATTGGTACTTACACCAAGATTCAATATTTCAAGGGCAAACATTATGACGGTCTTCAGGATCATCGTTTGTTGAACAATGATGTATGAGTGCAGCAATACTTTTTTTCATGCCATATATATCACCTTTATTTTGACGTATGGCCATGCCATAATAATTCTGAAGCATATTAATAACTTTATCAGTCATTCTTCCCTTGCCAGTCAGTCGCTTACCATCACTTAATAGTTTGCCCTTGTAACTAACTTTCAAAGCTCTTAATCGTGATCCAACCCTTTTCTGCACATGCCCAACACATTCACTTTTTACAATTTTATATCCTGGATATGGATCTGCATCAAATATATCTTTAAATGATTTACTATCACCATCACCTCTGTATTTTGTATATCGTAAACTGTTTATTTGGATAGAACGTTTAAACATTAAAAGGACACCAGCTGACTCCATTGCTCTAGCACTTCCTTTATGGTTAATGCTACAGTTATGTGAAGCATGCCATATATTATAGGCAGACGATTCTTTTTTTAACTCCCAGTATTTGCAACCTTTACAGTTTTTGGACAGTGTTTGGGTATCGACAGTAAATAAAAAACATATGAGCTAATCCTTTCTTTGCAGAAATGTCATGCTTTATTTGTAATTTTTTGCATTGACAACATGAAAAAGTCCTAATAAAATCGATAAAATCTCTAAGTATATCAGTATTCATAAAAACATAGCATTCAGAGTCATTTTTAATTGTATTATGGGATATTTTTTCGTAGAAGGTTATTTGTTTTGAGAAGTGGATGTTGTTACTTTATATATATATCTCATCGCATGAGAATTGTAGGGTTCTATCTGCATTTTTTTATGTTGTGAGAACTTAACTTTCGATATTTAATTTTAAAATTTTTTTATGCTATTATTCTTTATAGTTACAAATTACAAGTCATTTATGTTATTATGGTTTCATTATTAAAAATATATTATTATTCATAATATTTTTAAAGTTGTTTGTTTTTATTATTAATTAATAATTAAAACTTTAATTGTTAGATTCTTTTAACATAAAAAAATGCATATAGAACCCTATAATTCTCATGAGACGATCTGTCTATTTGCTTTCACTAGGAGTTTGTACTGTAATTAAGTTAACTGGACGTCTCTTTGCTCTCTACTTTTTTCTTCTATCAGATGATGCCATATTAAAGTTGTAATATAAATAAATGCTTAGAAAAATCCACCAAAAAATCACACACCTATCTTAATCATTAAAATGCTTTCCGCTCAACTATGTTTAAAACTATTTAAAGTTATGGATTTTAGAGCAAAAACAAAGTGGATAGCAGTTTGTATAAACATCCACTGTGTCCTTACTAAGAAAATATTCACCTATTAGGGTTATCTAAGAGTCTTACATAATTGCTATGAGCGTTGCTAGGCGCTGAAATTTTACTACCTTAAAATAAAGTTTTAGGTATTTATAACTTTTTTTACAAAAACAAATCTCTTTTTTGAATTCTTTGATATTTAAACTATTTAAAAAGTATGTTTGTGAAAAATCGAAAAATTTAAAAATTATTTAGAGATGCACCACCTGATGATGAAAACCAAAAATTTTTAAACAGTATATACCTTTAGCCATCCATCTTGCACGATGGTAAGCACCAGGAATGAAAATAGTTGTTGTATCATTATTTTCTCCCAAAAAGAGAAGAGCTCGTCTTCCAAATTCTTTATAATCATTGCGTGGTTGCGTTTCCTTTAAGTATTTTTTCAAATTTTCCATCACATTGGATTTTTGAGATGCAAGCCACTCTTTTTCAAACTTGGTAAGGCATCCAGCTCCGCTTTTATCACTTTTAAGCGGATCAAACTTTGATTTTTCTATTAGCTCCCACCGAAACTTCACTCTACCAAAAAGTTCAATGTTTGGTCCTTTTGAAACAAAAAACGTATCAAACACTACATTTGCACAGATTTCAAGAATATGATGTTGACAGGCTAAAAACAAAACTCTTCAATTCATTGACTTCTGTTTGACAGTTATTTCCCCATTATGACTTCCTGTATTACTTGCAGTTGTGTCAAAGCAAAGACCTGCAAGGTGCTCCTCAACGCCAGGCCATTCATAAATGAACTCAACTACCTTTAGTCCCATTAGAGTGCCAGTACCAGCAATATCTCAGGGATCCCTAATAATTTCTCAAAATCCAAGTCAGATACAACAATTGGCAGACATTCACGTCTGGTTCTAACAACATTCAACAACATTTTACCATCAAAATGAGCAACTAATGGAACCAAGGATTGAAAATTTTTTCTTACTGCTATTGCAAGAGATTCACGGGATGTAGTTCGAGCTTCCATTAGAGTGGAACATGAAAATGTTAGTTTATTTACATCAATACTGATTGCAGCTAGGGCTGGTGTGACTGGTGTTATTTTTGTTTGGTCTAATGCTGCATGAAAGAGTTGATTGTCGAGAATACAACGTTTGGATATTGTAAACCGGGGCTATGGCCGGGGCCAGGTTTGATAACACATAGCCGCGACCGGAGATGAGTTTATGATCAGTGCTGCATTAATATTTATAGATCCTATAAAAATGTTATTTTTAATTAAAATTTATGATATGAGTTATAATTAAAAACAATACTTTTATAGGATCTATCAATATAAATGCAACCCCGGTCATAAACCCGGCCGGGGCGCATATTTTGAAACCCAATACAGGCTCAGAATAGGCAGAAAAATGAGCAATCTGATTCGCTGATTTTGAAAGAGAGGCAAGTGCGACTTAGTTAAAAAATATAATTAAAATCAAAACAAACAGATTTTTGAAATAAATTTCAAAGTAATGACATACTAAGTTTATCTATAAGTCATGTGTTACTATCAACACAGGAAATTCATTTTATTTTAGTACTCTTCAGAGTATTTAAATTGTATTAAAATCTATTTTTACAATTTTGCATAAAACGTTTATATGCAGTTTTACGTGACTACTGGTGAAGAACTTTATTTATAAACTGATTTACATGTTTATTATAAAGAATTAAAACTTAGAGTATTTTAAAAAAGAAAATTTGTACTAATTGCAAACTAGCTTACATGTTCCATGTCAATATATGAGCTCTGAGGAGATTTTGTTTTCATGCTTTGTTTCAACGATAGTTTGGAGGAGGCTGATATATTTTTTTATTACGTAACTTTAATAAAACATCGTGTTAAACCATTAAAAACTTTTTTAAAATTTAATAAAATTTTGGCAGGCTACATTAAGTTATAAAGTATTTGAAAATTTAACAAAAGAAGTGATATTTATGTTTGTCTACAGAACAGTAATTTTTGTACAGTTACATATAAACACTGACATTAAAAGCAAGAAAAAGTATTGAAGTCAAATAAGTTAACCAAATAAAAGTGGATTATGGCATAAATAAAAGTGGATTATGGCATAAATAAAAGTGGGTTATGGCAAATGATTGTGGTATTTTTTGTATTGTATTAATTGAAAAAAAAAAAGATTTCAAAAACTAAACTAAGTGGTTAAAATCGAACGTTTTAATGAAAAAAGAGTAATAAAAAAAAGATATGAAAATTATCAAAAAAAAGAACAAAATAAGTTGTCATGCTATGAATATTTTTGCTATTATAAAATGTGTTTTGTATGTATAAACTCTTGAAAAATTTCCCTTGAATTTGCATGTGTGCAATTTTGCAAGATTTCTAAGTGTGTTTCTCATCAAATATAATGTCCGTGTTCTATAAAGCATTCTCGATACAAAGTTTATATGCAATTGCACCAGGCTTCTGGTAAAGTACTTAAAATATGCAAAGTATAAATTTTAAGCTTGTTAATTATAAACAGTTTAACATTTAAAATTTTTGAAAAAGAAAATTTTTACAGATGTTTTGCCAAACAAGCTTACATGTTCCATATAAATCTACGAACTCTGAAGAAGTTACTGTTCAACCTAAATTTTGAGAAGACTGATAAGGCGTACATCAATATTTTTCTTTATATATATTATATAGGATGAAAATTGGATATTAATCTAATGGAAATAATTTGAATAATAAATTGGATAATAATCTATCGGAAACTTTACTGAGTATTAAAGTCAAAAAATTTAACTAAATAAAGTTGAATTGTGGCAATTTTTGTAATAAAAATAACTTCATCAAAATTAGCTTTTACATTTGAAGAAGCAAGTTTTCAAAAAAATTAATAATATTACATCAAAATAAAACATGACGCATCTCTGTTTTTATATTAATAGACAAGAGATATTCACAGAAATTTAAAAAAAGAACACTTATTTTTATTGGTTATACCAAAAATTACATAATGAAACTATTCATAAAATTTGTAAATATGGAGTACATTTTATTTAATGTTTTTTTTCTAATTTTTTTAGAGCAGACATATTTTCTTTTTCTTCTGGAGTATATAATGTAAAATAAATTATTAGCATTATAAATATATGAAATTTATCAAAGTTTGCTGCTTTATTTAATATTATTTACCATCTGTGAATTTGCATGTTTGCAATCTTTCTTGTTTCTACCTTTTTACACTTAGTTTTTCATAAAGGTGTGGTAAGTTGAGAGTTATTGCTTTTGGTAATCAGTTTACTATATCAAAACACACTTGTGGACATCAGGTTATAGATTTTTTCTAATAGCTTATTATGCTACAATGCTTTGTGATCTTTTATTACTATACATTACCAAAGGATATCTAAATTCGTTCTTGCTTACAATTGCTTTTAATTTAAGAGTGTTGCAAATCATCTGGGCTAGCTATAACAACCAATAAGCAATATTCTCAAACTTTTTTAGTGTTGTATATAATTTATATATAGGAGTAATAAGTGTAAAGTTCTAAAAAGAAATTAGGCTATTTTTTCAAAATACTTTTCTTGCTAAATGATTGGATAAATGGGAACTTAATTTGAAAAAAATTATACTAAGTTAATAATAGTCTATTGATATTAGTAGATAAATTTTAAAACTGTTTTAAAAAATCTATCGTATGAGAATCACAGCATAGTCAAGTTTTACCATCTGGTTTATAGTTTGTTACAATGATTGTCTTTTTTATATGTTAGAATTATAAAAACAATTAGAAAAACAAAAATATTTAAATCTTTATTTTTAAGAAAAAATTCTGAAAATCACGGCTGTTTTGAGTTGTGAGAGTTTGTATAAGCATTTGTACTCTATTGCACAAAATTGGATAGAAAAATCATAATTTTTTTTGCTATTATTGTTTGGTTTTTTATAAAATTACACTAATTCACTTTTATTATTCAATACATTTTTTGATATTTGCTTTGATTTAAACATACGCGCAAAAGCCTCTCTTTCAAAATTAGCGAATCAGATTGCGCATATCTCTGCCTATTCTGAGTCTGTATAGGGTTTCAAAATATGCGGCCGGGGCTGCATTAAAATTGATAGATCCTATAAAATATTGTTTTTAAATAAAATTCGTATCATAAATTTTAATTAAAAATAACATTTTTATAGGATCTATCAATATTAATGCAGCCTTAATCATAAACCTGGCCCTGTTCATGGCTATGTGTTATTAAACCTAGCCCCGGCCCTGGCCCCGGTCGCTTACTAGCACATAATAGGATGTTTTAAATTATTTGGATGATTAAAAGCTTTTTGTGTCTCAATTGACATATCGCAGTCAGAATTTTCATCCAAAGAGTAATCTGAATTGCATTCCATTAATGTATCTGTAGATATAATCTTACTTTTTTTATGTTGTTCAAAGCACCTTTTTTTTTTCAAGCTTGCGTTTTCTGTATTTTACAACTGCTTTCTTATACACTAAGTCTTCTGATGTCATTAACATCTTTCGGGGACCTCTCTTGTCTTATCAGAAATTGTTTATCTTCATTTATAATGATGAGACAATCCCATTCATCATGGACAATATCAAAAAGTGTATCTTGGCAATGAATTTTTCTTGATAGCTATGTTGAGTAGCTGATTTTCTACTTCTGTGCTTAGACACTTGGACATGTTGCATTGCATTGCATTGCACTTGCATTGCACTTGCATTTGCACTTGCACTTGCATTTGCACTTTGCATTTGCACTTGCATTGCACTTGCATTGCATTGCACTTGGACATGTTGCTTGTGAATACTCTTTAGTTTAGCAACTACATGAGGCTTTGCTATAGTTGGAATATTAGCTTTAAACCAGAAAATCATAACTTCATCTGCAACTGTGTTGCAGGATATTGAAAGAGTTGACTTTTTGATTATCATTTCATAAAAAACTCTACATAGGGCAACACCACTTGTTAGCAACTGACTCGACCCATCTATTGTTGAGAGAATATGTCCAACTAGCCAAACATTTTTAGTTGAGCGTGTTGCTTTCACTAAAGGAGCCATCTTCTTAAGTAATATTTTTATACTTTTTTACTATAACAGAAAGAATATAATAGAAATTTAATATATATAATTATATGATACACCCCTCCCCCCTATTTTCCCCACATTTTTCAATAATGAAATCAAAATATGCATTTAGGAGCGATTTTTGGTAAATAATGCTGAGGGGGTAAATCTAAATTTGGTTGTACTTTCCAGTCTTCTGTAAACTACCTATGTTGTAACGTTCTAATACTTTTTTTTTTTTTTTTTAGATCAATTTATAGCAGTATTTTTTATGAAATAAAAATAGAATTACAAGATTAAGGTATTAGATAAATTTTGGTCAATTTAAGGTTCCGAAATAGGGTTTGGGGACCACTTTCCATTTTAAGTTTGCAAAAAAATTTTAACTATATACTTTTTATATCAGACCTCACCAAATAAGAGGTTGTGTGATTTAAAATTAATTAAATTTTTCCATATAAAAAAAAACCACCCTAATATATATATATATATATATATATATATATATATATATATATATATATATATATATATATATATATATATATATATATATATATATATATATATATGTATATGTATATGTATATATATATGTATATATATATATATGTATATATATATATATATATATATGTATATATATATATATATATTTATGTGGGCATATATTTTACGACTAAACATTTCTGGAGACCATCAAATTCATTGCAAAATTATTATCCAGGAAGGTTTCTTTGCTATATCATTATTATCATTTACTTATTTCTTTATATTCTCTATCTGTAAATCTATTATTTTTCTTTTGCATAGAATACTGTATTTTACATTTCTGAAAGTTTCAAGTCATTTTCGGTTCATTTTTAACAGCTTAAAGATTGTGAAGTGTTACGATCGCCACTCTCGTGAAATTACCCATATATATATATATATATATATATATATATATATATATATATATATATATATATATATATATATATATATATATATATATATGTATATATATGTATATCCCCTATAACATTTTAAGGTTACATTACGTATTGTAACGTAAACTAGATTCGTTACAATATGTGCAAAATGTCCGTTATTTTTACGTAACAGAGACGTAAGGTTTAATGTAGAGATACCTATCATTGTAACGTAACGTTATGTGCAAAAGTGTTATTTTTACGTAACCGATATGTAAGGTATAACGTATTAATACGTAACATTTTGACCTAAAAAGACGTGGTCACAGTCACCTGCGGCGACTTTTAAATGTTGCAAAATTTTGAATTACTATCTTGTATGCGTATATTTATATAGGATGATCCCTTTGACATATATGCATAATTTATTACATTATTGTCACAGCGTACACTCTAACAGCCTAAACATTATAGACTAAAAGAATAAAGCTTGCTCTCGAGTGTAAGGAATAAACAAATACATTTAAACATTAGAAATCACACAAAAATTTAGAACATTAACTAACAAGTACTAACCAAAATCCTAATGATACTTTAATGTAACATAAACCTTACTGTATTATAATTATTATGAATACTGTATTTAAAAGATTGTCAAACTTGACATTATAAACACATTTTTGGTTGTGGGGTAATAAAAACGAAATAAATGTTACGATGATTAAATAAATGTGTATGTATATATATATATATGTATATATATATATATATATATATATATATATATATATATATATATATATATATATATATATACACGAACCCGTAGCGTGAAAATTTTTAGAAAAAAGACAGATTATAATAGTAAATATAAATTTTTCTTAATTTTTCATATAAAAGTTGTTTGAAACAAAGAGAATTTGCAAATAAAGGGGGGTTGATCGCACCTAATGACCCTCCTCCCTCCTTCTCATATATGTTTCAAATTTCATATAAAATTTATTGATGACGCCCAGAAAAAAGCATTTAATTCAGAAGTTTATTATAACGAAAAAAATTAATAACAGTAATAATATAATCTATGTACATTTTGCCTCAAATTACTGTCTTTGGTAAGCGAAATATCACCGTTGCAAATATCATCAAAAACGTTATTTTCAGAATTATCATTGCCAATAGATTTAAGTGCAATATTAGCCTTCTTTGGTGCCCGACTAGGTATGCCTATCAGTCTATCTTCTGTCTTAACTGCTGCGCGTTTTGCACGCATTGGCATTTTTTTAAACTGATCCCCAAGCGCTTCTGCCACCTTATGGGCGTTAATGGGTTTTTGTGATCGTAGCTGCAGAGAATCTTTAAAATATAAAAATAAAATCTGCATCTTTAAAAGAATAGAATTGATAAAAAAACCAAAAAACAATTATATTAGTATTGAAATCACATTAGCACAACGTAAAAACTTTTTTGACAAAAAAAAATAAAGTTTCATTATAAGGAATTTTCTTTTTTCATTATTTATTCTGTCCAAAAAAAACTTTTTTTGACAAAATAAACAAATTTAACGGCAAACCACCTCGAAAAATGCTCCTAATTGTCCCCAAATTATTTGGCTTTGAGCGCATGGTAAATCTCAATATTTTGTAAAAAACAATTTTTAATGTGATTTATAATGGTCCAATTTTTTTTTTAGATGTTGTGTATTCTGGTTTTTTCGTAATTGTTCTTTAAAATAAAATAAAATTTTGCAAAATTTATTCAAAAAAACAAAAATTTATTGACTTTTTGCCCATACTTATTTTTTCCCTAAATCTTTTATTTTAATTTAAACAACATTTATGAAAAAGCCGGAATACATAACAATCTAAAAAAAAATTTAGGTCATTATCACATAAGAAATTTTTTTTTTCAGAAAATATTGAGATTTACCTTGCGCTCAAAGCCAAACAATTCAAAAACAATTAAGCGCATTTTCCGGGGTTATTTGCTGCTTGAGCACAAGGTAAATGTCAATAAAATTAAAAAGTTTAAAAGCCGAAAAATTCAAGCAAAATTTTAATTATCATTGCTAATTGTATTTTTATTAATATTGTATTTCAATTATAAATGTATTTCTAATTAGGAATCGCTCATTAAAGTACGTACGCTATTTTTTAACCCTTTTTTCCTCTCCCCCGCATTTTGATATACGCTTGTTTTTAGTACCCTCTACCTCAATAAAAGAACCTACGCTTTTAACAGACCTACCTAACATTTTATGTTTTTTTTAGTTTAGTGTCTTTATTCTTTTATAATTGAACTCTGCCCTCTCCATCCCCCCCCCACCACCACCAATCGTATTTACGCCATTTATTGATATAAATGTAGGTACATGCGCAATCGAGTGTTCATACATCAACTATGTATTGTTTCATGTACCTCAAAATAATGCTTTTCTACTGCATTGAAGTCTAAGTTATAATCAAAAAAGTTGCAAAGAAAACTTGAGTATTAAAAAAGTTTTTATTTGCTGTTTTCGGATATATTAACGATTTACGTCGTTTATAAGATTTAAAAGAAGTTTCTTATTAAATCAAACCCACTAGCAATTTAATTTAGCTATTTTATAAGATATAAGAATTACATGCGATCTTTCATGTCTAAACAATTAATTTCTAATAATATAATTAGATGTTACGTATTAATTAAAAATTATTTCGCGAACAAATTTATATTGCACCTTCTAACACCGCGTGCAATCCTGTCCGCTGTCTCTATGCTATCTTTCTAAATTGACTACTTCCATCTTTCACTCTAATATATCTTCGTTCTTCCTAAAATCACTTTACTCTTGCTCCGTAGAGCGGCTTATGACGCTCCTTTTGGAGCCGAACTTGTCTTTGCGGTCCTTGGTAATGTGGCCTCTATATGGCAATTAGCCAGAGGAGGATAAACCACAGTACCAAATAATATAATTAGATTGTTCCGTATTAATTAAAAATTAATTCGCGAACAAATTTTTATTTCACCTTCTAATATCGCGTGCAATCCTGTCCGCTGTCTTTTAAGCTATCTTTTTAATCGACTACTTCTATCGTTAACTTTAACATATCTTCGTTCTTCCTAAAATCACTTTACTCTTGGTCGGTAGAGCGGGTTATGACGCTCCTTTTGGAGTCGAACTTGTCTTTGCGGTCCTTGGTAATGTGGCAATTATATAGCAATTATGCCGGAGGAGAATAAACCACAATACCTAATAATATAATTAGATTGTAATAATATAATTAGGTATTGTGGTTTATTCTCCTCCGGCTAGTTGCCATACAGAGACCGCCATACCGAGGCACGCAAAGACATGTTCAGCCCCCCAAGAAGGAGCATCATAACCGCTTTACGGCCGAGAGTAAAGTGAATTTTGGAAGAACGAAGTTATCTTAGAGCGAAAGATAGAAGTAGTCGTGTTAGAAAAATAGCATAGAGAAAGCGGACAGGATTGCACATGATGTTTGATTGTGCAATAGGTGGAAAACATGCCGAAATTAGGTTAACCTAATGACAGCAGTTACGTATTAATTGAAACTAATTTGAGAATTAATTTTTAATTAATCCGTAATAACCGTAATATTATAATTAGATTAGCCTCTTTATGGCAATTAGCAGGAGGAGGATAAACCACAATACCCAATAATATAATTAGATTGGGTTGCTTGTGGGTTTCATTTAAAAAAGATTATTTTTTAAACCTATAAATTTAATAGCTTTTGACCAAATGAAACATAATGTTACTTTATATAATCTAAAAATGGAACGCAATTGAAATATGTATAGATTTTTTTGACGTTATGTTATGTCTTAGTTTACACTTATTAAAAGTGCACTGTTATAATTATAATTGTTATGGTTTTTTTTTAACTTATAAATATAAGTTAAAAAAAAACATACTGGTATTTTTTTAAACTTTTAACAATGTACAAGAAATTAGTTCTAAATTTTTTTTATGACAAATTTGTCACGAAAAAAACGTTCAGATTTGCGAAGTTGCAATTAACTAATTAGAACTTTGCGATTTAAATTTTTTAGCAAAAAAATATTTTTCCAAAATTTTTTTTAGTTACTTATGTCTCAACTAGTACTTGAATTTAACGCGTCGCAAATTTAATTTATTTTACGTTACCTTACTTCTATCTTGTTACTTGTTAGAGTGTAACCAATTGAGACGTAACGTTACGTTGAAAAAATCCATTTATGTCACATAGTTTAGTTACGTCTCAAATCTATATTTGGTAACGTTATAAAATAAAGCAATTGAGACGTAACGTTTCGAATTGAGAACTTTTTTTTTTTTTTCATGACAAAGTAACCAATTGAGACGAAGCTATTTTACAATAAAAGTAAAATAAAAGATGATATTTAGCAATACGCCAATATGAAACAAACATTTACTGCATTATCAAGTTTATTTACTTAATATTTAATTAAAAGTTAGAGAATGTAACCGATTAAGACGTAACGTAACTTTAAAATGTTATAGGGGTATATATATATATATATATATATATATATATATATATATATATATATATATATATATATATAAATCTATTATTTTTCTTTGTATAGAATACTGTTGTCATATCTCAACTAGATCTTCAAATGATATCCTTTAAATAATTTGCTAAAAGCACTGTAAATAAATATTTTAATTTTTTTTTAAGACAAAGAGAGTTGTAGCTTAGTTGCTTTCTTTTTTGTAACCTCCTTTTAACAATAAAATAAAACAGTAACAAAAACTTCAAACAAGAAAATTAAGATAAACTGGTAATAAAATAACAAAATGCTATGAAAAATATATCACTTCTAACAAACACCTTATAAGCATAGTTTAACCTGCTCTAGCCACTGTACTATTTTTTAAATTGTTGCATTTATCTTTTATTATTATTTATATATTTATCCTTTTATTCTATTTAGAATCTATTTCAACCTGCAGTTAAAGGGAATGTTACATATACAACAAAGTATTTACTTGACAGTTATGGTGCCTCTACTATTATCTTGCCAATTATCATGTTCATCGAGCAAATTTCTATAACAAAAGCATTTGGGAGGAAGTTTAACTACAAAGTAAAAGCACAAAATGAGTTGATTGCTATAGGAATGATGAACATTGTTGCTTCTTTTTTTGGAGGTTGGACTGTTGGTGGAAGTTTTACACGCTCTGCAGTTAATTCTATGAGTGGTGCTCAAACTCCCTTTGCAGGTTAAGTTTTAAACTCAGATGATGACTTAACAAGATTAATCATTGTTTTTTATTTACATTGCAATGTCTTTGCTTATTAAATTTTACATTTTTTGTTTGTATAAGAGCAAATATTGTAAACAGAAACTGTTTAATACTTTGCCTAAATAAATTTTAATGTGCTAAGAAACACCATATAAAATATGGTTGTGTTTATCACAGTAGTTTTGCTTGTTTATATGTTGCTTTTTTGCAAAACATTCTCATTTGATATAAGCATGAACATTCTTAAATTTGCAGTTTACACACTTCCTGAAAGTTTTATATCTGAAGCATCAAAAAACTGAGTTATATTTTATCTATACTTATTCAGCAGTATTTTTCATGATGTTAAAATACTTAAAAATCTGATTTATGTATAAGAATAAAATTTTTGGAACACTTAGTGTATAGGTCATCAATTTGATAACTTGAATAAAAATTACCTATTTATTAAATGCTGAAAATTCCTTTACACATGATTTCGCTCACTTAGTATAACCTGAGTGGTTTTGTCTTTATTTACCTAATTCATGTCTTTTTAAACTCATGAAGATTTACCTCCTTCTTCTGAGAGGCGATTCTAGGAATAAGGTAAAGGGAGGGGGGATTAAATTCACCAACTGCTTTTTTTTTAATAAAAAAGGTCCTCAAAACGACAAATTACTTTATTGAAATTTGTAAAACACCCCACTAATCGACTATATTCCTCAAAATACTAACTATAACATGAAAATTGTCTTCTTTAGGGGGTGGGGGGGAGGGAATGTAGGGTATGACCGCCCACACACACACACACACACACACACACATACACACATACACACACACATACACGCCCATTAAGTTGTAGAATCGCTCTTGCTTGTTCTGAATAATCTTTAAGTCTATTATCAGTATTATCGGGTTTTAAAAGTAGTACAACATCTCGGTGTAGTTAAGGCAATTTTAAAATATTATAGCGTCTGTATGACATTTTGTTGACTACGACATATTTCCGTTAAATAATCAGGTCTGTGAATTATGAAAAGACGAAAAAAATTAAAATGATAAATTTTGCCGCATCATAAAATATAAATGTTTATAGCGAAAAAACCCAGAGCGAAGATTCTTTTTTTTTTAAAAAAAAATCTTTTTAAAATCCCAATCGCTTGTCTAAATTTGAATAAGATTTTAAATAAATACGTTTTTTAGGTAAAATGAACATCATAGCTTAATAATATGATCTGTTCTGATCGTTTATTGGTTATTAATACTACAACGAGATGGTTAATTGCAATATGAACTTTAAAAATACATTATATTTTTAAAGTTCATATTGCAATTAGGGTATATTTTTAACGGTTCATTTAAGGGTATATTTTTAAAGTACTTAATAATATATTCCATTAAATTAGCGTCTTGAATTCCATAACAGTAGATTCATATTCCAGTCAGCATTTTTTTTTTATCCAAAGGTCACTTTAATGCTGGAAACTTTCTTAAATGTTTAGTTATTAGAAATAAATAAAGTTTTTTCCTTGATATTAGTATCACAGGCAAGAACATCTAGTTTATACAAAGTTTTTTTGGGATTGCTGCTATCAAATCTGATGCCTCGGTAGCCTCTAAAAATTATATAGTTTGAGTTGAACCATTATTCGAAGCCCAGCCATAGATTCAATAATCGTTTATCAAAAGTTATAACTACTCCAATTAATGCAACTTATTTACTTGAACTAAATTTTTTATAAATGTGTTTATATCTTCTTCATAATATAAAACTCTCTTGGATCAACTATATTTTCGTATATAACTATATATATAATTATATATTATATAGTGTTGATTTTTTCCCACCATTCACAATTCAAAAACGTTCTTAGTTTTATTTGCATTTTTATAGTTCTTTAATTTTTTTACTTGTAAGTAAAAAATTTCGATTAAATTTTTTACTTGCAAGTAACTTAGATTTTAACTTAACGTTTACGCAAATTTTTAACTTTCTGATTAGTATTTTCTAAATTAGTATTGTTGCGTAAAAGTTCTGTTTGTTCCAATAAACACTTTAGTTTTCAAATAATTATTGCAATTTGAGTTTGTCAATGTAATAAGTGCAAATTACTAAATACTAAGCAAAAAAAAAGAAATATGTGGGCAAAAATACTCAATTTACATTTGTTACCTCTGCCAACTCAAATTCCTTTGCCGTACAACAAAGCGCGATTTTCTTAGCAATTTAGCACTACGAAAATGAATAATTGTTGTAAAGCTTCTAAATTTTAATACTAAAACAATAATTAATTAAATTTGTTTATCTTTAGGTGTCATATGTGGGATTGTTGTATTGCTTTCTCTTGAGTTTATGACTCCTGCATTTTACTATATTCCGTCGGCTGCTCTAGGGTCCATGATGCTGATGGCCGTATTAACTATGGTTGAAATGAGTTTAACAATAAACATTTGGAAATTATACAAATGGGATTTATTACCATTTTTGGCTGCTTTTTGCATGAGTTTCTACAAACTAGAATACGGAGTAATGGCTGGAACAGGGATTGCAATTCTAATAATGCTGTCCCGTGAGGCTCGTCCAAAATATTTTTGCGAGGCGGATGAGACGGGGAAATCTCTAACTCTTCTACTAATGGAAAATTTAACTTATCCAGGAGTGGATGCTGTAAATAAAACAATTTATTCTGAAGTCAATAGTTGTGCTGGTATTAAAACGTTGTATTTAGATATGGCGACCATGATACGAGTTGATTTTACAATACTTAAAAATTTTGAATTTATGAAGGCCGAGTTGTCAAAAAAAGAAGTTAGCCTTCAGTTTATCAATTTCTCCCGCGACTCCATAAAGAAAAAATTCATTAATGCCGGTTTAATTCAAATGGAATGTTCTCTGCCAGGGCAAGAAGAGTTAAACATTAACGTCGAACCAAATCATCTAAGTAGAGAAGAAATTTCAAAATTAAAGCATATGAAAACTGGAATTAATGGAGATGATGACAATGAATATGTCGGATGTGTAGTGGAGAATAATAATAACATAGATAATACGTTTTTTCCGTGTGCTGTTGAAAATATTCCCCATCCTGAATTTTAATAAATTATATAGTTAATTTATCCTTCAGTGTCGTTTTCATTTTGTTTGTTTTTCGTATCGATTGGTTTTTTTGTGTTGATTAAAATAATTTGATTGTATTTATTTTTAATTAAAACAATTAAGTGGTTGTTAATAATAACTAAACTGATAATAACAATTGTTAGTAATGGTTTTTTTACGCTTTTATACTTTTTACAAACAGAATTTTTTATCTAAAAAATATCTAGTTCAGGTATTCTTGTATGTAGTTTTTATATATTATAAGTCAATTTTATAGTTTTTATATATATATATATATTCACAAGTACTTACGTTATTGTTACGTTAACAAACTTTTCGTAAGTCTTTGATTAGTTTACAAACTTTTAGTGATATTCGCGTACAAAGCTGCGCCTAAGTTAAGCAAAAATTAATCATGAGAGTCATTCCATGTAGTCGCGGAAATGACATTTTTACTGCAAAAGATAAAAATATAAGCATGGAAGTATTATCGATGGAAGTGCAACGCTTGAAAACAACAAAGGTCCCGAAAACGTCACACAAACTATGCGTGAAATAAAAATAATCGGAAAACGAACGATATTTTAAAAAAATGGCGTATTATTTACACCGATGCATTATTTGAAATTATAAGTTAATGATGTTTTAAACAGATACTTCATGCTTAATTTGAGGACCAAAAAAGGACCGATGGGGCATTAATCTGCAAGGTCTCAGGTATCACTAGATGTAAAAATTAAAATCTAATCTCTATAGCCAAAGGAGAAAAACACAATTAAAGTTTTATAGCACTTTGCGCTACTGATCGCACCTGGAGCCCCGTTGTAAATCTATTTTGTATTTTTTTCACTTTTGGGCTATGGAGTTTTTAAAAAATATTAAAAATTCTTTACATATATTTGTTAGCAATAACCTGACAAAAATTCAGCTCTTTAACACTTGTGGTTTGTGTACAGGGACCTAAAGTATATGGTAGGACACTAAAAGCCTCTTTAAAACGAGACAATGGATGCTTTACATTTTTATTCTAACCTCATTATCAACTATGGAAGTTTCAAAATTTAATAGAATAAAACTTTGGCATGTATCTTTCAGGAAAAAAAATAGAAGCAAGATATCTTTTATCTGCGCAAAGGTATAGCTCTTAAAGTAGGAATCTTGCCTTTAAAAAAAACAATCAAAGTATGGCAGCTTTTTGTGGTTTTTATGCTTTTTAAAGATTCAAAGTTTCATCAAATAACTAATTTAGTAACAATATCATATGACTAGTGGATATGGGATTCTATGGTTGTTAGACATCACATTTGTGTGTACTTTGTCTGCAAAAAGTGCTTTTTTTGTCCAAGTTTGTATAAAATATGGGGCAGAAAACACATAGTTAGAGGCTTTTTTTCTAATTGTTCTAAATTTAAAACACATAAAAACCTCTTTATATTTTAGTTGTTAAACCTACAGATTTGCTTTGTTGTTTTTGTTTAAAATGATTGACTAAATATTGTAGATACACACAATAATAACAACTTTATTAAATATAAATAAGAAATATATCTTTATTGAAATGGGTTTTAACAAGATATCAAGCAAAGAAAATCCCATTTAACCTTAGCCTTCTATTGAAAAAACACATACATACAGACATAAAATGATTTCCTTAAAAAAAAATTACTTTATGGTTGTGTTATAATGTTTATTACTTTTTCTTCAAATTGCTGTTGAGAATTTTTTATTTAGTACGTGCAAAATATGATATATACTTCTGATTAATTTTTTGTAAACTTATGATATCTTATGAAATTTTTGTTTATATTATAATCTATATTTATTTATAAATAAATAAAGATAGTTTATAATATAAACAAAAATTTCAAACAAGAATATTTCTTATCAACATGTGTTATATCAAGTATCTCTAGAATAAAATTCCAGAAATCACTGTTTAACTGTTTAAAAAAAATGAATTATTTAAAAAATCGAATTCAAAGATGCTTGCTGTTATAGTCAATTTCAGTAACTGGCGTCCAAAACCAGGTTGATTTGTACCAAGCTCATTGAGCACTGAAGATTGAATGCAAGGCTTCTGTTGATTGCTCACTAAAAATGCCCAATGCAACCTTTAGAGCAATAAATTAACATGGTAGAACACTGCATGGTAGAACACTGCACTTTGGGGTGACTGAAATTGGAAGTTGAAGATATGAGTTCCTAAAGTCTTTGATATGTTGAACATATGCAGTATTTTATGTTCTTCCAAAACAGCAGCTAACAACACTCTTAAAATGTTGGAATGTTTTCACAAAACCAAGCATATGATATGCCTTTTTTCTTTCAAAAATTCTTTGCAAAACATCTATATTCTTCAAAAGCTTATGACAACTATTCCCAACTAACTCTCCACCATGATAAGGTTGTAATTTCAGCTTGAGAAGTAATGGCTAATCTTTGCCTTTAGGCCATATCTTTAGCATTGATTTGTAAAGATGCTTTACAATTCCAATGAGAAAATGAAGTTCCATTGGGGGAATAAACTCAATAAGTTGTTTGACACCTTCTTGGTTAGCAAAATGGGTTATGAACTACATTTTGAAATTTTTTGCGCACATTTTTCAATTTTCTTTCTCATTGAATGCTTTGTATTGCATCCTAATGGATCTGAAGTTTCTTGGAGTTCCCTGTTCTTTGAGGTCACTAGATTTAACATCACACCAACAGCAAGGGTGTTTTCTTGAGTGAGACTGAATGCCGCAGATGATATTGGCTAACTTCATGTCACATGTAATAAAGAAAGGCACATCAATTTTCCCAAATAAACTTAAAATTTTTTGACATTTTCATAAGTCTCTGAAACATTTTCAACAACAGCAACAAGTAGCTGACGCTTGGCACTTGTTTCATTTCCATGTTCTACAGTCAGTAAGCTTTTGTCATTTGAGGCTGAACTTGTTTTGACACTTTGACATTTACCATTGGAGATAACACTCAAGCTGAACTTGAGGAAAGATCCTCCAACATCAATACCTAGTTTAATGAGAGGCGGTGAAGTGATTGCTCTAACTCTGAGAATTAAGTTATAAAAGTCCCCTAAACTCTTGCAGTGAACCTTTACCAAATAATCAGTTTTTGTTGATGGCCTTGTAAGTGAGATTTCGGAAGCTTTTAATAAACTTTCAACCTTGTAGTATCCGTGTTCGGCATAATACATATATGCCTCGTGTTATTATTATTACTTGAAATAAATATAGCGGTATGCACGCATTAAACTTTATGTTGTATTTAGTTCTTAATCTAGCATTATCATTATAATATTACAAACCTTTCGACTAGCCATTGTAAAATTTTCCCTAAATTTTGTTTCAACAATTTTTGAATTTGTAGTTTTGTTTAATGTTACAGCCAGTTCTTGCATCTTTTTATTTAAAAGACCAGCATTGATTTGAACTTGAACCATGTCCAAAGTAGTTAGTGAAGTTCTTAATATGCACTGAGCTCTGGAGGGACCTGGAGTAATAGTTAAAGCTTTACCACTTTCTCTGCTCTACCAAATTGTGACCTTTGGAGAGGATACCTTTTGAGTTATTACAGAGGACACAATTTTTTCAGCAGTTCAATCAGTTGCTATCATTTTCTTTAAGTTTTCAAACTTGGTGGCTTGTGAGCAATCATGTGTTATTCCTCTTTTGACTACACTGAGACAGTTTGAGCAAAGTTACTTGATGGTTCTTTCAAATCTTGATCGGTTGAAAAAGTGAGCTTTGTAGAATGTCCTTTTAGTTGGCCAACCTGGAAAATTAAACAATTACAAGAATCAAATCCTCTTGTCTGTGGTCTAATAATCTCTTTGTTAAAGTCATATAGCTTGGGAAAAGGCAAGTTTCTCGTTTGTCATGCTTTTGTACAATTGCTCTGCAAGAATTGCATATGCCCAATGGAACTCTATCATCCTTAAAATCAATGGAATTTCCAGAAAAAATACCTAGTATTCTTTCCTTGATAAAATCGGAAATATGTCTGTCACATTTTGAAAAACAAAAGAAGCATACAGATTACCGACAATCTTAATCAGTTTTCACTTTATATGGCATTTCAGTGGTTAAAAACTGATCTTTGAAAAATAGCTTCAGTACAAGCTTGTGTTGATAAAAAAAGTTGATTGCTAAAATGTAATTACTTTGATGTTGTGGCTTTTCATGGATAATAAGAAACATTTGTTTTCACATTCAAATAGTAGAATAAACTTGGTCAAAGCAATAAAAGATTTTTGGAGATTTTAAAAGATACTTCAATACAAGAAAAAAAGCACAACAAGGTTATACAAATATAACAACAAGGTTATACATATTTGATTTAAATAAAAAAAACTTGATTCTAACATTAAATTTGAAATTATTTTATAAATTACCAATTAATTTTGAATTCACAACTCTAAAGTAATATTTCCAACAAAAAAAAAGTTTTTATTATATCCAATATTTGGTCAATCATTTTAAACAAAAACAACAAAGCAAACAAAAGTTTAACAATTAAAATATAAAGAGGTTTTTATGTGTTTTAAATTTAGAACAATTAGAAAAAAAGCCTCTAACTATGTGTTTTCTGCCCCATATTTTATACAAACTTGGACAAAAAAAGCACTTTTTGCAGACAAAGTACACACAAATGTGATGTCTAACAACCATAGAATCCCATATCCACTAGTCATATGATATTGTTACTAAATTAGTTATTTGATGAAACTTTGAATCTTTAAAAAGCATAAAAATCACAAAAAGCTGCCATACTTTGATTGTTTTTTTTAAAGGCAAGATTCCTACTTTAAGAGCTATACCTTTGCGCAGATAAAAGATATCTTGCTTCTATTTTTTTTCCTGAAAGATACATGCCAAAGTTTTATTCTATTAAATTTTGAAACTTCCATAGTTGATAATAAGGTTAGAATAAAAATGTAAAGCATCCGTTGTCTCGTTTTAAAGTCCTTTAGTGTCCTACCATATACTTTAGGTCCCTGTACACAAACCACAAGTGTTAAAGAGCTGAATTTTTGTCAGGTTATTGCTAACAAAAATATGTAAAGAATTTTTGATATTTTTTAAAAACTCCATAGTCCAAAAGTGAAAAAAATTCAAATGTATATATACCATGTTAGTGTATTCTATAAATAGAGTGCTTTATGTTCTTAAAGAACAGAGCAATAACAAATTAATAAAAATACTGATCTATTTTTTTCTTCAATAACTTGTTTCTCCATCAGTAGGCTCATCAAGATGTTCATCAGACATTTGACATTCTTCCTGGTGAACCTACTGATGGAAAAACAAGTTAGATAAGTGCTTTTACTAACTTAATATATACTATAATATATATATATATATATATATATATATATATATATATATATATATATATATATATATATATATATATATATATATATATATTGTTTATCATATCGTCAGCCGAGAACCAAGCCGTATGTCCATTTTTTGAGTTTCCGAGAAAAAAGTTTTAAAAATTAATTTGTAAAGACGTTCTGAAGAAAACTGCCAGAATGTCCGACTATTTTTTTAAATATTTTAAAAAGTTGTATCATTTTTGAGACTAGATTTATTGGATACATACCCCATTAATTATTGAATATTTATTGATAATATACAGAAAAAACACAAAATGTAGACATACAGCCTCTTAGTTCTCCGCTGGCAATATTGCCTTAACCAATTAACTTAAGACAAATGAAAAAAACATGCCAACTACAAACAATCTTTTAAACAAAAAATACTCAAAAGAGACTATGGTTGTAATATATTTGGCAGCTAAATAAAAAAAAAAAAATTTTAAATTAAACTGGTCTATTCTAAAATATGTGCCCGCCTATAATAATATTTCCAAAAAATGTATACTATGTTTACAAGAAAAATTTGAAATTATTACTGATTTGCATCAAGAAAATTTACTGAATAAAAAATCTGAATTAATTTCTAAATGCAGACTCGAAAATAAGTACGTTTTAGAAAATTATATAAGCAAATGACCCTACTAAAATTATCTTAACTCTAAAGAATTCTTTTCATAATTTTTTAATTTTCTGATGTAGTTGATGCAATTTCGTGGTTGCAAAATAACTACAGTTATTACATAATTATAATAATAAAAAAAAACGTAACAAATTACTTTATTAAATTGCAGCATTAAAGACATATTTAAATAAACTAAAGAAATCAATGTAATTAATAACAGCTTTTTTGTTTGCTTTGTTATTCGTCTGGTAGTGGTGATATTTTTTTCATGCTAAAATTTTCATTCTTAACTTTCCAGTAATTGTTAAGTTGTATATCTTCAAACTTTTTTGCTTGTAGTAAAACATTGCTTAGCTGACTATAATGTTGATCAATTTCATCTTCAGGCAAATATATTAAATTTACCGTCGAATCTTTGCATATGGCTTCATAAAACTGCCACACATATTGATAAAAGCTTCATAAAATTGCCACGCATTTTGACGCATAATAACTTGTCTTGCTTTAACCTTTTGCCAAGCTATTTTTTTTAAAGTTCCTCCTACCCCATCGATGGCTCTTTTTCTGAAACCTGTAGCAAAAAAAATTCCACTTGAAAGTTGGAATATTAAAAGTCACTTGACAATAATTTATGAGTTTTACCATAAAGCGGTTTTTAAATTGAGAAGATTATCACTCCAAAACGTTGCTTTGTGTATAATTGAATTGGTTGCGTAAGTCTTTAAAAAATATATTAAAAATTTTTTCATCCCTCAAATATAAAAATACAAGATATGAAAATTGAACTGTTTAAAAAAATTACCATTAAAGTTAGTTCAAGGAAAACACTGAAGCATGTTTTGCTGTGATCATTTTTATCTGTTATATAAGCAACCATATTTTTCAAATCTTTACCATAAACAGCAACAGTAAAGATTGTTATTTGAAATTGTCTCCAATAAGCACTTTGAGCTTGTTCTGGATGAATCCAGCTATAGTTTTGAGTAAAATCAAAAAGTATTAATAATTCACAACCCAATTATATTATCTATTTTGTGTCGAAAAACAGACGCAAAAACAGAAATGGTGAATCTGAAATTGAGGTAGCATATTCAAAAACTCTGTATATTTTGCATACAATGACTGTTTGATCAATTCCTACTGTAGACGATTTGTATCCTTGTCTTTGTACCAATTTATGTAACTGACTTCAATGCATTCTTCGTTTTGCTCTTTGAATGGTGGTAGCGTTTGGTTGTTAGGACAGTTAGCGCAAAAACTACATGATAGTCAGAGGCAATCTGGAGTGAAAGGGCTGCAAAGAATTCAATTATTTACCCAGTTTGTGTTTTAAGGTTAAAAATTAAGGTTTGAGGATAAAACGTTGCATGCATTAATAAAATTTTCATGAATTAGACACCAGCAGGTTTCAAGAGACGTATCTGAATATTTGAGTATTTGAGCTGGACAAAGTGCAGAAAATTTGGAAAATTTTATCTTGCTACCAAATTCTTCTGCTTACAGGGCATAACATTCCGTTAATTTAAGTAACAAGTGATATTTTAGAAATTTTTTACCATCAATTTTTATACAATTTTTAGTCTTTCATACCTTGAGCCCATCGAGATATTTCTTCGCGGTAGTAAAACTCTTTTCCATGATTGAATACACTAGAAGATAAACAAATGCGTTTTTTTATCTTTGATATATCTCGTAAAAAGATGTTCATTTCTATTGCAAACTGTTTAATGGCATAATCTGCTTTTTGTGGCAACTTTGGTAAAGCCAAATTAACGCAGTTCGCAGCACGAGCATCTGATTGAATGATAGACGACTTCTGACATTTGACTAGAAGAAGAACAAGGAACATCAATGATACCTTGAGTTTTATGAAGATCTCTGTGTTTACGTTGTCTTAATTTAGCAAGCTCCTTTTTTTTTGATTCTTGCTCGGGCGTTAATTGTTGGCGACGAATATTACTTCGTTCTTTTTCTATTTCTTTTAATTCGGTTTTCTTTCTTTCTCGATAATCTTTACAAACTTGTTTGTGCAATTTGATCATTGTTTTAATAATTATATGTTTCCTGTATTTTTATGTAGGATATGTCAAAAAAGGTTATATTTAAAATTAGTTCATAACCTTTGTATTTACCATTTAACTGCGTATTTACACAGCTATACCAATTATTTAAACTACTCTTTTTAAGACGTGTTTTAAATTTTAGGTTTTTCGAATTAAACCTTCTTCCTTGACGCAATTGAACATCTAAACATCTTTTTTTTTAGTTTGCATTATTTACATGTCGTGTAATACAACTCGATCTTGTCGCCGGATCCATATAAATATTACAATATAAATATAATATAAACAATACAGGTAATTTATAACAAAATAGCAATCCAAAACATTTCAAAAAATAAATGGTTAGAATAATATCTCAAAAATATTTTAATATATTAACCGCTGAAAAAATAATATTCTTTAACTTATTTAAAAAAAAAACAAAAAAAAAGATAGATGAATCTAAATTAGGCTGGGCAATTTTTTTCCAGAGGTAAGGTGCTCAATAATCTATACAAAATTGATTAAACTTTGTTTGACAAAAGGGTTCTTTTAAATAGTTATTATTTCGCAAACTATATTTATTCTTTACTTTAAAGTTAAATAGATCATTAAAAACATTTAATAATGGGTTGTTCATACAATAAAACGTAAAACATAAAGTATTATACAAGTTAAGTTCATAAACATTTAATACATTCATATCTTTGAATAAAGGTTTTGTGTTTGAAAAATGATTTTAAAATTATATTATTCGTATTGCATGTTTCTGATGGCGGTAAAGACATTGTAACTTACTTCTACCTGTGCTTCCCCTAGGCATTATTTGCATAGTTTATATAGCTATGAAAAATGAGTATTATAATTGTTTTAAATTATTCTTTTAAATCTATTTCTGGCCTTATAGAGGATTCTAATACTTTTTGCAACTTTTGTTTATATATAATCAATATGAGTTTTCCATGTCATATTTTCGTCAAGATAAGTACCTAGGAACTTTATAACTTTATCAATACAAAGTTTTGGTAAATCATTAGGCAAAAATCATTTTTTTGATGAGGAGTGGAAAAGGATCCATTTTGTTTTGTCAATATTTAAGGTTAGTTTATTGCATTTAAACCAAGTGGAAATTTGTATAAGTTTTTTATTCATATTTAAAAAAAAATTGTTAATGTCTTTGTTTGATAAAAACAAAAAATGGTATCATCTGCAAGCATGAGGCTCATAAGGTTCGAGGCCATATTTAGATTGTTGATGCATACTAAAAAGAGAAGTTGACCAAGTATAGAACCCTGTGGAACACCACATTTGGTTTCCATTAATGTTTTATTTTGAAGATCAATAGGAAGCATTTCTTCTCCGCGGTAGACGAATTGCCTTCTATTTGACAAGTAGCTTTTAAATCATTTGATCAATTTACCAGTTATTTCGTAGAACTCAAGTTTTTTAAGTAAGATATCATGATTGACTGTATCAAAAGCCTTTGATAAATTGACAAAAACACCAGATGTATATTGTGATTTAGCAAAAGAATTTGAGACTTCGCGTGTAAACTGAATAATGGCTTGTTCAGTTAAACTATTTTTTTTAAATCAAAATTGATTTTTATATAGTAAATTATTTGAAATCAGGTAGTTGTATGTCTTTTCATAGATTATAAGAAAACCCCTTGTTGTAAAGATGTTTTGAGAACCTCAAATAGAATTTCTTTCAAGCTTTTGTAGCACTTTATAATTTTGTTTCCGTTTATTCCATTTGCACCGATTGCTATGTTTCTTTTTAGAAATTTGAAGGCTCTTTTAAACTCTTCAATTGATAAATCTAGGAATAAGTCATGGGGAGAAAGTAAATTATTTAAAGTTGTCAAACAATCATTACAGGAAACATTTGTGGAAGGAATCCTATCAGCAGCTTACTTTTTTTTTTTTTTTTTTTTTTTTCTCCATTTTTTTGCCGTATAAAAATATAAATACAACAAATATTTCCGATATACAGATGGCCGGGGCAAGACACAATTTGTCTTATCGCCAAGCCCTGAGATATCAGTAAAGTATTTATTAAATTCTTTCGCTATTTCATTTGGTTTACATACACATACGTTGTTTATATTAACCATTTTCGGAAAGAAATTTGAGCAGGTTTTCTGTTACCCCGTTATTTCTTTCAATATTTTCCATATTTGTTTTGAGTCATTTTTATATTTAGTAATTAGATTAGAGTAATAATTTTTTCAGAATTTTTTCAAATAGAGTTTTCTAGTTTTTATATATATGTGTAAATTGGCATGAGATTTTGTTTTTAGATATTTTATAAAAAATTTTTGTTTAATTTTTGAAGATTTTTTAAGACCCTTGGTAATCCAAAGACTATTTTAGATTTTTGGTTTTAAGTTTATCTCGGAGACGGGAAAATTTGCATCGAACACCCAGAGGCGGTTCTGCGAATAAAATGAGAGGGGATGAATCCTCAAAAAGTACCGACTGGCTTATTAAAAAAAAAAATAAGGTCCTCAAAACAAAAGTTGAACCGACTGAATTGTATCAAATTCCCGACTATCCGACTGAATTCGTGAAATATCCGACTATCACTTGAAAATCACCTTCTTCGGGAGGGGGGGGGGAGGTATAACACCCCCACCTCCCCCGTAAAATCGCCTCTGCGTACACCGAGAAGAATGCATGAAAGAACTTATTATAGATTTCATTTATGTCTTCATTAAAATTTATATGCTTCCAGTTTAACAATGATAACTGATATTTAAACGTTTCTAAATTTTTTTTGTTGAAAATACTTATACTTTGACTTTTATTAGTGTTAGGAGTTGAAATTGTGTTAGTTATTAGAAAAATTGAAAAATGGTCTGATATATCTGATTTTATAATGCCTGTTTGCAGGCATTTGTTTGCAGGCCTGATTTTATAATGCCTTGTCATATACATTTGTTGTTAAAAAATTTTTTATTAGGGTGGTTGAGTTTTCTGTTATTCGAGTATGCCGGTTGATAAGTGGTATTGCTCCTGATACAAATATTTCATCATAAAAAAATTTTATTTTTTGGTTTTCGCTATATCGTATGCAATCCATACTTATATGTCACATTACATCGCCAATTACAACGTTTTTTTTTTTCTTTTCTTCATTACCTTTATGAAAAATATTGTACTTTAAGTATACGCTTAAGTTTTCTGACGCACATAAATAAATTTCAGTAACTCTTTAAAAATAAAAAAAATAGAAACATAACTGAAAATCAAAAAGGTACCAACTCTTAATTAAATACAAAATTTTGTATCTGTTTTTTGTTTGGGGCAAACTGGAACTGTATTTAGCATTTTATTTATATGTTCAACCTTTTTGCAGTAAGAACATGTGGACGGCTTTCTTTTAACCGGAGGCAAACCCATCAAAAAATCTGTTGCTAACCGTTTCTAGAATTTTTTTGCGAACATTTGCTGCTCTGATCTAGAAATAAAAAATAAATTAAGATAATTAGTGATGTTTTTATTGTTCAAAGCCTAAATATCAAGTCAAATATATCCGTATTTTAGTTCTTGTAATGATGGTAGGTTAAACAATAAAAAACCTGGGCAAACGTTATCCTGTCAACTTGTGGCTTTGGACAAATTAAATCTTTCCCGCATTCTTGCACAAAAATTCGGATGCTATCGTAGAGATACCATTGTCTTTCTGGTGAGAGAAGTTTAGGTTGTAATATTTGTGGCGTGGTAATTTTTGAGATAAGTTGGTGTTGCCATATTTGGAATTCTACCATACTGTCCATACTGTCCGAATCAATCTTACAATTGTAATTGTTCATTTAGATGCTGTTCGACGTAATCCTCCAACATGCCGCGGTACGGATGCCGAGGTCGCTTGTGCCATTAAAGCATGGCTTCAATTCGCAAAAGATCGTGATGGAGGAAAGAAGAGAAGAAATGTATCATTAGAATGATTCTATCTGATAATGAAATCATATATAATTTATGATCTGAAGATTTTTTATTTATGTTTATTGTTTTCTCATTTATGTATAATAGTTTAAATAAATTTTTAACTAATAAACATTTTACTAGAAACCCACAAATTTATTAATTTTAAATACTTATACATTTTCAGCTTTCATTGTAACATTATTATTAAAGCGTCAAAGGCAAAGGTTGTTCTGACTTTCACTCAACTTAGTGTTCTCACTAGGATTTATCAACGCCTACTATGTTTGACTGCTCGGGAAGTAATCACTCCATGTTTATCAAACTGAAATGTGAAAGAGTGCCATTGCTTGATATTAGGAATCGTTTTAAAATTAGGTGAAAGCTGTTCTTGCCAATCATATGTTGGAACAAAAATTGAACCATTCTTGTCACCGACGATGACTGATTTATTCAATTTTGAAATTGGAGTACTAGCTTCTATGCATGCAGCAAACTCATTGAACGAAGCTACTTCACTTCGCCGAAACTTGGATTTCAGAATCCCAAATCCTGCATCTGGAGAGAATTTCGTGTGACCGACAGGCAAAAACATAATAGTTATTTTTTAGTTTAACCCAACAGCTACTCTCCAAGAGAAATACTGCATTACAATGTTGTTTTTATTTTCCCTACGCAAATGTCAGCATGGCAATACAGGGTATCTTTGATAGAACATTTATGTTCAGCAAAGTAGTGAGAAATCATACTCAAAATACAGTTTGCACCCTTTCCGGTTAACATGTTTTGAGATATCGCATAATTGTGCTGAACACAGGCCGATTCATTTGCAATACCAAAAATCCCAACTTTAAACGGTTTAAAAAATAGATAGGTCCAGGTTGATCTGGTAAGTTTGGTAGAAAGATTTGCTGTGCATAGTCAAAAGATATAAGTAAAATTTCATATTTTCCCGCCAGTTTGATACAATCACGATAAACGGAACGCTCTTTCTCAACTAACTTTAGATGTTTTAACATCACAGTTATGCGCTTTCGTTTGACTTCTACTTCTAGATTAACCATTTCAGACATTTTTATAGTGTTATTCTGACACACACTGCATAAGTCCAAACGCGGACGTTGGAGAACAATAAAAGGCAAGGTCATACTACAAATCTTCGAGAAAGCTATAATTTGCAGCGAATGCATTCCAGACAATTCACATGCGGATTTATATTTTTCATATATGCTTTTCTTTCTCCCATGACGAAAGAAGCATCATCCGATGATCTTTTATTCCCCGGTAGAACTAATGCATTGTTTTCAGCATAATTCATTATAAATTGAACAACTGATGTGGCATCTACTTTTGCACAAGTATTTTTGGGTTGTCTTCCAGTATTGTCATGTCTACGAGGAGCAATTCCAAATTTAATGACTCGCCTGCGTAGTTGACGGAGACGTTTGCGACCAATCCCATGCAAAAACAGGAATGTTTTCAAACATATCTTGTATCCGTGAAACCGATAATCTATCAGTGTTTTTGATCGAAGTTCATTTTGATCTTCATAATGATTACAACACATTAGCCTTTCACTCGTGTGAAGCAGAGCACTTAACTGGGCAACAATATTGTCATTCAGTTTGTTTTCATGTTCAAACATTCCATCATTCTCAAAACATTGTAGTCTGTATTCGCGTTTTTCTGAATGTGAGAAGCGCCATAAAGTTTTTACTTTTTACTTCTTAATTACATTCACAACCAGATTTTATAAATTTTTGTATTTTTTCCTCATCTTTATTTTCAAATAACTGTGAGTAAAGTGAACAGAGAGGAATTATTGTCTTAATGGTGTTATCAAGAACAGCACAGTCATTTTGGATCGTCAGTTCATCCTGTGAAGTTGAAGCCAAAGGTGCATTCTCACTCATTGGTTCATCGTGCAAAGTTGAGGTTAAAGGTTGATTCTCATCTATCGTCGCTTAATGCTTGGTTATCAGATGAATCAGACATTAAAAAATTATCATTGAAATCATTTTCACAATCTCTATATTTATAGAAATCGTGCAGGGCATCGTTGACTTCTGATGGATCTAAGCCATCAGTTCCACAACTATTCAAAAGCTTTTCTATATCAGCATTTTTAAAATTACTAGATTCACAATTCATGATAACTAAAAACCATCAATATTAAACGAGTCATTAAAATTAAACTTAAAGTTTAATTTTATCTGAACTTTTTTCAACACTTAACGCGAGTCGGCTCTTATCGTTGGTTTGAAATACTAGCAGAAATTTCGCAACAAATAGTTGTTTATTTTTTATAATTAATTTGGTGTGTATGAATATCACTGTCATGCACTTCTATTAAAATACAAAAAAACCGCAGTACATAGTTACATTTATGAATTAAGCGGGCTTATTACGTCAGCATTTGAAATCAATTTTTTTTTAAAGTAGCACCTGTTAAAAGGAATTCAACAAAGAAAAGCATATTTAAAATTATTTCTTTATTTAATCTAATAATTGTTTTATCAATCAATAATTGTTGGTACAACGATTGAAAACATAACAAAAAATTTAGTAAAATGTTTGGTCACCATACTCGGTTTAAAGGGTTAATAAATAACATACAAATAAGTTATATTTTCAATAACTTAGGATTTTCAACGATAATTGATCAAAAATAAAAAGTATTATATACTAGCACGCTAAAACGTGAATAATACAGCATAAGATAAAATAATTAACAAGGAGTTCTTTACTTCTAGAGGAGAGAACATTATCAAAACAGTTCTGATGAAGAGTTGGTACCTTTTCCACATTTAAAAAAAATCCTTTTTTGCAACTACCAAAAAAATTTTTTCACAAAAAAACACCTAATATGTATTGTAATATGATAAAACTATAAAAAAAAAAACAATAATCTCGTTTTTGAATTTTTTGACCTGACTAACTATTATGTCAAATAGGGCATGGAATTATTACCGTTTTTCATAATTACCGGTAACGGTAAAACCCCGGTTTTTGCCATTTTTATTACCGGTAAAACCGGTAATTTAAAGTTTTTTCAAAGGAATAAAAAAAGGCTTGAAATGCAGCAAACCGACTTATAATTAACACAGATTTATATAACATAAGTTAATCTCATATTAAGCTCAAAACGATACATCCACTTTCAGATATTACAGTTAAATATCACAAAAAAAGAGCTTAAACAGTTAAAATAAACTTAAATTCTATAGATTGACTGATATAACATTTAACACAATGGTTAGGCATTCAATACAGAAATTACTGCTGATTGCTGAGCTATTTTTAACAGAAAATAAGCTCGTAAAATGCATAAGGCATCAAGAGTATTATCATTCAAGCTTGATCTGAGTTTTGTAACAAAAAGACCACTGGCTGAGAAAGAACGTTCAGCTTCAACACTAGTTACTGGTATACCCATCAATGCATTATACAGTATTTCTAAGTTGTTTGTGCGAGTTTTTGTCAGCTCAAAAACGGCCATTTCCTTCAACAGTGATTTGGAACTGGTGCCAATTCTCATCCTCTTTGAACTAGAGGGACACTTCAGAGCATCCTTGATAGACTGTTCCAATTATTCTGCCAAGGAAGATTGTCCTTCATCGATATTGGGTATTTCTTGACATTCTTCTTCCGATTTATCTTCATCTTTGTAGCTCTCCTCAAACAGACGACAGAATAATTTGGCAGCAGTATTTGCAAGGGCATTTCGTTTCATTTGTGGAGTGTCAAAGACATCCGTACTTTGCCCTTGCTTGTCCAAGGCCTCTGAATCGTTTAAATAAATCAATAGATTTATTATATCAGGATTTCTTCTTTCCTTTATTCTTTTGAATAACATTTCTAATAACTCTTTGCTGAAAGTTGAATTCTGCATGCTCAGTTTAAGGCAAAAAAACTTCAGAATCTGACCACTTGAAATCAATGTTGCATCTCGTCTACATAAAGCTTCTGTTTCCACTTTTAATGGTTCTAGGACTGCAATCAATTCTTTAAGTGTGTTAAATTTTTCATCGGAGAAGCTTATTTCACTAGAAATTTCGATCAAGGACATCTTGATAGGCTTCTTTAGCTTAACAAATCCGAGACATCATGTCCACCAAACTGTTCCACCTAGTTTTTGAGTCAAGTATAAGTGATAATTCTTTTTTAAACTCAGCTAGAACGTGCTTTTGAAGAATATCATCGTTTTTGACAGGGAACTTGCAAAACAGGCGTACACAACATCTTACTTTTGAAATAATGTGTCTCAGATCTTGACGGACTTCAGGGGGTTGATCATCTTCAATTACTACCTGAAAGTGTCAGAAATTAAGATGATTTTTTAATAAAAATAATCTTATTTAGATGCCTTATACTTTTGAATAATTATATATAATACTTACCTTTAATCCAACACCTTCTTCATCTTCGTAATCGCTGTCATCAGAGATGGAAATATCATCAAGTGCAAAATCTTCTTCTTCATCGAGATTAGGAATGACTTCTTGGACCGGAGTTGTTTTGTATAAAACATCACAGACTGCTAAGTGGATGCCTTGTGCCTAGCACAATTGATGGGTTGGTAAAATAGCTTTTCCGAACTTTTTCATTACAGCAGCTCCACCAGTTGTAGCTGCTACAATATCAGAGTCCAGACAAATTCCAAATTCTTTTAGCTTTTCTCTAACAACGGTCACAGCTTTATCCGCTGGCATTGAGCCAAAAATTCTTACCATTCCCAAATTTCAATGCCGATTCTTGACATGAACATTGATATTAATAAACCTTCTGTTACGAGATGATGTGTATTCATCAAGAGTAATGCTAAAACAAATTTTGTCTTTCTTCATTTCTTCAAACTGCTTTTTGTAAATGTCTTTAACCTCAAGACAGTGCTTCATAATAATTGCTTTGATCAATTTTGCATCTTTTGGCAAGTGGTATCCTTGAGCTCCCAATGCCGCTCTTAAACGTTGACTTTTTGCCAGTACTCGAATTGGTAATCCATCAATGGTGACTAACTCGGACAAGACAACTGCCAAGGAATCTTTTTGGGTCACGAAGAAGTGATCAATTTTTCCAACTTTTGTTCAACTTTGGCTGATACTTGTTTCATAGCATCGGCCTCGATATGATGCATTAATTTGAGATGAGATCTCATACCACTGGTAGATCCAACTTTGCACTTGATTTCTTTGCTACAAGTTTTTCACTTCGCCAGCTGCAGATCCTTGCCGTGTAAGAAGTGTTTCCATACCTCGGAATTATTGTTTCCTGCAACGAAGGTCATCTTCGTGTTTATTGCATTTTCATCAAAGAACTGCTTTCTCTCACTGTGTTGCGTCTTTTAGGAGTTGCCAAATTAAAATGAAAGCAAAATAACAAATTATTTAATTAACAAAACATCATTTTTAAAACCGCGGTAATAGATGGAGAAAAAACCGGTAACGGTAATTTTTGGGAATAAAAATTACCGGTAAAAACCGGTTTCTCATTACCGGTTTCCATGCCCTAATGTTAAATATCTCTGTTATTAGAAACTAAGACTTGGTACCTTTTCCTGTGAGGCGCCTCAAATTGTTTCAAAACTAGAAAGATGGAGTTATTATGAAGCTCATTTTGTGAACACCGGGTTTCTGTTAAACAAATAATATCATAATAGTTTTTAGTTTCTTCTATAAAATGTCGAAGATTTCCAAAATTTTTAATTCATACCTCTTATATTTATGTGGGCGATTCTGATTTTTTTTGTTTTCGTCGCCATTTTTAGAAAGAAATTCTTTAAACTCTTTAGCATAATGATGCAAACAATCTATTTTTAAGTCATTAAAATAATTAATATTTGGATCTGTGTTTTTATCAGATCCAATGTATTTGTTTCTAAAGTTGAAAATAAGTTATTCATAGTCATCCATTTTATATTTTTTGTTGTTATTATTTTTTGTGTGCTAAATAAGATTTAAAAGAATTCCTTCTACTTCTGAGGCACGCGTTACAAGTTTGGTATAGATAACTTTAGCAAACTTACCCTCAGCTCGAAGTTCTTTTGCTTTTGTAAATAAAATCGTCTTTTTTTGATTGTGTAATTAATTGCTATAGTCTTCGTTTAGATATATTTTTTCGCTCCATAGATTTCTTTTTTTATATTCATTTAACATGATTTCTCTATCTTTATAGTTAAGAAACATCTTCTTTTTCCAGATTTGTGCTTGTTCCCTGTCCTGTGTGCTCTTTCTATTGCAATGTTGTTTTTAATTCCGAGTTTCTCCTTTAAAAACTCTTTGGCCTTTTATTCGCTATCTTTCCAATTTTTTATCTTCTCTTTTATCAAAGCCATCAAAATGAAGATTGTTCTGTCTACTCTTATCTTTTAATTCTGCTAGTTTATCTTGAATAATTTCGGTGCATTTTAGATTCTCGTTGTCTTTGTTATAACTATTGAGTTTTACTTTTAAACCATTTGATTCCTTAACAAATTGTTCATAATATTTATTCTCAAAATCCATTGCTTTAGTAATTCCAGCGATTTCTTTCTTCCGTAAAGCAATATTGTTTTTTAATTTTTCAATTTCGTTGTTAATTTTTCTTCTAATTTATCAAATCTATCTGCAAAGGTTTTTAATAGAGTGCTTTCATGACATTCCAAAAATTCTTTTACAATTGTTAAAGAAAAAAAAAAAAAACTTTGCCATTTTTGAACATCATAACATTTTTGTTTGGCAAATAAAGCGTAGACTTTAGCGGATACTAAAAGTAGAAATTAAACGAAACCTTTGATTTGAAATATAAATGGATAGATATCCAAAAAAATGGTGAAAATTGTTTTAAGTGGAGACAAATTCTTTTATTGCGTTATGGGGGAAGGGGGAGAAAAGTACTTACCGAGTCCAGTCAGGTAGACATAGGAGAGGTGAAACTGAGAATAAGTAGTAAATGAAGTTGGTAATGAAGTTGGTAAAGGGATCTCTAAAGATTGTAGTTATCTTGTTTGAGTCATCACCAAAGATATAGGATTATACATCATCATTGTTTGAGTCATCAACATTAGATTCAAACAAAGGATTAGAATTATACCGTGATCAACAAAATGATAATACTTGGCCCAATTTAAAGTGTAGAGTAGAACCATCACCCAGTAAGAAATAAACTAGCTAGCTTTACAGCAATATTTTATTTGGACATTTTTTGTTGTTTAATTTCGACATTAATCTCTTAAAAAACCTAATTTTTATTGTGGTTTGTCTACTCGGTGTAGTTAAGGCGATTTACAAATTATTCGAATCCTTAGATAATTTTAATAATTCGAATTATTTAAAATTGATTTTATCATTAAGTCCAAACAAGAGCTGTAGATGTTATAATTTTTTTTAATTTTAGTTTTTTCAATATTTAAAGAAACTTTTCTTTTTTATATTTAATTTTCAAAACCTTTTATTACACGTCATAGTGAATCTAAAGAACACCATTAAAGACTCCTAGTCTTTAGATCAATTCCGGCCTTAACATGAATTACGTTAAAATCTTTTGAAAAAATGCCTTAATTTAATATAGATCCTTGTTCTAATCGGTTCTGACGTATATTGTCAAAACACAATAATTCTATTGATTTTCACAAATAATACTAGAATTCCGACCAAGGAAGAGCTTATAATTAAGAAAAATTGCCAATAAACGATCAGAACAGATCATATTACTAAACTATGATGTTCATTTTAAACAACGCATTTATTTAAAATATTATTTAAATTTTGACAAGCGATTGTGATTTTCAAAGGATTTAAAAAAAAAAAGAATCTTTAGTCTGGGTTTTTTCGCTACAAAGATTTTTATTTCAGGATACCGCAAAATTGATCATTTTAATTTTTTCATGTTTCATAATTCACAGACTTGATCATTTAACGGAAATATTTCGTAGTTAACAAAATATCATACAGATGCTATAATCCTTTAAAATTTTTTTACCTTTACTATTTCTGAACAAAACAACTTTTGTCAGACTTAATGCGGCAAACTATATATAATATAGCACCAGCTTGTCGTCTGCTCCTACATTGAGGAAAAACTTCGAAACGAAAGTCAGCTGCTAAACTTGGACACAGAATGTGAGAAAGCAGTTAAAACAAACTGATCAACCGTATAAAAATGAAAATGTTTTATGAAAATCTGTTACCAACAAGAAAGACTGTTAAATTCTTGTAAATTTAAATGCACACAAAATATCAGTTTATGATAAATGAACACGTATTTGGTTTGTGTTATGTTACCCAAAAATCGGAATAATTTTACAAAGTTTAAAAGAGGTTGATAATATCAGTCAAATTAATAGAGCACTCGCTCCTGTTGAAATATTTAGTCTTTTTGGTTTAATCAGAGCAACTCCTGCACTTCATAAAATTTTTTTTCTGTCTACCAAATGACGAAATTGGATTTCAAACATTTTTCAGCTATTGCAGGCTATTTTAATTTTAAGCTTGCTCCCTATATCCAGATAATGCATCTAGCATTCAGATTATGCATACTACAGAAAGTTATGCAAATAGAATTTATAACTAAAGTTTTATTTCGTTGTGAAGATTTTGGTACATACTTTAGATAATATATTACTTATCTTCTCTGTCGAATTGAATTTTAGAAAAAAAAAGCGTGTTTATGTAATTTGTTCACTAGTGTAAAATAAGATTTTTTTTCCTAATAAAACAGATATGTACCTTACAGTACTTTAATTACCAAAATATACAATCATCTTGCTCAATATATATAAAAAAATACTAGCTTGTATTATGTTTTTTAACAAAAAATGGAAATAGAACAAAATAATACTGTATTATATAAAATAAGTGTGTATTACATTGTTCTATCTCCAAATCAGGGTGTAGTAATTCAGACACCTGCACTTTAAATATTTTAAAACAATTTCTTTGAAACTGTGGTAGCCTGGATAGGAAACTAACATAAATTGGTTTTGCTTGCGTTTTTTATGTTATTTGGTGTGCAGGGCCATTTAAAAATTTTAACTTGATTTTCTCGGTTCGGAAAAATATGGAGATAGAACAAAATAATTCTAACCTCGCAATCTGTAGGGACTATATGAAAAGATTATGATAGTATTTTGCTATTCATATCATCTTTGAGCCCCTGTCTGTTTATTATAATAAATAGATAGGGGCTCAAAGATGAAGGTGTTGAACTGTACTGAACGTTTCCTATATTTCACAGTGTGTCATAATGTTTGGAATGCTTCACCGTCCAACACTGTAGACGTATCGTCTACAAATACTTTTTTTTAGAGTAAAAGCATAAAAACTTTAGTCAAACAACATAAATAGTCAACCGGATACACCAGGTACCCTCAGGACAGAAATACCTTTTGCCAAACTTCTTCATTCATTTTAATTTTTTTTAAACTTTGTGACGTTTTTTACATTATGTAATTTATAAAAATTAATTACTGAATAATAAAAAATTATAAAAATAATATATTACATTGAAGTTTTATTATTTGTTTGTTTTTTAACGGGTTTTTTATATTATTTGAAAAATGAGTGTATATATAACCCTTAGACAGAGCCACCGAGAGAGAGGGGAGGGGGGCGAAAGGGACAGTTTGTCCCGGACGGCTCTCGGCGGACCTGCCCCTAGAAATATTGTATTTTAATATAAAGAATTTTATAAAAATAAGTTTGCATACTATAACAGATATTTTAACTTAATTTAAAAACTGAATATAAAAGCTTAAACTAATTATTAAATTTTAAATCTCAAATTATGTTTCAAAAATTAATTTACCGTCAGCTGGTTCGTCAAATCTTGGGTTAAAGTGAAAACGATGGTTTTTCCGGCGTCTTAACAAACGAAATTAATTCGGTGAATGTCGACCGTATTATTTTTTGCATGACACTTCAAAATTTTAACAAAGTGCTCAATAGAAAATTTTTGTCGTTACAAAGCTCTGCTGAAATATTATAATATAAAATTATAATTCATGATAAATTTAAATTAAAAGTTTCCAAAACAGTTATGTTTTGACATTCTTGGTAACTTGCGTGTTTTTATATTTTGGAGATTATATTGAATACATTCTTGAATATATTACTCAGCTAGGCTGTACGACATGAACTTCAGTGTAGTATTACAAAAGTAGTACTACATGTAGTAGTATTAGTAATACATCAAATATTCAATATTCAATGAATCTTGTTTGATATTTTCAGTAGTGCTAAATAAATCTTATTTAATATTTGCTGTAATATTTAGGAGTACTAAAGCCTAGCTGAGTAATGACTAAATAATTTACTCAGGTGTCACTTGTGTCAGGTATACACATATATCTTCAGTATATGCATATATCACATATCAATAATATGTGATATGTGTAAGTGTTTTGATTAATGCCAACCAAGTTCAAGTTTAGTGCAATATTTGATTTGTACCTAACTACAGTTGTTCTATTATTTATTATTTAATAATTAGCATTAAAAAAAAATTATTAAAGAATAATAAAAGTTGAAATCATAAATTGTTTTTTCTAAATAGGTTCTAACTGTTTCTTTTTAGTTTGTTTTTTTAATAATATACTTGACTGATAAATTGTTTAACATATCTTCTATTTTCATAGTTCTTATTTTCCTCCATTAAAAAAATAAAAGTTTGTGATCCGTCTGTAATAGCATTAGCAATACATTTTTCATGCTGTCCATTTATATTACTCTTGTTTATATTTTTATATACATATTAGGTACACAAATAACTTTAAATGCTCAGCTTATTGAATATATTTTAAACAAAAAGTCCTATAAAAACGATGCTCAAAGTAAAAGTTTTTAAAACAATAAATAAAATGCTATAAATAAAAATAAGATAGAAAAAGAAAACTTTTTATTTATTTGTTTTAATTTTATACTTAATCCTTTAGTTATAGAATTATAAGATGAAAATCTAAACCGCCATTTTTTTGATTGCTCTTATTATCACCAGCTGAATTTATAAATATTATACTTTGTGAATAATTGTTTTAAAAAATTAAAAAGTTAAATTTTTTAAAAGATAATAAATCTATATTTATACTTAAAATATGTTATACAATTTATTATGTTAAAATAATTTTCTTGATATAATTATTTCTTTTGCACAATTTTTTCAGCATATATAATATATATTCAATTAAAGACTACAGCTAGAAATGGTTTGATTTTTAAAAAATAGATTAGAGCTTATTAGTATTACCTTAAAAATATAGTTCAATATTCTTTTCTTTTTTTAATAAGACTTAACATTTGAGTATAAAGAATGTTTCTTTTAGTCTCGAAGATATGATACTCGTACTACCATTTTTTCTCCAGAGGGTAGGTTTTACATTAAAAATTATTAAAATTATAAGATATATTTAAAAGTTTATAAACTTATAAAAATTAAAAAAAAATTTTTTTTTTTTAAAAGGTCGTCTTTTTCAAGTTGAATATGCCATGGAAGCAATTAGTCATGCAGGCACCTGTCTTGGTATTCTTGCTACAGATGGGGTTGTACTAGCAGCAGAGCGACGAAACACAAACAAATTACTTGATGACGTACTCTCAGACAAGATATACAAATTAGACGAGTAATTTAAATATTTTTAGGTACTTACTAAATTTTTGCACCATTTTTTAAAAAGTAACAATGTTTTACTTACATTTAGAAACACTGTGTGTAGTGTTGCAGGCATTACCTCTGATGCCAATGTTTTGACAGCACAACTAAGACTTACAGCTCAAAGGTATTACTCATTTTATCAAGTAATTATAATTTATATAAAGAATACTTATCTTCTCTTTAAATAAAAAGTATAAAATTTACACTTAGTAGCAAATATTGCATATAGTTATTACATAAACCTTAAGAGCGGTATTACTAAATAAAGTCTTCTTTAAAATTTTCATATATTCACATATATGGGTTGAAATAGCGAACCTATTGCTAGAATCAAGCAGCATGGATTGTCTAAAAAGTGCTACATTACCTCCGATAATAAAGAATTTAGACTGCCACATATACTGAAAACTTATAGTGTAATATATAACTTATAATATTGTATATATAGGTAGAACTCATATACAGGCCTTGTTAAGAAGCGTTACGCAGCTCGCATTTAGCCTGCGAAAAGGCGATTTGCTTACTCGTTCAGCAGTTTTGTGCTACGCAAAAACTTTCATCTTTTAGAATATTTAAATTATCTTTTGATGTTGTTAACGTGACGTCGTTTATTCACAAGAAATAAAGAAATTGAGGTTAAATGCTTTTACTTGCGGTAAAAGCATTTAACCGCTATTGTAAACAAATAGATTTTTTGTTAAAGAAACAGTTTGTTTAATAACTTTTGTTGTTGTTGTTAAAAATTAGTTAAAAAAATTAAAGTGTTTTAAATTTTATCTTAAGAAATTAAATATATAAATTCCTTTTTAAATATAAAAATTATTTTTTGTTATAGTAGTTTAAAAAATGCACGATTTATTTTGATGTAAATATTTTATTAATAAGATATTTTGTTTATTGTTAATTCAATAACGTAAAGTTTTAATGACGTTCTTTTAATTTATGAAAATAAATTATGATCATGAATACGTTATCGGTAACTGATAAACAACTCTTTATTGTTTAAAAACATTATTTAAAAGAGTTCACAAAATAAATTTAAAAAAAGAAAAAATTTATTAACAGTTATTAACAGAAATTTATTAACAGAAAAAATTTATTAACAGTTAATAAAATAACCAAAAACCAACCGTATAAGAAAATAAACAAATATTATTATACGTTTTATAAAAAAAATATTTTTTTTCAAAATAAAATTTAGTTATAATTAAAAAAATAATAAATGTGTTTTTTTAAGTAGGAACTTAGATTTTATTTGTAACTTTTGTTATAGTGAGAGAAAAAAAAACTGCTTGTATGATTGTTATAGTGAGAGAAAAAAAAACTGCTTGTATGAATGCGGTACTTGAAAAGACGCTAGTGACGCAATATAACTTCTAATGATACAAAATATATTTGCTGAGTTGAGTTTCTTAGAAATGCGTTACGCGTTTTCGTTACGCAGCGAAATCTCGTAACAAGGCCTGCATATATATATATATATATATATATATATATATATATATATATATATATATATATATATATATATATATATATATATATATATATATATATATATATATATATATATATATATATATATATTAGGGTGTTGACTTTTTTACAACACCTATGTTCTATATTATTTTCTAATGAACAATTATGCATAACAACATTAAATCATATTCATTTACATTAATTTTTCAAAAAGATCGTAAAATGCTCTTGAATTCCCCAAGGCCGAGAAGGCCACTACAGACGAGAAGGCTACTTGTGGTTATAACTCTCTCTCAACTCTATGACTCCGAAATACGAACCTTGAAGAACAAGGCCGCTGCACGGAGAAGCAAGTTGAGCGCAGTACTACCAGGGACATGGTGGGAATCGAACTTGCAAGTTCTTGCCTATGTAGCGAGTGGCCTACCACTACACCACTATCGCATTACCATCTATACACTACCACTCTACCACTACACACTACCACTACACCACTACCATTTTGCACAGTGAAGAGATGGTAGTGTATTAGAAAAATTAATTTTAGGAAAATATCAATTTCCTTTATAAAAAAGATATGCTTTGCTTAGATTGTAAAGCAATTTCATATCATCTCTCCAGCCTAAAATTTTGCAGTTTAAAGAAGGACCACTGTTGCCAAAGGCTTGGACAAGATTTTTGTAATTTTCAAGAATGAATTTAACAAAAGAATAGTGTCAGTCAGGCGAGGTAGAATTTTCAGGACATACAAAGTCAATGACCTACTTCAAAACTCTGTCCAGAACAGGATGTTGACATAAAACATACTGTGGATTTTTAAATCCAAGGTCACAGAGTTGCTGACAGAGTGTGCTGATTTCTATTGCTTACTACTGTTATTCGATAACTATTGTGTTCCTTTTATGTAAAATATTTTGACTGTATCTTTAGGTTACCATATTTATTAATTTGCTGAATAAAGTTGTCTATACCAGCTTGAGTTTAAATTTACTACTATTAATTCACTACACCAAGGACTCGATATTAAAAAGGCTATTTGGGGTAACATTAAAAAACATAGCTTTTACAAAAGACTACAGTTATCTGAACAGCTTTGTTATGTTCCTTTAAATTATGTTCCTAAAAATATGAATTTGATGTATAAAATGTTTCCCGTTAATTATGACTGTGAGGATCAATTTATTAGATAATACTGTGTTGAATATGAATGCATTTGATCATTTTAATGAGTGTAATTGATAGTTAATGTAAATGTATATATTCAGGGTGCCCAGCAAATATCCATGTTCATTTTCCATGGCTTTTCTCTGGCTCTTATCAAAATTCCCTGACTTTCCGATGAAAAAATTATCAAAACCTTAACATATAAAGCAACAAAAAATCTCATAGCTCTTTATATTTATCCAAAAACACAAGCTTCAAAAGTCCTCTCAATGACTTTTTTTTTTTACCCAAAATTATAAACTTCAAAAGTGCTCTCAATAACTTTTACATAATTATAATGAGACTTTTAAATAATAATGATGAGACTTTAAGAAATCATTTTTTGCAATCTAGTTTTGATTGTCAATTCAAATATTAACTTATAGTTTGCAACTGAATCAATCAAAATTCCTTGAGTTTTGTATAATTTATTTAATTACCTGACTTTAGAAGAATTTCCAAGTTGTTGGCCAGCATAATTATTATTTTAAAGTGGCTACACCTTTATTATTTATAAGTAAGTAGTAAAAGTAACTTTATAAAGAAGCATTATTATTATTTAAAGATTAAAAATATAATTATATTTTAAATGAGGGTATTAGTTTTAATTTGTCTATTGTCTGGTTTAAAAATCTTTTCATAACCATTTAGCACTTTTTGTACTGTACTGAACTCATTTTGTTCCAACACAAGTGTAAAGTTTTTGAAAATTACCTAATTTTTTTACAATGCTAAAATTTTTTCAAAACTTGGTCTTTATTATTTGCTGCTATCTTTCCTACCGATTTCCGTTAATTTGTTACTATTTCTTGTTACAACTGGCAATATTAGGTGTCTCTAACCACTGCATCTTGGGTGCTAAATATTACTACTTTAAAATATTCATTTATGGTGTTGTTATTTAATGAAGCTCAAAAGATTTATGAAGCAATATGAAGTAAAAAAGCTTATAAGAGTTTTTGTTATTGTTGTTTCATGAGATAATTCTAAATATAAAAATTTCAGAAAAACATAACTATACATAAAAGTTTTTAACAGCAATCAAAGTTTATAAAAGTAAAAAAAACTTATCTTTTTACAATATAAAAAAAAATGAAACTAAATCTTTATGTAATTAGTTACATTTTTTATGTAATTAATGTAATTTTTTATGTAATTAAGTCTTTTAATAATGCACAAATCTATTATCCTGGAAGCACCAACATCATTATGCAATTTAATTCACTACTCAATGTCAGAAAGAACATTAAAATTGAATGAAACAAAAAAATGCAGTAATCCTTTTGGTTATCAAGCATTATCACACTATAGTCCTGAACTTTGGAATATACTTCCAAATATCATTTGTGAAAAAACCACAACTATTTATAAAAATATTGGAACCACTTTATAGTCAAATCAGACATCACCAACTTGGATTTTGATGAAAATTGGCTCACACGTTGGGCATATGGACAGAAGAAAAACATGTTTTTTTTTTTACTTAGGTCAATTATTTCCTGAGATATGACCTTTCAAAGTTTTGAACTTTTCAATTGACCTTGGTTATTTAAAATGTCATAACTTTTTATGCTATTATACTTAGGAAGTTAATTTTGGTGGCAAACAGATGCTCTTGCCCAGATAAACAACTTTGTGTCTATACAAAAAAGTGATGAGTTCAATAGAAAAAAAGGTATTGGTCATTTGACCTTTGACCCTGGTCGATGGCGAAGGTCAAAAGTCATAATTTTTTTTTTACACATTATTCAATTGTGGATGCCCCATAAAAAAATCTTTTTGGGATTTCCATAAACTTTTTTCTTTTTCTTTTCTTGGTTGTAATTTAATTACTAGTACTATATATACATACTAAGTCGGTATTAAATTATATGAGGCTTAAAGCTATATATATTTATATTAAAATAATCAATTCTTTACCATTGAATTAGTTGTCAAAAGATAACTTAGAAAGAAGTTTTTACTAACTTTCAAATTAAATTTAGATTAAAAATGGCATTTCAAGCGCAAGTAAAATAGTTAAAGAAGAGACAAAACCATTCGAACACCATGAGAAAAAACAATATAAAACCTTATGGGTAGTTACTAGTCGGCAGGTAGCTATGTATTCCTCACAACTTATGGCTGGAGCAAAATTATGTGGTACTTGCCAAAAGAGGATCACTGGCTTATCTTCTGAAAAAGGATTATGTGCTAATGAAAATTCTGCAAATTGTAGTACAGTCAGATTCTCAAGGCAGTTACATATCTTAAGATATTTTTAGTGACAAGGGAGATGAAAATTATCAGTGCCAGGAAGAAAAAATTTCAATTTTTAATAAACCCTTGTCAATATTGGGTGAGTCATCCTTGGATAAACGCAAATTACAAACTCTTAAAAGTTATATTCCGGAGAAAAAGAAAAAGCTTAAAAAACTTGGAAAAAGGAAGTTAGACCTTTTATCATCTAATTCAGATTTTTCGCCATTGATTTTTTAGAGGATGATGAATACGAAGCAACTAACAAAAAAGTTTCCAACACATGACAATGATGACATTGTTAAAGTGCTCTTAATAACCAAAGGTGTTTTATCAACCCCTAACTCAAAAAAAAGGAAATCACTACCAGTACATGTGAAAGATATGGTAAAAGAATTTTATTATTCTGACACTGTTAGCCATGTAATGCCTGGAAAAAAAGATTTTCTAAGTAGTTTGAAGGAAGTTTATCAATTATTTTCAGAAAAGTATCCAAATATCAGAATCAGGTTTTCGAAGTTTGTAGAGCTACGTCCAAAAGAATGTGTCTTTGCAGGAGCAAGTGGTACTTACTGTGTGTGTATGTACCATTCATCAAAATGTTATGCTCATGATAGTCTGATCACATATGGATGATTTACAACTAGAAGATGAACTAGAAACCCCTATTAAAAACTACAAACAAACTTTGGCTAAAATCCAATGCAATCTTTTCTTGCCAGCATGTCCTCTAGATGAGTGTGAAAATTAACCTGGAGTTGCCATGCTAAAGGAATGGTTGTTGCAATGCTTTGAAATTAAAGGAGTTGAAGAAATTGAGTATAAACAGTGGACTACAACAGTTAGGTCCCAGCTTCAAACCTTTATACAGTCAACTGATGAGTTTATTGAAAGATTTTTAGAGAGCTTGAAAACACTTACTATACATGATTTTATTGCTCAAGAGCAGGCAAAATATTTAGACTGGAAGAAAAACAATTTATCCGATGAAGAATTTCTAGTTATTGGTGATTTTTCAGAAAATTATACATTTATCATACAAGATGCAGCACAAGGATATCACTGGACAAATAGTCAAGCAACTTTACATCCTTTTGTTTTTTATTATAAATATGAAGGAAATTTATGTCATGGAGGTTATGTAGTGCTTTTGGAATGTAATACTCATGACACAGTTGCAGTTCAGTCTTTCACAGAAAGACAAGCAATCGCACGCAATTATATGATCACGCAAAAAATAATTTGTTTTATAGATTTGACAACGGTTTTTGACATATTTTCAAAGTTTAAAAATGCGTTACAAAAACTTACTTAAACTTATCTAAAAAAAACTCATCAAACTAAAATGCTTAGTCTATTTAATTTACGCATTAAAAAATCACTTCATTCTTTGTTTTAACATTTGTACTTTGTTTTTTGTTTTTTAATATGTTTAAAGACAAACATTTATCATAAAAAATACATAATTATACAAGTAAAAAAACAACAGTTTTTAATACTTATTATAAAAATTCATTAGAAGTGTTTTGTTACTTCATTAAAAAGTGTTTTGATAATATAAAAACAAGATCAAACTTATTTAATTGTAACGGCTTTCTAAAACATTTTGTCTTGTCAAAATTTTGTTTATCTTTTCAAGTGTATTAACTTTAACATTCTTATATTAAAATTCGTTAAAAAGACTTTCGTTGTCATAGAATGTCATCGTTTATAAAAACAAAACAATTTTTTAATTTTTAGTAATGTTTATTATAAAAAATGCACATTTAAACTTTTTTTTTTTTTTTTTTTTTTTTTTTTTTTTTTTTTTTTTTTTTTTGTATTTCACCTCCCCAAGGTCAAGAAGGCCACTACAGATGAGGAGGCTACTTGTGGTTAAAACCCTCTCCCAACTCTATAACTCCGAAACACGAACCTTGATAAACAAGGCCGATACGCGGAGAAGCAAGTTGAGCGCAGTACTACCAGGGACGTGGTAGGATTCGAACTCGGAACCTCTCGCTTATGAAGCGAGCGCTCTACCACTACACCACTACCGCATTTTATAAATTAAAAAAATGTATACAACTGCCAATTATACTTTAAAAAAAAAACCATTATCAGTAAATTGTTACTTTATTTAAAAGCGTTTCGCTAATATAAAAACATTTGTTCAAAGTTTTGATGTAATTTATTTTACTTAAGGTATAATTCGGAATATTTTTCATTCAGCGCATTTTTAAAATGTTTTTTAAAATAGCTGCAGTCAATCGTCAAAGCAATATGTAATTTGCCTGGTCATATAAAGACGTGCGATCACACGTCTTCCTGTGAAAGACTGAAGTTCATCTTTTTCAGCATAACCTAATTAATTTTTTGAAAGTAAAATTTGAAGTATTAAAAATAACATGTTAAATTTGAAGCGGCAAAAGCAAGCTTACAACGTCCATACTATTACCAAATAAAAACCACTTATCAATTATATACGTTTGCTAAAGAAAATATCCATGGAATCTCCTTTGAATACCTTACTGCAAATGATTGGTGAATCGAATCCACAATATTGAAGGAAAGTTTTTCGAATGCTAAAACGACTCCTGGTACCTAAAAACTTCATTGCTTTAAACCATTATCCACGAATGAACTTCAAGTATAAGATTATAGTTCCAGTCCTATGTCTAGAATTGAGAAAATTATGTCACAGAATGTTAGCCAGCTTAACTTCAGTTCAATTACTGGTTACATAGTTGTAGAGTATGATGAACATTGGTGGATAGGTTGTGTGTTGGAGAGCAATCCAAAAAAAAAAGAAGTAACCATGAACTTTTTTCACCCTCATGGTCCAGGTCAATTTTTCTCGATCAGAGATCCTCCAGATATTTTTACCCTTGATTTGAATGATCTTTTGCTAGCAGTCGAACCCAAAACTACAACTGGTCGGTCATACTTGATTACTTCTAAGGACTCTGGAGGAGCAACCAAAGCACTTAACTTGCATCATCGTTAACTATTATAGCTTTTTTATATATACCAAAGCACTTAACTTGCATCATCGTTAACTATTATAGCTTTTTTATAAATAAATAGATTTATAAGTTTTTCATGCCATGATGAATTACAGTGTCTACTCTTGTAAATGTGGCGGCAGCAAGCCGATGTACACATTCTATGTCGATTCTTTTAATTGAAAACTCTATCCGCTTTTTAAATTTGCCTAGGTTTTCAGCTTGCCAGTTTTTGTTGTACACTAATCTCTTAAGTTCAGACCAAAAATCGTAAATTGGACGTAATTCTGGCACATTAGCAGGATTATGCTCTTTTGGTACAAATTCAATATTTTTTGCTTTAAGATAACTTTGTACTTTACGTGACTAATGCGATAAAGCTAGATCAGACCAAAAAACAATATTGTCATTTTTATGATGTTTTTTAATAAATTTCTCCAATCTAACAAGACATTTTGAAATATACACATCTTCATTGACTGCTTGGCCTGGCGGAGCAATGTACTGCTGAGAGATTCCCTTTGTAGAGAATGCAATCAAAACAATTTTGGCTCAAATTTGTTTTTTCTTTTTAACCTTACATCATATGATGCGGCATTTATGTCAGAAGAATAAAATCCAACGTTTCCAGAAATATTAGTGTTACTCAAATAAAAATATGATTCATCATCAATAATAACAATTTTTTTCCAAAAAATCTAAACCAACCTGCGGCACTTTGAACGAACAGCTGCTTTTTGAGCGGGTGTTCTTTTTGGTGTTTTAGTTTTTTTATGATAACGAATGCTAGTTTATTGGTGAATATGTTTGGTTGTGATACATGAAATCGTTTTGCAAGACCACGCTGTGAAATACCATCCTTTTGATCAATTGTTTTTTTAAGGCGCTTTATCTATTTTGCAGGCATCTTTATTGCTTTGGGACCACTTCCGACTTTTCTTTCTGGTCCTTTATTGTTCCCCTTTCTTTTAAGTATATTATTAATAGTAGATTTTGGTATGTTCTCCATTCGAAAATGATTTACAATCAAGTTTTTGTTGTCATTCGGATGCAAATCCAAAAATGCTTACACTCGTTTTCTAAGGGAGTCATCGTTATAAGCTTTTTTTTTCTTTTTTAATTATTCCTAAATAAATTATTTTTTAATAATACATTTAAATAATTAAATTTGCAACAAAATAGAAGTGATTGCAATTATATAAAATTTTTTCTTTGTATTTTTATATTTACACAAATTTTTTCCAGGTTTTTAGTTATCACATGTTAGGTCCTGGAAAAGTACCCTTTTTAGCTATAATTTCTGAAAATCCTGGAACTTTTTTCTGAAATAATTTGATATTTTACTATCGTGTTTTTTATCTTTTACAGAGTTATTAATTTTGTATAGATTTATACTAAACAACAACAACAAGCTATTTATTTTCCGTAAATCATTTTTACAATAGTTTTGATAATAATAATAATATCAATAATAATAATAGTAATAATAATAATATATTATAATAATATAAGATAAAAAAAATTATTACAAATTATAATAATAGTATTAATAAGTATTATAATAGTAGTTATGAGCATAAAATTATTTATAATAATAAGTTAATGATTTATTAGGATGGTGTCACTCATACAGAAATCTGATCAAAGGAGTGACACCAATTTTTAAACATAATATAAGTAATAATAAGCATAGACATATATTGAAACATGGACCATAAACACATAGATTAAAGCACATAGAACATACATTAAAACAAGCATGTAGAAATCATAATTTGCAGGTTTTAATAATAAAAGGATAATAAAAAATAATATATAATAATAAAAGTAAAAGGATAATAAAAAAAAAAGAAAAATTTAAACAAAATGTACTGATGATAATTGTAGTAATGACGAAAAGAAAATTAAAAGAATATTTTAATCGTAAGGATAATATGTCTAAAAGTTAGAATAAAAAGTTTTTCAGAATTTTTTAAAATTGATATTGTTTAAGATGGAGTAAAGGTATTTTAGGATAAAGTTTTTTGGACTCATTCAGAATGCATGCAAGGTTCCTGTTCCATTCACAGGCGCACTGATAAACAATAGAACTTTTACCATACTTCTGGGTTCTAAAAGATGGTATATTTAGTTTTCCATTGTGTATATTTCTAGTAGAGTAGGAATGTAATAGTCTACTTTCTGTGAACAAGTTTGTGATAGGAGATGGTAAGTTTTTATTTAAGGAGTAAAAAACAAAAAGAAGATTAGCATACTTTACTAGCACTGGAAATGTTGGAATAAAAAGTTTTTTGAAGGACTTCGATGTATCTGTTTTAATTGGTTGAAAGTTTATTATTCTAATGGATTAACGCTGAGATGATAGCAACTTGTTAATGTGAAAGTTTCTAATTTGACCCCAAACTTGACAACAATATCTAAGATGAGATGAGAATAATGCATAGTAAATATTCTTTAGTGTAACTTTATCGACATAATGACGAATTATCGAAAGCATACCGTTAGCTCGAGTTTCTTGCTTAGTTCATTAATATAAAAGTTCCATGAAAGATTGCAATCATTTAATACACCAAGATATTTAATAACTCTTGAAGAATACAGCTATTTATTATTAATTTTGATTTTGATTTCAACATCAAAATCAAAATTAATAATTTGAGTTTAGTTTTATTGAAATAAACTTTTTAAATTTACTTAAATTTTAGTAGATTAATATAGACTCCGCTGCATTTACGACTTTATCAGATGTAATAAAGTTGTGATAGAATAGTGACATCCATGAAACTACACTAACTTATTACTAATGAAGCTATTTAAACTATATTTTTATCAAAAATTACTTATCTTTCGAGGTTGTTTGTCTATTAAGTCACTGTTAATTTCTACAGTTTTATATGGAACTATAGTAGTGCAAAAAATAATATATGTACACTTTCTCTTTACCTAATTAAGCCAGTCGATGTAACTACACTGACTATGGCCTCTCTACGAGAACTTTTAATCATCCACAGCTCTTGTCAATACATAAACATTAAAAAATTTAAATTTTATTTGCATACAAATAATATTTTTACTGAAGGCTTATTATTTATAGGTGCATACCATACATCAGAATGCACTTTTTTTTGCGTATTGCGTATTGAGTATATTACTCATATCATACTCAATACGCAACTCAACGTACGCAATTTCTTTGAGTATAATACTCAATACGCAACTCATTGTACGCATTTTGCTTGAGTAGAATACTCAATACACAACTCATAATACGCATTTTTTTTGAGTAATTGGCGTTTTTTTTTTTTAGTGTAAAATATAATTTTGTTCTAAAAGTAATATTGTTTTTTATATAATGAACAAACAGAAACACGAAATGAAAGAGAAAAAAAAATTATATTTTTCTAAAATGTATTTTCAATTCATAAACAAAAACAAAAGTAATGAAGAAAATTTTCAAACAACTGAAGAATTATTTTCACTCAGCCATTTCATTAAGTATGGTTAAGTTACTTTTTAAAAAGGCACGATTTATTAGTGTTTCATCAGTCATGTTGCCGGCTCTTTTTCGATTAACTACACCACATATGCTAAAAAATCATTCAACATAAGCGGAGGATGTCGGTATATTAAAAAACATGAGACACAAATTATAAAGATATGGCAATTCTTTTCTTTTCTCAAACCAAAATGCATCATAATGAGTTTTGTTGGTGAAATTACGGTTTCTTAAAATGTTTACAAAGTTATTCCTTTCTTTGTCAGCTAGGTGTCCGATGCTAAGTTCTTTTTTGTTGTACTCTACCTAATCCAATTCTATGCTTTGATAAAACTGATCAAAGGCTTCATCGTCAGGAAGACTTTTTTGAGAGAAACTATTATTAGAACCACTTGCTGTCAAATCGTTTTTTTCGTTTTTTTTTATTAAATTCAATTGCCAAGTTTACTAATGAACTTAGTCCCAAATTGACTGTGGCTTTTGCAATCAGTCTTTGATACCATAGATAAAGTTTAGAAACATTTAAAACTGCAGCAGCTGCATAAACAGCAGAGTTAAGCTCATGCTCAAATTGTTTTTTTACATTAGTTATCAGCAATTCGCAAAATTTTTTCTTTTTATCATCTTTTTTACCATTTCCTCATATTGCATGATTAATAAATGTAAACTTGGTACCAAGTCACCAATATGTGCGCGATTTCTTTGATTCAAAAGCGTAAATCTGTATGCTGGAAGCATCAATGATAAATAGAATTCAATCTCTGCTTGAGTAACTGGACATTTAATAGTTTCAAAACAATGTTTTTTATATGCTTTGTAAAAACAAATCAACATTAAAAAGCTTGATGACCAACGAGTTAAACTTTCGTTTCTTAATCTTTTTTTTTTTTTGTTGAAAGATTCCGGCAATTTGAATTGTCTGATGAGTTTTTTTAGCAAATGAACAAAGCAATGACAAAATAGTTTTCAATCGTTTGCATGACCTCACAGTATTACATATAGAAATATTAAATTTGTGGTTTGTGCATGCAAAACGAGGTACTTTTCTGCTGCGGAGTTCAAACTCTAATTGATCTACTACACTATGATCCCCAAATTCATAATTATCAGCATCATCAATTCCAGTAGCATCAATCTCAGCATCAATCTCATTAGATAGTTTGCTGAATTTAATATCATTTCGGATTGGATTTATTTCTTCAGTAAGCAATTCGTTAATTTCAGGTTCAGGTGAATCTTTCAGTTCCTGATCATTCTCATGACTGTCGTCATTCTCAAACAATTCTTCCCAAAAGTCTTCTTCAATCCAATTGCCGTTTTCCAATTCATAATTGAGCATTTGTGGAAAAGCTCTAAGAAAAGCTTTACCACAATCACTCACATAACCGTCAACTTTAGATTTATCGAAATCATATTGATTTAATATTTCTTCTGAAACCAATATAATATTTCAGCATTATGTGGGCCACTCATTCGTTGAAGACCAAGAACTATTAGCTTTTTACTGAAATCAGCAAAGGTAACCTGGCAACATAAGGCAAAAAAAATCAGCCAGCTGGTGGCTATCCCAGATATCACCTATTAATGTAATAGTTTTGGCTTTTCTAAGGCAGTTAGTGATTGTTTTTTTTATCTTTTCAACTACCATAGGAACTGTATTATAGACAAAAGACTTCTCGCATGGTAAATGAATTTTATGACGCTCTAAAAGTCTTTTTAGATAAATGTTACCTAGCTCTTGTGTTGCCATATTGGATGACATTATATATTTAGTTAGATCCATAATATTGTCATCTAACAACGAGTCATCATCATTATCAAGACTTATATCATCATAAGCCTTTTTCCAAGCCATAAAATTGTCTTTGCCGTTACATTGTGTGGAATTAAAATGCTTAAAAAAATTACCACTTTTACCTAGTGGTTCATGTAATACCTTATAGCAATAAATGCAGGTAAAATATAATTTTTCTTTCTTTTCAGGCTTAAAATCGATTTTCGGTTCGGCAATGAAAAAAGTTTAAGACCGAACTGTAAGTTTTTTCAGTGTCACCAAATTTGAAAATTTTACGCTGAAATTTATTGTTTTTCAAGTTATGTTTAATTTCATTAATCTCTTTAACATATTGTTTAATACTTATATTTGTTAATTAAGCATTGCTTATGCTTTTGCTGCACGATGGTTGACTATTTTCAATCGACAATACGGCTAAGGCACGATTACTTCTATCAGAATTTATTTATTTATTTACAGACTGATTTTCTTTATCTTCTTTATTTATACTTTTTTCTTTTTTTTTCTCAAACTCTTTACATTAGAGTCTGAACCTAATTTTCGTTTGGCGGATCTTCCATACATGTTAAAGCAAAAAATCTAAAATAAAACTTTATTTAGGCAAATAAATATTATAAAACTAGTTTAAATTACATTACATATATAAATTACTTTAGTTTATATAAGATTAAAGATTAAAATGATTTATTTTATTTATCTAACTTATTTACTATAAATAAAAAGATCAATACTTGCATCTTATATACATCTATAGCCTCATAAAAGTAACAAAAAATTATTAAAAAAGTCATTATTTCAAATACAAACGCTAGAAGTTTATCAACTTACAAAACAAAGCAACTTAAAGTTTATCAACTTGTAAAACAGCAAATTGTAAATTATTATTTGAAGCAAGCTCATAAAGTCATTAAAAGCAATACTACTTACTCCCTAGAGGCTTCATGACGTGATTTTCGACACACAAACCTTAATAATTTATTTTAAAAAACAAATTATAATGGTTAAATTATAACTTAGTGTTTTTGTTTGTTATTTATAAAAAAATATATACTTTAACAACTAATTTATATTTTACACTCAAAAAAATTACGTATTTTTATGCAAAATACTCAAAAAATATGCGTATTTTGAGTTGTGTATTGAGTATTCTACTCAATAAAAATGCGTACTATGAGTTGCATATTGAGTATTATACTCAAAGAAATTGCGTACGTTGAGTTGAGTATTAAGTATGATATGAGTAGCATACTCAATACGCAATACGCAAAAAAAAGTGCGTTCTGATTTATGGTACATACCAATAATGACTTTCAAAATATAGGTGCATACCAATAATGACTTTTAAAATAATATTAAATAATAATAGTTAACATTTATAGGTATTGAAATGTATTAATTATTTAACTAAAAGCAGCTAAGAAGTTTTTAGTAAAAGTCAAAAATTGTGTGAAATAATTTATAGGCAACCCCTTACAAGACTTCCCAGTAGGTGCGTGCGGTTTTTCATCTTGTATGTCCATGCATAAGATTTTTTATTAGACAACTTTGGTAACAGCTGTTTGCAAGTTTTATTATATCAAGCATTTCAATACTTTGCGGAAAAACTAAGTTTCAAAAACAAAGAAACAAAATAGAAAATTGAAGTAATTTTAAATAGAAAACAATTAAAAAAATTTAATGATTTAAGTAATTTATTGTTATTTTTGTTACTTTAGGGTGGTTGTTACTTTCAGCAACAAAATCATATAAGGCAAAACAAAACAAAAAAAAACATTTTTAAGTCAACATTAAAAAGAATGATTTTCCTATATTTTATTTGTTTTTTATAAAGAGGAAAGCGAAAATATAAATTGCTATCTGTTTGTAAAACATATTTGTTTAATTTTAATGTAAAAAGCATATATTATCCCCAAATGAGTACTAATGTTTATATACACTCATATGTTGTTTTGTTCATGTATGCGTATTTATGTAACTATCTCATAGGCTTTACTTTCTATATCACTTTTTTGATTATATAATTATATTTATTTGTTTATTAGTAAACATATGTTTAGCCTATTTGAATAAGGTGTTTACTTCATACACAAAATGTCTGTGGTTTGAAGCCCACCACTATAAAATTTTTAACTCTTTTTTTAAATGCCACTGCTCGTATATTTGCTTTGTAACCATTTATCTTTTCTTTTTTACATATAAAAAATCTTTTTGTGGTATGTTTATGAATGATACACATCTCTTCACATTGAGATTCCTTATACCATTTAAGCCTCTCAATGTATTTTCTAAGTAAGGTGCACACACATATATGTACATAATTTTTAAGCTTCAATCATGCCATGTCGTCTACACATTTTTCACATAGTCTTAATTAAAAAGGTTTTGTCTAATGCCAAAACCCGCTATTCTCAGGTCATGAAATCTTGTATCTCATCTCAAAAATTAGGCTCTCGTGACTTCTGGAGAATCTTTAATAATATCAATAATAAGGGCAAATCTATAATTCCACCTCTCTTGTATGGTTCAGACTTTGTCACCTCAGCTAAAGACAAAGCCGAACTGTTTGCTAAAAACTTTTCATCATTATCATCTCTTGATTCCACTAATTGCGTTCTACCTGATATTGCCAACAAACAGGTTGATCCATTGCTTGACATTCATATCACTCCAGCATCTGTATCTAAAGTGATTTCCTGCCTAGGCTCTTCTACAGCTTGTGGCCCAGACAACATACCTGTTATTGTCTTGCAGAAGTGTTCTCCGGAGCTGTCGTCTATACTCTCAAAACTATTGAACAAGTGCTTATCAGAGTCTTGTTTTCCAGCCTGCTGGAAAGCCGCATCTGTTATCCCTATCTTCAAAAATTCTGGGGAGCGATCTGATTCGTCTAACTACCGTTCCATAAGTCTTCTTCCTATCATAAGCAAGGTTTTTGAATCTTTAATTAACAAACACTTAATTTCTCATCTTGAATCTAAAAACTTACTTTCTGACCATCAATATGGATTTCGATCTTCTCGTTCTACAGCTGATTTGCTAACAGTAATAACTGTCAGGTTTTATCGTGCAATAGATGAAGGTGGAGAGGTTAAGGCCATCGCTCTTGACATTTCAAAAGCGTTTGATAAAGTTTGGCATGCTGGTCTTCTCCATAAGCTTTCTTCTTATGGTGTATCCGGCAACATCTTTAAGATCATTGAATCCTTCCTTTCCAATCGTAGCATAAAAGTTGTCCTCGATGGACAACACTCTTCTTATTCTGTAACTTCAGGGGTTCCTCAAGGTTCTATCCTTGGCCCTATACTCTTTTTAATTTACATTAACGATCTTCCAGATATTCTCACATCTAAGGTGGCATTGTTTGCTGATGATACTACCATTTATTCTTGTCGTGATAAGAAACCAACACCCTCTGATTGCCTGGAGGGGGCATTTGAGCTTGAAAAGGATCTCACTTATGCTACAGCATGGGGCTCACAGTGGCTGGTGAACTTTAATTCAGATAAAATCCAATTTTTTTCAGCCAATCGTTATCGCAATAATTTAGATCTTCCTATATTTATGAACAGTGATGTACTCGATGAGTCACCTACTCTTCATCTTCTAGGATTAACTCTTACTTCCAATCTTTCTTGGAAACCATATATCAAATCGGTTGCAAAATTAGCATCTGCTAAGGTTGCATCTCTTTATCGAGCTCGCCACTTTCTTACTCTGGATTCTATTCTCTATCTCTATAAATCTCAAATCCGGCCTTGTATGGAATACTGTTGCCATATCTGGGGCGGTTCTTCTAATGATGCCCTTTCTCTTTTAGACAAGGTGCAAAAACGCATTGTAAACATAGTTGGACCTGCTCTTGCAGCCAACCTTTAACCACTATCACATCGTCGTAATGTTGCTTCTCTTTCTCTTTTCTACAAATACTATAATGGGCACTGCTATAAAGAGCTAGCGTCTCTTGTGCCATCTACTAAAATTCATTCTCGTGTTACTCGTCATTCAATTAAGTCTCATCCTTTTTCTGTGACTGTTCCTAAGTGCTCCAAAAACGCTTATTCGTCTAGTTTTTTTCCTCGAACATTAGTTCTTTGGAACTCGCTTCCTTCATCTTGCTTTCCTGATTCATATAATTTGCAATCTTTTAAATCGTCTGTCAATCGTTATCTTGCTCTACAATCTTCATCTTTTCTCTTACAGTAACTTCCAACTTTAATTAGTGGCTGCTTGCAGCCTTGTTGAAAGCGAAGATGTTTAAAAAAAAAAAAAAAAAAAAGTTGTTTCATGTTACCTTTTTATTCCTGTATATTTTTTATCCTCAATTTTGGATACTTTTGGTTGCTTTTGTAATTTTGGATACTTATTGCTTTATAACATTTGGCTCCGTGCACTTAGTTCTACGTGCCCCTCCCTCTTGATCTACTATGTTAATTGTAAAATATATCTGTCCGAAGTCCTTTTAATAGTTTTTAGGTAACTCTTACTCTAATATAATCTTTTCTTCTTCTTCCCTGAGGCTCCTATGGCTGTATGTGTTCCACTAAAGTAACTGGTTTTCTAGTCTGGTTGCGAATGATTAATGTTAATGTAACAAGTATGTGTATTGCAAAAAAAAAAAGTTTAAATAACTAAGTTTAATAACAACCACCCTAAAAAACAAAAATAAAAACAGAAGGCAATGTTTAAAAAAATTAACAATTATTTGAATTATTAATGTTTTTTAATGTTTTTTTCTATTTAAATTTATTTTAATTCCCTATTTTGTTAGTTTTGCCTTCTTTGTTTTTAAAACTAATTTTTTTTGTGCAAAATATTGAAACGCTTATGACAATAAAACTTGCAAACAGGCATAACCAAGTTGTCTAAAATAAAAAAACTTATGTGTGGAAAGTCTCCTGGGAAGGGTTGCCTTATGAAGACATCAGAGCGTGCATGCTGACATTTCAAATTTTTATTTTTCTTATTTGAATATTAAAAGATTATTATAAAATAATTTTAAAAGAAAATTAAAAAAGCAGTTAAAGAAAGTAACGCTGTAACTTTTACTCTTTTTTTATGGGGCTTTTTAATTTTACTTGAGTAAACTTTTTGACAAGTAAACATTACTTGTACTTGAGTAAAAGTTCATTCAAGTAACAGTACTTTTACTTAAATACAATATTTTGTTACTTTTTCCACCTCTGATAATATTGCAATAAAAATACCATTTATTAAATGTACTAAACTTAATCTTTTAATTTTTTTATTTGCAGCCATTTTATAGTCAGCTTTTTTAAAGCTTTTCACTTTCTCAGTATCAAAAAAGCACTTAGTAACAACTAAATAGTGTGTTATAAATAACTTTTAGAAATTTTTGATTTCTGATTAGTTTAAAATGATGTCATCAATTGCAATAAAGTCATCAATGATGTCAACAAGTTCTTCTCTTATTATATTGGTTTGCATAAGTTTTAAGTTATTGGAATTTTTTAACAAATTATTTTATCAAAAAAACTTATATGTTACAATTAAATAAATGCTTCTTTTTTTAAACAAGCGGATAAATATGAGCTCAAAACAAGCGTATAAATATGAGCTCAAAACAAGCGTAAATGAATATTTCCATGTGTGAATAGCATGTTGCTAGCTTTTGTTTAAAGAAGAATTATAGACTATACTTACCATATTAAAATTACTTAATTCTTCCTATTAACCAAAAGTATTACCTAAAATAGCCAAAAATAATAGAAGTATTGTTTTTAAGTTAATGATGATATGTTGCAATTAAAATTACAATCTAAATTTAATTTAAAAATATGTTGCATAATAAGTTCTTTATATATATATATATATATATATATATATATATATATATATATATATATATATATATATATATATATATATATATATATATATATATATATGCGTGTGTGTGTGTGTGTGTATATATATGTGTATATATATATATATATATATATACACACACACACACACACACACACACACACACATACACACACAAGCCGTGTTTTAAAGCAAAAATTAGAGTGCCATCTACAGACATGTTAAGCCATTTAATGTAAGCCGTAACCCATTTCACTAACTTTTTCACCAAAAATGTTTAAAAAAAAATGATGTTATATGATATGAAAAGAAACATAATTTAAAAACTTTTATTTATTATTATAAAAAACATTTTTAAAACTTATTAGATAAAAAAAAATAGGGGAGACCGGGGCTAGTTGGCCACTTTTTATCTGTAAAAAAAAACCTAAAAAAAATTTTTATTTTAATTTTTTTGTAAGAATATATTTTTTCAATAATGTTAAAAATTTAAAAAAAAAAAAAAATTAATTTTATAAAAATTTTTCCATAATAAATGCTATGAGCCAACTTACCCCGTGAAAATTTTGTCAACTTACCCCGTAAGCGTTTTTTTCAATAAACAGTCTATAGATCCTAAAAAATGGCAACTTTGAAGAAAAGTCTGACTGGATATAGTAAACCAATTGTAACTGGAACTTTTATAATAATTTTTTTTTCATAAGACTTACTATTTTCTTTTTAAAATAAAAAGGAAGTGATGTTTCAAAAGTTATGTTTTTGTCCAAAAAGCATGTAAATCTTCCTATCTCCCATGTGCATGCTTGAATCCTGACAATACTATAGTTAATAATGAAATGGTCAATTAGGAAGCTTCTGTGTAATTATTGTTACTTTCTGATTAAAGGCTCAGAAGATAAACGCAGTTCGTCAACTTACCCTAGCGGCCAACTAGCCCTGGTCTCCCCTACACTTTAGTGAAAAATAGTTAAATTTTATTTTATATTTATATTATATTTATATGGCCACTTTTGATATTTTAATTTTTCTTTTTGTTTGTTTTGTTAATGATTGATTTTATCAATAAAATAAAAAACATTAGTTATTACAAACTTTAAAGGACATGTTATAAAGAGTTTGTTTTTTAATAATTAAATAAAAAATTTATTTTTTTTACAAAAAATTAAACTCCTTGTAAACATGTTATAACTTATAACATTGCATCAAAAATATGCATAAACCGTATGTTTAACTTTTTTGTCATACACAAGTAAAAGCGTAATGGTATATATATTTTAGTTAATGGTACTTAAAAACCAAAATCTTTGTCACAAAAAAAAGCGCAAGTAAAGTCCTTGTTTTTGACCTTCTTTTTTTTTTACAACAAATAATATTTTTTGTTTGTTAATAAATTTTTCAAAGTAAAGAAATCATTTTTATTTGTAAAGCCGCAATTTTAAGCAATAGTGAAAGAAAAAAAACTATTATTTTAATCTATTTGTACAAATGTCTAGAGAAGAAAGAATTAATTCAAGTTAAATGATATTATAAAAATGTATTATTACATTTTTTAAATTAATTATTAAGTTTAATTATTTAATATTAAAAAACAAAAAAAAAATTACAATAAAATAGACATTCCACAATATTTACATTTACAAAATGCCACTTCTAGATTTATTTTTTTTAATTTGTAAATTAAACTTGTTTTGCAGTTTTGCAGTTTGTTTTTTTTGCATTTATTTTTTTGCAATAGTTTAAAAAATTACTGTCCAAAAATAAAATAAAAAATAAAGATAATTTTATGATAAAAATCATGACGAACTAATGTGTTAAGCCATTTTTACTTAAAACAGGGCCAATATATATGTATGTATATATGTATGTATGTATGTATGTATGCATATATGTATGTATGTATGTATGTATGTATGTATGTATGTATGTATGTATGTATGTATGTATGTATGTATGTATGTATGTATCTGTGTATGATGAAAGTTTTACTGTTTAGTTGACCTTAAAAATAAATTAAAAAAATTTAAAAAAAGTCAATCAATGTAGCTGCACTCCTTGCATGTTATACCTATATTTGTCAGTCAATGTAGCAGCACTCTTTCCGTGTTATATCTATTTATCAATCAATGTATGTACACTTAAAAGAAAATAATTTAAAATCAGAGTACTTTTTGAATTTTTCATTGATGACTAAACTCTATAAAATAGATAAATTTAGTTAAAATGATATAAAATTCACTTTTAACAGAATAACTTAGCTTAAAATAAGTTGTAAGCTCAAAATTTTAGAAAACAGATGGTAAGTATTAGTGATGTACCGATAACACTTTTTTGGCCGATGCCGATACCGATGCCGATGGATAGGAAAAGGCCGATACCGATGCCGATACCGATGAATTAACTAATTATTAAAGTTTTGAAGATATAAAGCCATAGAGCTTTAAATTGGGTAAATTTTTTCATGTAATCCATACTGGTGAACAAATACTTAGACCCAAATAAATAAACTTGCCTGTAAACAAAGTCAAAATAAACAATTTTTCTAAAAATTCTAAGCGATGCATAAAGTTTAGATTATTTATTATTTAATAATAATCAAAATGCAGGATAAAAGTATTAAAATGCCATCGGTAATGCATATCGGTAAATTAATAAAAAAAGGCCGATGCCGATACCGATTCCGATTGTACAAAAAGTGGCCGATTAAGCCGATGCCGATGCCGATTAATCGGTACATCACTAGTAAGTATATAAAGTTATAAAATGTATAAATGATATAAAAGAAATAAAGAGATAAAAATCTAAGTTCTAAGTTTAAACAAGATAATTTTTACAAAATAATATCAAGGTATAACAAAAAAATTGTTTTAGTTTAGTGTTACCTTTTTTCTCCTTATTTTGATTCATTTTTTATTTAAAACATGAAATAGCTTAACTGAATGTTGTGTGGAATAAGTACCAGACATCAACTACCCTCTGCTTTGTGTGGTAAATTGCCTAACAGGGTATTTAACCACCAATGTTTGCTAAATATAAGCCTTGGATATATGATTTTTTGGTTATATTTTCTAATTTTTATTTGCATTTTTTTTTTATATTTCAAAATGTTTTTGACTGATACATATTACTAGATATTTATTACTCTATCAAGAAGCCATGCCGGTTGAACAATTAGTTAGCAGTTTATGTGATCTCAAACAAAGATACACACAAGTTGGGGGTATATTTTTTATATTTTAAATGTTTTAAGCTTATATTATTATATTTTTTGTGGTAATTGTTTTACTTTTTGAATCATATATATTAAATCATGTATATTTAGATTTAAGCATGTATATTTATATTTAAACATGTATTGTTATTACTTGCAAAAGTTAATTTCAAGTTTGATCTTAATTTTTTATAGATAATAATCATACTTTTGTATAGATATTAATCATACATTGATGCTATTATACTTGTGTAAGGTGTTGAGATCATTTTACTTTAGAAAAAAAAAAGCTTTTGCAAAATGTTAATTTTTTCTTAAAAATGTATTAAACAAAAATTAAAGTTAATTAAAGTTGCTTTTAAATTAATACCTTTTTGTAATTCAATGGTAAAACCTTCCCTATTAATTTTTTAAAATATTTTTTATTTTTTAACTTATTTTTAATCTTAAAAGGATCTCCAAGTGCCTACACAAGTTGTCCTCATATCTTAAATAAACATTAAAAAATAAGTTAAGAGTTGATTAGATTTTCCAAAACATTTATTTGTTATTTAAGTTATATTAACAAAAAAACTTTTTAATCATTTTTTAAACCATTTTGTTGCATTTAAGTTTGATGATAGCTGCATTCAAGTTTCATGATAGTTGCAGGTCTTTATAAGCAACTCACTTTTAAAGTAACATTTGACTCATAAAAATTGTTTTTGTTAACATTTCAATAAATAGTTTATTTTGGAAAGATGAATTAACTCTAAACTTATTTATTATTTTTTATAAAATAAAAACATGTCTGGGTATTTATTTTCTCTGGGCACATTTGTTGTTTAACTAACTTGAGAAATTCAAACAACCTTTATTTATTTATTTATTTATTAGGAATTTATTAAAAACTAACTCTTTGTTTGCAACCAAGTTGTTGAACCATAAGGAAGTTTAATAATAATTTTTTTACTTTTATATTTTTAATGAAAACCTAAACATAAAATATAAAATATAGTCAAGTTTATAAATGCAAATGTTGTTGGACTTGCTCTACTCCATTGAGTCTCTCTTTTTAAGGTTGTATTTCATCTATTTAAGGTCACATTTTGTCTTTTCAAGGTCGCATCTCATCTTTTAAAGGTCACATCTCATCTTTCTAAGGTCCCATCTCAAATTTTTTAGGTCACATCTCTGGATTTTTCACTTATTGTTTCGGAGTTCTCTACTTTGTGATGGAATTCTCTCTTGTCTTCATGTTTTCTTGGCTCTTACAATTTACAATTTTCAATGAATACTTCTTTGTTTTCTTTCCTCCTAATTTAATTAGTGGTTGCTTGCATCCATATTGGAAGTGAATTTGTTTTTTTTTTCTTTAATTTTGGATTCAGAAAGCATACTTTTCAAGTAAAAGACCTAAAGATTATGTTGTTTTTTTTTAAAGCATAGTTTTCATATCTATTACTTAGAATTTTTAAATTAAGAGATTAGAAAACGATCCTAATTTAAAAATTCTAAGTAATTGAGACAAGTCATAATTGACATCTGACTGCTCTGTTTCTCAACTGATTCTTGTTTTTAACTTTCGATTCAACTGATTTTTATTTTCAATTCCCAAAATTTTTTAAAATTTTTTCTTAACTTTATTAGGTTGATGTTGAGTTTGTGGCATTATCATCTGGTAGTGAGTTCCACATGGTGGTAAAGGTAGTACCATCTGCATTTTAAACAGGAGAGATTATGAAAAGAATGTGGCCACTGGTTGAAATGTTGATGGAGATTATTTGCACTTCATAATTGGACTATTTCAATAAATTAAAACATGTTTCCAAACTTTATTATGTATTGTGGATAAAAGCATGAGATGGTAGCCGGCAGACATTGACTTTGAGTCCTTCAAACTGCTCAACTTGTGCTTTATCTGAGAACATGACACATTGTCACATTTTAACATTCCAATTCTTGTTTTGTTTTTTTTCAAAATTTGAAACATATGCATACATTTTTTTGACTAATGATTGAGACTTTTTTTATGTAAAACGCCGTTTACTACATTTTTGAGACATCGCTTACCATAACATTACTAATGAAGAAATTCTTTTCAGTGTTCAGAATTTAATTTTGTTTAGAGTTTATGTATTGATAAATGAAATTATAATGAAATTATAAATTATAGAGTTAGTGTATTAATATATGAATGAATGAATTGATGAACTATTATAAAATAATACAAATAAAATAGTTGATAAAATTTTTCAAAAATTTTTGTTTTGTTTTAGGTTTTCGTCCATTTGGTGTATCACTACTTTATATTGGTTGGGACAGTCGTCTTGGGTTTCAGCTATACCAAAGTGATCCCAGTGGGAATTATTCAGGCTGGAAAGCCACTTGTATAGGAAACAACAGTGTTGTAAGTAGTTAGCAACTGACCATGGCTTTATTTTGATTGGAACTGGGTTTGATAAGTAAGATTTGTGCTGGGTTTGCAGTAAAATCGAATAAAATGCAATGTATCATAATTTTTTTAGAATTATTAAGGAGGGGTTAAAATCTTTTTTTTTTTAATGTCTGAATTTGGCATTTGCATCAGTTTCCAATTATGTCATTTCAGTGATTCATTCTCACAATCATTATTTTACTGCTTACTGTTTCTTATTAATCTTAACTTATGTTGTCTATTTTACATACATCTACCTTTCAACATCTAGTTTTATACATCTACCTTAACATTTTTTGCAGAAAAAAATGTTGGCACTTCGTCATCTGTATCTTGATGGCTCCTTTAATCCATCCTTTAATCAAATTACATCCCCGAAATAATAAAAGCATCAAAACTAAAAAAAAAAATAGTATAATAATACTACAAAAAATAAAATAATATCTTTTATCTATTTTACTTATTATTAAAAATAATAAGTAAAATAGACATCTAATTACAACAAATTTATTCTACTATTTCCTTACTTCTTTCCTTCACCCCTATTTTCTTTGTTATCACACAAAAATATATATCTTAAACTATTTTTATGTATTTTTACCTTGTAAACACATTTACAGAGGGTGTTTTTTAAAAAAAAAGTAATAATAATATAAATATAAAAAGATTTCAAATTTGTTATCTCACAAAAAGGTTGCTTTTAATTTTAAGTCAGTTTGAATTAAGTTTAAATTAGACAAGACTTGTGAGTACTTGATTTAGAGTTTTTTAAAACATAGTGGAAATAAGGTTTATGATTAGAATAATTTCATGAGTACAATGCAAACTTGCAAACTTAACAACATCAAAGTTATATATACATATATATATATATATATATATATATATATATATATATATATATATATATATATATATATATATATATATATATATATATATATATATACATATATATATATATATATATATATATATATATATATATATATATATATATATATATATATATATATATATATATATAGATATAGATATATATATATATATATATATATATATATATATATATATATATATATATATATATAGATAGATAGATAGATAGATAGATATAAAAATAGCACACTTTTTTGACCAGTTGGTTTAACATTTTGTATTTTAGTTTTATATTCTTATAGCAACTGCTGTTAATTTTTTTTGTGTGTGTGTTAATTTACCTCCTCAAGGCCAAGAAGGCCACTACAGATAAGGAGGCTACTTATTTGTGATATAACTCTCTCTCAACTCTATAACTCTGAAACACAAACCTTGACGAACAAGGTTGCTGCGTGGAGAAATGAGATGAGTGCGGTACTACCAGGTACGTGGCGGGGTTCGAACTCGAAACCTCAGAAAAATGTTCTTTGAACTGATGAGTCTTAGTTCATTTGCTTTGGATCCGACAGAAAAAAATATGTTTGTCATCCCCAAAACCAAGAATTCAGCCATCTGTATACTCTAAAGACTGTAAAATATAGTGGTGGCCAGGTGATTGTTTGGGGCAGTTTTTTATGGCATGGGCTCATTGCTTAGAATTCAAGGAACAATGGATCAACACAAGTACAAAGAAATACTGGAAAACATCATGTTGCCTTATGCCGAGGAAAATTTTCTTTTGGTTTGGAAATTCCAACAAGACAACAGCCCAAAGCACATCATCATTATTTTTTTACTCAGTAATGTTATCTTTTAAAACTAATATTTTATTAGGCTAAAAAATTTGTATCACAAAAACTCAAATCAGCTGCAAATAACCACTATTAGAGTTGGAGGTTATTGGAAGTAAAAATAGGAAGTTTATAGAGCAAGATAAAGATTAACAGACGATCTGCATGATTGCAAATTATATGAATCAGCAAAACAAGAGGAAGGAAGCAAGTTCCAAAGGATTGATGTTCAAGGAAAAAAACTAGACAAATAAAAGTTTTTGGAGCACTTAGGAACATTCACAGTAAAAAGATGAGACTTAATTGAATGATGAGTAACACAAGAAAGAATTTTAATAGATGGCACAAGAGAGATACTTATTTAAGATAAATTTGTTTTTATCTTAAATAAAAATAAAGTTTTTCCTTTTTCTTTCTTCAAATCTTATACTCTAGCATTAAAAAAAACAACTCTTTATTTTATGAAATTTTTCTTCTTTTACTTAAGAAAGTTTAAGACATTTGACTTCCCTTTAATTTTTTTATTTTTTTGGTAATTTCCCGAGCTTAGTTAAAATGTATGTTTAATCTCATCATGATATTATGTATATATGATTAATAATGTTTATGTTCATTTTAAATGTAACAGTTTTTTAATAATGTATATTTTCCAATTGATGATTTTTTTCTCTATAAATTGTTTATAATTCTTATTTAAAAAATGTTTGTTAACTCAGTTGATAAAAAATGTCAGTAACTTGAAGTAAAACTTGCACTTTTTTTTGTAGAGCCATGGAAACTATGCACATTAAACTAAAAAAAAAAATAGTATTAAGTATGTCATGGTTTCTATTTAAACTTGCATGTGTAGTTTTTTTTATCTATTAAACACACTTTTTCAAAAATAATTCTTTTTTTCAAGCCAATAGGGCTTTTTCAAATTTGCCAAATGGTTCTTCAAAAACAACTATTTAAGGGTTAACTAGATAAGTTTATTTAACTAATTAAAAAACTAAAACCACAGAACATTAAGACTGTAGATCAACTTATAAATAAAACATATTTCTTAACATTAATTTGAACATAAAACATTTAAGAAATTCATCAGTGTCAAGTCAGTATCAAAAAATTCCAAACTTTATTGCCAGTTAGCGCCATTTTAGATTTAAAAATCATGCTTAAATCTACAGGCCACCTTGAAAAAAAGAAAACTTTTATTGCTCAAACGTATTTCAAGCTGCAAAAATAAAAACATGAGTATTTCAATTACAATTTTTGATATTTCAACCAAATCAAAAAACATTTGATAATAAAGATGTCAAAAGTGTAAAAATTAGATTGTAATAATAATGGCTGCAATATCCAACAAAGAGGAGCCTAAAAGTTTAAGTTTTTTTTTTGCATGGTTGCGCTCTAGAAATAGTGTTAAAAAAAAAAAAAGTTTTACTTTTAATATGAAATAAAGGTTTTTTTATGTTAATGTTTATTTATGTATTATTCACTTTTTAATATTAATTATATTATTATTACTATAATTATTTAGGCTGCAATTTCTATGTTAAAGCAAGACTATAATGAAGATGGTATGAATCTTGAAGAAGCTTTACAATTAGCTGTAAAGGTTTTGGGGAAAACTTTAGATGTTCAAAAGCTTACTTCTGAAAAAGGTTTTTTTATGTTTATTTTATTTTTTTGAAATATTTTAAATTTTTAACAAATTTTAAAATCTAATATACAATTGTTTTTATTATTTTCCATTTTAATTCTAAAGAAAATCCTTTACTTAAAAATCCTTTAGTGTTTTCTTACAGATTTGTTAAAATATGATTTGTTATTTTGTATTTTGTAATAATATTATTTTACTAACATATCGTAGCTGAAATATTTTATTTGAAAAAAAAATGTCTACCAGTACCCAGGCCTTGTTATGAGATTTTGTTGTGTAACAGAAAAGCATAACGCAAATAAATGTAACTATACTAAATAAAGATATTTACATTGGTAAAAGTTTAATTATGTTAGTTGCTTATTTTAAAGTACCTCATTGTAATTAAATTTAAAACCACATTAAAAATTGTTCAATGTTTAAGTTAAGCAATATTGTTGTTAAAAAAATTTTGTTTAAAAAAAAAAATTTCTTACTTTTAAAATCTTATACTTGTTTAACTTTTTTTTCTTCTTTAAAACATTTGTTTTATCGTTATTTTTTTTTTAAAATGAGGAGACACTTGTTTATGGTTGAGTTTCACTATTCCTTACTAAATCCAAAAAAAAATAATTGTATTTTCGGTTTTAAGATGTTATCATATATATATATATATGTTATCATATATTATATATATATATATATATATATATATATATATATATATATATATATATATATATATATATATATATATATATATATAACAAGGTTTTACTGTATATCTTGTATACAACATATACAGTAAAACCTTGTTAACTCTAACCCCAATTGGGAAAGAGATATAACATCTGACTTAGCAATGTTCCAATTTAAAAACTTGTCAAATGTTTATTTAATTGATAAATATGATATAAATATGTATGGATCTTATTTTCTTGTGTTGAAATTAGTACAGCATATAATATATATAGAAAATGCTCAAAAATGATGTCTATTCTATATAATAACATAACTTTTTTTCAGTCGTTTCGTTAGTCGTTTTTTTGGTTCTTGTTTTTTTGCAAAAAAAAATGTTTTTTTCGCCAAAAAAACAAACTGCTTCGTTTTTTGGTTTTTTTGTTTTTTTTTGAACTACTCTTTTTCTTATTTTAAACACTGAAATAATTTTGAAAATTTGCTTTCAGGTGTTATTTATTAAAGGAGAGTTTTCATTCTTTTATTTAACATATGATTTTATTAGTATTGCCTAAATTTCTTCAAGTAGCAGATCCTCCCCCCCCCCCTCTTTTTTTTTTTTTTTTGTTTGTGTATTTTTTTAACTAACTACTTTAACGCCTTGAATTTTAACACTTAAATAAATATCACCTTAACAGTGTGTTTTTAGGAGATATTTATTAAAAGACTTTGTCATTCTCCTATTTATCATACCATTTATCTGTCTTGTTTTACAAGTTCTTCAAATGTTCATCAAATAACTTTAATAATTATTCTTCAATAACTTGCTTATATTAAGCTAAAATAAAATTAAAAAAAATTATTTAAAGAAACATTTTTCTTATAAAATACAAAGACATAAGTAAAGGGTCTTTTTTTGTTTGTTTTTTTATGTAGATATATTTTTTGAGTTCAAAACTATTTTTCCTTAACGTTTAAAACAAATTTTTCAAAAGAATGAATGAAAACTAATTATTGTAATTTGTAGAATGAATGAGAACTTTATAATTTATAAATGAAGTTTTTAATTTATAAATGAAATAACACTGCAATGCAGAATTTATATGTATTGTATAAGTTTTGCATAGTTTTAATTTTTTTTTAATTTTGCTATTTTATTTTATGCTTTTTGTTTTTTAGTTTTATTTTTGCAATTGTAAATAAATTAAATTTGTCAACATTTAATTTCAGAAAGTGGAAATAATATTTTTAATCATGTTATAAATAATATTGCATAAGTGTGTTGTAGTATTTTTATATTTTAATTTTATACCTTTATATTAACAGTTTTGAAACATAAGATTATTAATGATGATTTATTGTTGTTTTGAAAATCTTAATGTACCAGTTTATCATAATTTTTAGTAAATTAATTTTCAGTGATACAATTATTATTATTAGTTTTTTTAATAATATTACTGAATTATGAAATTATTTTAGAATATAGCCATTATAAGGTATTGTAAGCATTAATTAAAGAGTTTTCTAATCAAAATAGTCACATCATTTAGTTGTTTGATTAGAACATACTAATGAGTAGTAATAATAGAGTAGTCTGTGGCCTCACTGGGGGTAGAAAGAAAACATTTGTGAGCATTTTATTTAAGTCAGCAAGCCAGGTGAGCAAAGCGGAAAGACTTCAATGTTCTTTTTGCAATGATGTTATGTCGAAAAGTGAAATACAAATGGCCTTGCGTATTAAGAAATGTAGAAAATGTCCAGTTGAAGTCAAGCACAAACTTTTAAATGATGGCACAGTCATGTCCCAATCTCATTTCTTCAGCTTTCTGCTACAAGTGCTGCTTGCGAAAGAAATTTTAGCAGTTATGCAAATATTCACAGTACCAAAAGAAACAGATTAACAAATGAAAGAGCAGCAAAATTAGTGTTTGTATCGCAAAATTTAAAACTTGAAGCAATGGAAAACTTGAAGCAATGGATATAACACAATAACCAATTCTGCCTAAAGAACCAATAAATATTTCAGATAAATCTCACGAATCAATAAATGTTTCGGATGAAGAGTCACCTGAACAAGAATTTGAGTCACTTGACCAAGAATGTAGTTTTAGATTAAAAAAAACTTTTTTTATAAATAGAATTATAAAAATAGAATATAAATAGAATTGTTTCTTATCAATTTTTGAATTCAAATTTTGAAAAGAACAAATAGTTTGTTAACCATTTTAGCAATAAAAAAAATCATAAATTTAACTATTTTGTGAACTCTTTTCATGCTTTAATAAATTAATTTTAATATAATCTAATATAGAATCTAAAATACTCAAACAAAACTAAATAGAAACATTTTAGATAAGTTGGAAACATTTAAAAAAAGTTAAAAGTAAGTAAAAAAAACACTAAAAGGATCTGTAAAAGCCAAAAAAACTAAAAAAAAAACCCAAAAAAACATGATATAAAAAAAATACTTTTTTTTGCATCTCTCTCTCTCTCTCTCTCTCTCTCTCTATATATATATATATATATATATATACACACACATATATATATATAAACATATATATATATATATATATATATATATATATATATATATATATATATATATATATATATATATATACATTAGGGATATGACTTTTTAATTTTTTTTCAAATAAAATGTTTCCTGTATCATAAATCGATGAACTTTTACCTAAAATCATGAAAAAAGGCCCAAATAGCTTTCTGCAACAAAAAAAGGTCACCCCCAAAATAAAAATTTGATTTACCATTTTTATACATTCATTTTTGACCGATGTTTTAATCTTAAGCTTAATTCTCAGCTTAATTCTATTTATTTCATTATTTTGTTATGAATTTATAAATATAACGCCACACGTTACCATGGCAACGAAACGGCCGTGTGCCGGCAAATACTTGGAATTGTTATGTGATGACGTCATTGTGTTACCACGGTGATATAGACGACTGTAACAGACTGTAGAAGATTATAGAACTTAGTAGAACATTCTGGAAGCTCTATATAATTATATAAGCGAGCTGCTGTCCGAGCTCAGTGTTGATAATGTGAATAGTTCTATGAAGTACTCTGCGTGTAACTGAGCTAATAAGGAACTACTGTAGCGAACTAAAGACGCTGTAAATGTACGAAGTATAAGTAGTTGTAGCATTATCGTTAGGATTCGGACTGGATTATCGAACTGTTATCAACATTGACTGGATTATCGAACTATAATTGGATTACTATACAGTTAAAGTATTTTATTAATTAAACGACTTTATTAAACGGATATTTACGCTCAGCTATCCGTAAAGTCGTAACAATATTATATGATGTCTCACAAGAAAAGTCATACCACATTAACAAAGAACAAGAAGACTTGGACTAAAAATTTGGTGAGATTTCAAGAGTCACACAGAAGAAGAGGAAGCGTGGCTGTAGAAGAACATTCACTCGATGAAAAATCCAGAATACCACTTCAATTGCAGATCGTAGGAAGATACCAGTTTCTCGGAGCATATGTTAAAGGAAGAAAAGAACGAATAGACCAAATTTCTAAGGAAATTACAAAATTGTGGGACAATAAACTGAATTTTCCACGTGTGTCTGATCAAGTGATAAGAGCAAAGCTTATGAAGGTGCTGAAGGTCTATGATGAATGTGTCAAGCGTGGAAAATATGATGTTCTCAATGCATTATTTGACATCACGAAAGTGAATGGCCAGTGGTTATCCTCGGAAGATAAACGTCTATACCACTTACAAAAAGAAAGTAAAGGACAGGTGGGGTACTCAACAGGACAAGTGGCAAGTAAAGAAACCATTCACCCTTCCAAGAGAAGGAAAGTCCAGTCTGGAACAGCAATACCTTCCACATCACAAGTCCTGTCTACCACAGACAGTGGTACTGAATCTGAAAACTGCAAAAGTAAGAGTGAAGATGATGAAGACGACGACGGTGATAAAGACGATGATGAGGACACTCAGAAAAAAACTAGAAAGCACTACAAAAGTAAATTTGCTGTAAGTATGGTTACATCAAGTGGAGTTTCCACAAAGAAAGCTGCTAAAATATGCAATGTATTATCACAACAAGGTATTGATATTCCAACTCCAAGTCAATCAGCAATTTACAAGTCCATATTCAAAGAGGCAGGTAAATTAAAAAAAGAAATGATACAACAACTTAAAATGGAACAGTGGTCCTTACACTTTGACGGCAAACGAATAGATGATAAGGAATATCAGGTAGTTGTACTTCAGAATGAAAGAACTGACGTGAAACTTGATGCACTGCGTTTAAAAGATGGCAAAGCTGAAACTGTTGCTGAAAAAATTGCCAAACTTATTGATGAATACAATTTGTGGAATTCAATTATGATGATCATTACTGATACAACAAACGTCAATACTGGGAAGAGAAATGGAGTTGTTGTGAAGTTGCAACGTATGTTTAAATTAAAGGGTGTCACAATACCACAATTTATCGGTTGTCAGCATCACGTACTAGACAGGATTCTCCGTCTGGTGATGGACGAAGAACTTGGGGGTGATACCAAATCTCCAAACATTGAATACCCATTTGTGTCTGAACTGTTGAATAAGTATGATGAACTGAAGGATAAGTTTGTGAATGGAACCGTAGAAATTCTTGATAAATCAGGGTGGAGAGACGATATGAAGTTTTTGTACCATTTAACAAGAGTGTTTAGGTTCTATGAAGAACAAAGAAACTTCCCTCTGATTCACTTTCAGAACATTCCTAATATGAGCAATGCCAGATGGAACTCAAGAGCCATTCTCGCCATTCTGGCGTTCATTCTTATGCCTGAAGCGAGAAAGAATTTGGAGAAGGTTTGCAGGTTCATTTCATATGAGAGGGCAGAACATTGGTTTAGTAGTCAAAAGTACAATGACAATGACTTCAAGAATTTATCTGATGTATTGAAGCCTTACAAAAAGGCATTGCAGTCATTCAAAAATCACTGGAAGAAAGAGCCATCCGTCATCGACATACCACGAAGTAATCAGATAGCTGAACGTGCAATCAAGGTGATGCAAGACCTGTATGCTTCCTGCAGAAAGAAAGACAAACTGCAACTTCGATTCATTCTAAGTAATAAGCGCTAGACTCTTTATGAGACGTGAGCATCATGTGACCCATGTACTAAACACAGTAGGCCTATAGACACAGACAGTTATGTATATTGTTGTACTAGACGCTTTGATACTGTTAATTTTGTATTACTTGTATAATTATATATCACGTAATGTTTTTTGTTATATCACAGTACATGTTGCATAAATGAATAAAATAACAACAGGAGTATGACTCTTACAACATCTTCAGCCTTTAATATTCATTTACTGTACAAAAGTGTACCTATTGAAAATTCGATTTTTTGGTATTGGGGTGACCTTTTTTCAAAATATGTCAAAATGAAACATCTATTCGTTCTTTTTACATAAAAGTACATTGAATTACGATACAGGCCTAGTAGGTTGCAAAAAAGTCATATCCCTAATATACATACATATATATATATATATATATATATATATATATATATATATATATATATATATATATATATATATATATATATATATATATATATATATATACACATATGTATAGTAGATATACCTTGTTAAAGGTACATTGTATACTAATATACTGGATTTAAACTTTCATATATTTTTTTAAATTTTATGTTTTTATTCATTTATATTTTTTTGATCATTCATATCTTTAATTAATATCATAAATTATATCAACATGAAAAAATATTAGTTTATATCTCTTTTATTTTTTATCTCTTTTATTTTAAATTTATTTTTTATCTCTTTTATATTTTTAGTTGAGATTGCTCATTTGACTCGCAAAAATGGTCAAACTAAAATTCATATACTAAGTAGCGACGAAATCAATATTCTTTTGCAACGCCATGAGGAGGAGCAAAAGAAGCTAGAAGATGAAAAAATGAAATTAGAAAAGCAAAAAGCAACAAAAAAATAAACTTTAGTAACTTTTTTCTGTTTTTTATGTTGTTTGCATTGTTTATCATGTCGATTGATGATTGTCTCAAATCATTGCTTACTAAAGATAAAGTTATATCATTGGTTTTTTTTACTAAAGATAATAATGTATCATTGGTTTGCTTACTAAATAAAATCAAAATGTAGTCTTTATGAAAAAAGAGTTTCAAAGAATGTTCAAAGTGATTTTTTTATTGTAAGTTTGATCACAACTTCACTATAATTGATGTTATATATTTCTTTAATAATAGAAATATAATATTCTATAATAATAGAAATATATAATATTATTATAAATTTCTATTATTAAAGAAATATATTATATTATTATAGTCAAGTTATTAAATAGTGTGTAGTTCCACATAGTATGTGGTTGTATTCATCTTTTTTTATTTAAGTGTAAGCTCAGGTGTTATGCAATTTATTTTGAAATTTCAAAAAAGCTGATAAAATTATTAATTTTAGAAGATTAAAAAAAATTTTTCTTGTAATAATAGTGATATATGATATAGTAATATATGATATACATCAATTAAAAATCGGCACAAACTTTTTTTTAATATAACTTTAAATCAAAATATTATCCAAAAAAATAATAAATATATATAAAACCTACAAGCATTCACCAATAAAAACATATTAACTTTGTAATGATGTGTTTGGTAATGAGTCTAAAGTGTGTTCTTGAAGGTACTTTTTGTACAACCTTGACTATCTGATCCTGGCTTCTAGTTAATAAACATCAGCAGTCCAACCATCCATATACACTTTTTGTTTAAAAATTGCCTAAAAATCATTGATAGGACAATCTTTTGGTGGGTTTGCTGAATTTATTTTTTTTAGCACCAATATTTTTTTTTGTATGTTTGTACTTAACATCTGGCAGAGTAGCATAGTGTGATTAAATTTTATTTTTTATAGAAATAGCAAGTAAAACTTAAGTTTTCTGCTCATATATTTATATTTGTTGTTGTGATGCCTGACGTTGTTAGGTGTTTGTATCTGGTCATTTGAATAAAATGTCATTAGTTTAATTGTTTTATGTGAAGTAGTTTTTTTCATTAACAATAAAAAAAATTTATTTTTATCTTTAAGTTTTTATGATTTTGTAAAAACCATCTTTATTTTGGATAAGCTGCAAGTTACTGTAATGGAGTTCTATTTAAACTTTTTGTTTGTTTATTGCATAAAATAGTTTTATTTTATTACCTAATTCTCCTTCAATCTTTAGTGTGGCTACAATCAAGCTTTTTGTTTATTTTTTAAAAGTAAATTTTTTCGTGACTCAGTTACATAGACTTATGATTCATAAGTCTATGTATTTTTGATCTACTTTTGGAAAATTATATAATAAAGTTATAAGTCATAGACTTGTGATTGTTTTCCAAAAATAGATGCTGTTATATTTAGCTTATAAATAGATGTTGTTTATTTTTAGCTTTCTTGTTAATATAGTTTTAGTCATATTTATTAAAGAATAACAGGAATTTTCAAAATGGTTTTTAACCTAAATTAAAACAGCAGTTTAATTATTTTTAATATCTGTTAAGTGGTTAAAATATATGTAAGTATGAAATGACTTACTAAATAAGTTTCTGTACATCTGTTTTTTTATTTTTTTCAAAGAATTCATTTTAATTAATAAAAAGAACTAAAAATAACAAATAGATTTTTTTTTCATTGTTCATTCTCCTTGTTACAGCTTTAAAAATTAAATAATTTTTGATTACTTTTTAGATATTTATAATTGGTATTAATATTGTATTATTATAAATTTTATAGTAAAATTTCATTTTTTTATTTTTTATAAATTTTATTGTTCTTATTTATAATTTCTACAAGAAAAAAATAGCAATTGTCGTTTTAAATTTAGAAAAAAAATATATATATTGCATTGAAATTAGGAAATGGAGTTGTATTATTGGCCTGCACAACTAAAATGGGGTTTACCCACATTTGATATCAACTCATTACATGTTATGGTGAGTTTTTTGACTTAGTAATTTGATATAAGGAGTTATTTAATCTTATGATAATTTAGTAATATTGACAAGTTTTTTTTTATTTAAAACACATAATTACTCCCAGCAAGTGGCTATTACAGAATTACTTGTGATTATTAAGTAATTACTAAGAAAAGTTTTCTTCTCAAGCTGCTACACTTGTTTACTTATTTGTATCCTGTTGTAAATACTCTTTTTGATTTTATCACCTGAATATTTGCTTTTAAGTGTGATTGCTCTAATCATATTGTCTGCAACGTCTGCACTTTTAGTATTGAAATCTTGTGAATGTGATGAAAATAATTCAGAATATTTTCTTTTGCTCATAAAGTTCATTTTGGATTCAAATATTTTCTATTCTGATAACTGTGATTTTTCCAAATTCATATTTTAAACTTTTGATTTTTTTATTTGCATGCCGCAAGGAACTACTTAATCATTTATCTTTTATGTAATCTTGCATGTTTGTACTTTTATCAATTGAAAAGTACTTTTCTAGAGCCCTCTCAAGGATTATTTGAGTTTGATTAAAAACTATTGGAAACAAAATAAATGGTAAACAATCGTTTTATATCGCTCTATAATTAATTTGAGTTTTAAAAAAAACAACACAAAACTATTGCTTTTTAAATAACTAACTTATGGAATCATAAGTTACTTCATTACTGGAAACTTTTATTTAGAGTAACATAGATGCAATATTTTTGTGTATGTGTTTTAAAAACTTTATTATTCATTAATTATTTATAGTCTAATTTTGATTAACTAATTATAATCATCACATAATTTTATGGACAACTCACACAAACATAAATATCGCTAATAAACATAAATTTTAAATAAAAATAAAAACAAAAAAGTACAAGACAAAAGCTTTTAAAATAAAGACTGTAAAAATAATTAAAAAAATATACAAATAATTAAAAACAATATCAATAAAGTTATATTTATTTCATAAAAACCTTGTAAAATCTTTTCTTAACTATTCTGATAATTATTCTAATATTGAACGTTTGATATTTTAAAGTATCGATGGATGATCGGAGTTCTTTTAGCTCTAGCTCTGGCTCAGCACCATGTAAAATCACCAACTCTGAATAGTTCTGGAGCCACTCCAAAGCTCTGAATTTTATTTTATTTTGGAATATCACATTAATAAATGTGTATGTGTATACATGTGTATACAGGTGACAGTGATTATAAACCTTCAATAAATATTAATAAACAAAAAAATAAACAAAACACAATCAAGGTTGTTATCTTGGTTTGTTGAGCAAACCTTAGTATACGAAAGCTGCCACAGTGTCAACAGCTTTAGATGGCTTGTGCCAATCTTCCTATACCCAGAAAAACTCAACCAGAAATCAATATGGCAGTTGTGAGAGAAGGTAAAAAGCGGCCACACAAATTGAAAAAAGAACTCCAAGTCAAGAATTGGTGTTTGGATTTTGATAGGAAAAAAAAAAAGCTGAATAACCTTATCACCATATATTAGATTAAAAGTTAATATTAAATCAAGAAATATTAAAGTTATGTCTGAATGTTTTTTTGATACAATACTAAATCACCATACTTGTCATATTATATTGTTGAAGCTAAAAAAATATGGCTATTAAGATCAAACTTTGATGGTAGTGACAATTGAGGGAGACTCAAATGGTGAGATACTGAAACATATACTGAAATGGTGAGTGTTTTTAGAAGAAACCATTAAAAATCATCCAAAGGCTGTCAATACATTCATAAAGTTTTAGTGGGATATTCTTTTGTTAATAAATACACAAAAGATTTACTTATTAAAATATAACTTGATATCTTGAATAAACAAAACAAAAACAATTTGCATTAAATTACTTGTAAACAATCTTAAGTGATTAAAGTGAATATAAGTGATTTTTTATGTGAATATCTTTTGGCTTGGCTTTCTTGTGGGTTTCTTGTTTTATTTTTATGGAAACATTAAAATGAAAATGATTTCTGGTAATTATATATAAATCTCATTAGAATATAGCGTCCTCATTTAGTTAGTGAAAATTTATACCTAAAATATTTTTATACATAAGGTTTTAATATTTAGAGTTACATAAAGTTTTGCAAAGCACCTGTCAGTTTATTTCCAGTTTTAAAGTCTCTGCTTAATGCAAAAAGTAAGTTCAAGATTTTTTTAATATAATTTTAATTTACTGAACCAGAACACAAAATAGCTTAGAGAATAATGAAAACTTTATATTAACTTAAGTTATTGAAAATCAAAGATACATACATATATCCGTGATTTCATGTTAGAATTTAAACAAAAGGTCCCTTATTTATCTTCTGGGTTTTTTTGTATTATGTGTTATTTAGAATTTAATTTAAAACGCTGTATTTAATTTTTAATTCTTTAATTAAAAAGAATTATTTTATTTACAATTTAAGATTTAATTAAAATGATCCTTTTGCTCTTTTGTTTTTTAAATTATTTTGTTTAGAATTTGAAATGTGTCATTTAAAATTATGCAAATGTTCTTTTTGTATAAAAGTTCTTTTGTATAGCTTAAGGTATAAATGTCTGTAAGTGTAAACGTCTTTAGCATAAGTTGAGTTTGCGGGCGGTATATAGAATGATTGTGTATAGTGTATGTATAATATGAGAAAACTTTTAAATTTTATTTTAACAATTTAAAGTCTTTTTTGCTATATTCTTTTGCTATAAATATATATGGCAAGATTGAAAAAACTTAAAAATGTATTATGCTCAGAGGTGTGCACTAAACCACTGATCTGTCAATGATCTTAACTTATAAAGCATTTCAATAATTTGCAGCAAGAAGCTAAACTTATCTAGTAAAAAAAAATCCTGAAAAAGGAAACAAAATTGTATTGAAATAACAAGTTTTAATTAAAAAAACTAGAAAATTTAATAATTAAATAAAGAAAATTAAAAATTTTTTTTTTTTTGTTTAATTTTATACAACTTTTGTATTCTGTTTTTTTTAGAGTGGTTGTTGTTTTTAGCTACCAAATTTGATACAAGTTGATAAAAAAACAAACATTTTTTATAAAAATTTAACAACTATTGATATGATATGCAATTTATTCACGATTTTTATCAGTCCACATAATTAAGAAACTAATTTGCTAAGTACGCTTGACCTATGAGAAATTTTGTTAATTTTTTTTTTACATTTATTTGTTTTGACATCATTTCGCTTTTAAAAATGCTATATTTGACATTTTTTCTCAATACTTATTCTACAATCGCTATTTATTTGTAAAATTTATTATTTGATTAATAAATTTTGTAATGATGAAATAAATTAAATAAAAAAATAACATGATTTCTTTTATTGCATATTTATTGCCTATTTACTGCATTTAATGCATGTCTAAAATTGCTTCTTTTATATTTCCCAATTTCCAACGTTAATACGAATTACAAGAAATAATAAACAAAATGATTGCTCTGTTTAAAAAAATGTATTTAAAAACATAAAAAAAAGTGTAAATAGGTTCCTCAAAATTTCGTTAAAAAGTTCATTAAATTAACAATGCTGACAAGCTTTTGGAGCATCGTCAATAACAATAGTTCATCAGGAAATAAACTAATTTAAATTTTAAATGCACAATTTGGATAATCCAACAAAAGTGCAGACTATTTCCATGGGGGTAGTGAAAACAAATAAATATTTTACATTTAAGTATAAGTGTTAACAATTTTTTACTTTTTTACATGAAAAACTTGTTAAAAATTTTTTTTTATTATTACAAATAGCAATTAGTTTTCTTGCTTTCTTGTGCATTGATAAAAACAGTAAAGTTTTGTAAAAACATTTGAAAAACAAATTTAAAAATTGTCAATGTTTCTAGCACAAATAATCAAGTATTTTCTTAATATACTGACTGAAAAAAGTTGCAAAAAAATTGTATATCAAAAAATGTTTTTGTTTTCATTATATCCTTATCCGCTTTTTTCTTCAACTTGTATCAATTTTGGTAGTTAAAAATAACAAATGCCCTAAAAAAAAAAAAAACAGTAAAATATTTAGGTATATTATTTTTTTAACATTCTTTTTTAATAAAAACTATATACTGTATATTACAGGTTTAATAAAAACCTGTAATATACAGTATATAGATCAGAGGTGTACACTCGCGGTCGCTCCAAGGTACCAGGCCACCAAATTTTGTGAATGGCGACTAAAAATATTTCTTTGATGCAATAAAGTCACACAAAAGGGCAACAATTGACTTTTATTGACAGTTCTAGTTTTTTTTTTTTTTTTAATTCAAGAAATCTATAAAAAGAAAAGTAACTAAAATAATTATAAAATTTTGAAAGTCGCAAAAAAGTTCGTTTTCTGCATTTTCTATTATTTATTTGAAACATAAAAAATTGTATGAGTGTTTAAACGTATTTAAAAAAATACTTCCTAAATAAAAACTAAAAAGTTTTATTGTTTTAACAAAAATACTATTTTATTTTTAATTATTTTTTTTTTAATTTTATTATGGATTTAGAGATAAAGTAAGAGAACAAAGTTTGTCAATAAAAAAATACTTTGACAGTTACACAGAAGCGTTACACACCTCACATTTTATGCATTCAGTAGTTATGTCAAGCAAAAACCTTTTTGTTTTAGAATATTTAAATTACTATTAATACTGTTTATATAATCAAATAAAATGTAAAATAGTTTTGCAATTTTTATTAAAGTTTTTTTTTTATCATCTGCTAACTAATTCGTTAAGTAAAACCTAAGTCTCTCCACCATAGATTATCATAGATTATAATATGCGAAAACAAATAAAAAATTTTTTTTTTTTTTATAAAACCAAAGTGTTTTTGTTTAAGAGAATTCTTTTCACAATGTATTTAAAAATTTTTGTTTTTTATTTATTCAATATCTTTATAAAACCAAAGTGTTTTTGTTTAAGAGAATTCTTTTCACAATGTATTTAAAATTTTTTGTTTCTTATTTATTCAATATCTTGTAAAGTTCTTTTGACGTAATACATTGATGAACAAAACTTATGTTTACAAATATCTTATTGGTAACTGATAAAATCTATCTATAAATTGTTTATAATCTTTATTAAAAATATTACATTATATATGTAAAAAAATTAAAAGAAAGAAATAAATTGTGAAAAATAAAAAATAAAATTATGTTAAGATATAAGATTGTTTTAAGAAACAAGTCATAAGGAAATATTATCTTTTTTAAATACCAAATTTAGGTTCCAAAATTAAAAGTTTAGATAAATTTTTTGTTATATTAGTCAATACTTTGTTGTTGTAAAAAAAAAGCGCCTATTTTTTAAAATAAAATAAACACTCAATTTAAGTGAAAAAACGATTGGCATATATATTGGCATGTGCTTTATATGAAAGTAGAAAAGTGAATGTATCAATAGTTCACAATATTACTTTTATTTACGTAAATTATTTCTAGTCTACACCTAGCCCTATTTAAAAAAATGACTAAAATAGCAAGAACTCCACTAAATGGGAAAATTTTTATAAAAAATAGCAACTCAAAAAGTTAGCGGGCAACCAAAATTAACGAACTGGTTACTTTCTGTCTCCCTTCTGGCGACCGGCCAAAAGTTCAAATGTACTCCCCTGTAGGTATAAGTAAAAAGTATAGAAAAGGTCGGTGTGGAATAGACTTATAATGACCCGTTTTTTCATGTGTCCGGTCAGCTAATATATATATTATATTAATTATCGAAATTAATTGTTATTTTTTAATAATATATTAATAAATAATTTCGTAAAATATTGAAAAGAATTCTTAATTGGTTGACGCTGAAACTTGCAAGTTTTGTGTTTATCCTTTACCACCAATGCTTGCACAATTTTGTTTCTGACTTTGCAAGTAGCTTGTTTCCATTTTTTTTTTTTTTAATCATCTATTCTTTTGCTTCTTGCTATGTTTTTCTCAAAATCCTTTTAACAATTATTTTTTCTTTTGACTCACTCCCAACAAGACTACAATGAACCACTATTAAGGTAGGAGTTATTAGAAAACAAAGAATAGAGTTAAAGAGCAAGGGAAAAGTTGACAGATGACTTGAAAAAAATTAGGTTGTATGAGTCAGGAACAAATGAAGATAGGGGAGAGTTCCAAAGGGTTGAAGTGCAGGGGAAAAAACTAGGTAAATAAAAAATTTTTGATTTGATTTGTTCATATATATATATATATATATATATATATATATATATATATATATATATATATATATATATATATATATCTTTAGTGTTGACATCGTGTATAAGAGTATATGTTATATTAGTAAGAAGTTTGGAAGTAATTTCTCAAAATTTTAATAAAAGAATGGAAATGATTGGGTCAAAAGTAATTGGACAAACTAAATATGTTGTTTAAAAAAAAAAAACTTTCTCAACAAAGGATTTTCAGCATTTTTATGAAGATTTCTTTTAATGAAGATTTTCAGCATTTTTTAATGAAGATTTCTGTTAAATAATAAATATATAATGTTACATAGTGTTATATTATGTTACATAATGTATATAATCTGTGCATAATCTTTGTACTTCGTTGGAAAACCTTTCACCGCAACAACAGCATTACATTGACGTGGCATTGAATCAACCAAATTACTTATAACATTAATTTGTATTTCCTCCCAAGTGCGCTTAATCAATTCAAACAAATCATGCTGACTAGATGGTTTCCGAACTCTAATTTTTCTCTCAATATGTTCCCAAAGATGTTTGATTGGGTTCAGGTCCAGAGAATGTGATGGCCGTTCCAAGATATGAACTTTCTTTTGAGCCAAAAATTCCGTGACTAGCTTGGAGGTGTGTTTTGGATCATTGTCGTGTTGGACTTTCCAACACGACATGGACTTTCCAACACGACAATGGTTTTTTGCATGTGGCAGCATTATATCTTTGATTGTTCCTTTATACATGTTTTGGTCCATAATGCCTTGAACTCGATAGATTGAACTTACTCCATCACGGCTAAAATATGACCAAACCATTACTGAACTATCACCATGCTTTACTGTAGGAACTTGGTACTTAACATCATTCTGAAGACCTATTGGTCGTTGAGCATATTTAATACCATCAGAACCAAACGTATTAAACTTTGACTCATCACTCCATAGTATTTTTGACCATTGGTTTGCTGTTCAATTTAGATGTTCTTTAGCGAATTTTAACCATGCTCTACGATTTTTTGCAGAAACAAAAGGTTTTTTAACAGGACGACGGCCAAAAAGTTTGTTTTGTCTTTTGCGATGCTTTTCTGTTGCATAAGAGCAAAAAATTTGATGTGACTGTGTAAATACTCTATGAATTTCTTTAGCACTCTTGCGTGGATCTGCCTTTGACAATCTTACTACAACATTATCTTGGTGAAAAGTTGTTGATTTTGAGCGTCCTGACTTTGTTGAAACTTGGAAGTGACTCTGTTGCTGAAAAACTTTTAATGTATAACCAACTGTTGATCGCAAAATGTTCTTATCTATTGAAATTTGTCGCACAGTCTTACCGTTATTAGATGCTTGTACAATCAACTTTTTCACTGCCTCGCTTAAATATTTTTATGTCCATTTGCAAGTTGTTGATCGATATTATTATAAAAATCTGCCTTCAGATAAAGAAGTTATATCAACATTGTCTAAGTTATATCAACATTGTCTAAGTTATATCAACATTGTCTAAGTTATATCAACATTGTTAGAATTTAGTTTGTCCAATTACTTTTGAGCCAATTATTTCCATTCTTTTGGCAAAATTTTGAATAATTACTCTCAAAAAGGAATTTTTGTTTTGTTTTTCATAATTGTTGTATAATTTGACACACTTACACGAAATTTAAAAATGTTAACTTAATGAGAAAATATAACAAAAAAGGTGTTTGTCCAATTACTTTTGGACACTACTGTGTGTGTGTATATATATATATATATATATATATATATATATATATATATATATATATATATATATATATATATATATATATATATACACACACACAGTAGTGTCCAAAAGTAATTGGACATATATATATATACATATATATAGTATATATAGTAATATATACATATATATAGTAATATATACATATATATATATATATATATATATATATATGTATATATATATGTATATATATGTGTATATATATATATATATATATATATATATATATATATATATATATATATATATATATATATATATATATATATATATATATATATATATATATATATATTAAGGTGTCCCAAAAAACAACATTTTCGAAAAATGTATGCAGAGACCCCCTTAATGTGTTCTATCTAATACAAAAACACTAGATTTAAAATTTTTTTTGAATAAAAAAGATTTTAAGAGGTCCCTCAAAACCCTCGAGTATTTAATGGGTCCCTAATATTTTCAAAAAAAAAAATTTTCAAAAATATGTCAACCTGGTACTCAAATGAGTCAAAATTATATAAAAATTTCAATAATAATTTTTATTCAAAAAAATTTTAAATCTAGTGTTTTTGTATTAGATAGAACACATTAAGGGGGTCTGCATATATTTTTCAAAATTTTGTTTTTTGGGACACCCTAATATATATATATATATATATATATATATATATATATATATATATATATATATATATATATATATATATATATATATATATATATATATATATATATATATATATAATAGGGTATTTGCTAAAGGTGTGCAATTGAATATAATTCAAATTTTGAACCTAAAGTTTGATATTTAAAAAGTTGCTGTAAAATCATATTAAAGTGCTTTAAAAAGTCGCTGTAAAATTATATTAAAACGCTTCAAAATGGAGGACAAGAGAGTTAGGAGTCTTGTTTGGAATTATTTTGATAGATGTAAAATTAACAAAACTATTTTTAGTTTTTGTAAAATTGGGAAATGCAGTCAAAAAATATCTTGTCCTACCTCATCTGCAATTGGCTATATACTCACCTGAGAAGTTATCATAAGAAGGAATCAGCAGAGTGTGATAGAAAGGCACAAGAAGCAAAAAGAATGAAAAAGGAAGAAAATAAAGCTGGAAAACAACTGTCAGTTAGTGTCACAGATCTGTGGGCTAAGAAAACAGCATGGATGTCACATGGATGCCACTTATGAAATTGGTTGCTCCTCAGTATCATATTCTGAGCACTTTTGAGCACTGACTACTTTCTGAGCACTGACTACTTTTTCTCGCAGTATTGTGCCAACTATATATGAAAATTTGAAATGAGAAATGATAGATCACATTACTACTAGTTTATTGGCATGCCATCCTTTTGCTTTTCCACAGACATATGGTCTTCTCGCGCACTGGATTCCTATATATTATTTTGTTTAATATATTTAACTGCTAGTTTTCAAATGCGATCATATACACTGGAGAATAAACCATTTGTGGCTGTGTCACATACGGGCGAAGCAATGTTAGAATCTCCTGAGAAGTCAATTGAAGATTGGTCGCTACCAAGAGTAGTACCAATATAGATTCTTCGAGACAATGATAGTAATATGAGAGCAGCCATGAATATGTGCCAAAACTTTATGGACTTGACTTGCTTTGCTCATACGTTTCAATTATTAATTGATGATGATGTATCCAAAATTGAAGGCATAATTAGTATGATAGCGAAATGTAAAAAAACTGTCTTGCACTACCATCACAGTATTCAATCATCTCAATTGCTGTATGCACAACAAAGGCAATTAAAAAGAGATGAATGTGGGCTCATAATGAGTGTATCAACGTGTTGAAATTCCGACTATTACATGATTCCATGTCTTATGGAGAGAAAGCGCCCTTATCAGCCCAAATCGCATTAACTAGTAAGGTGGAGACTCTCACTTTGAACGAATGTAAACTCGCCGAGGGTTATCTAAAGATTTTAACTCCTTTTGAACAGGCTAGCAGAGAGTTGTGTGGTGAAAGTTACCCAACGTTATCCATGAAATTTCCAGCTATGCATGGACTACACCAAAAATTGCAAGGTTTCATCAATGACATTGCAAATAGAGGCCCTGGAATTTCACTGATGCAGAGACTTGTGGCATCTTTAGAAAGAAGGTTTTCTTCTTTTGACGAGGTAACAAATAATTATCTATATACTGAGAATCAGTATATAAGTGTTTATTTCAGTGTTCTATCAATCTTTTTTTGACATTCACTGTTATTATCAATCAATTTTTAATTACCTTTTTTCACATAAAGCTTTCTTTAACTTCAATTGCATTACGGACCATGGTCATATTTATCTAATATATTAATATCTAATTATCTATATTCCTTGAATTATTTGACAGTTTATAATATTTTAATATTTTATTAGGTTCAATAATATTTTATTAGGTTCAGCCAGATGCAGTTTGCACATGATTGATGTGAAGACATACTTGAAAGATATGGCAATTGGGCGCAATGGTTGTCCACTGACATGGTGGAGGCAATATAAAAGTCAATTTTTTTGTCTTGCTAACCTTGCTCAATCACTTCTGGAAAACCCAGCGACCAGTGTCAATTCAGAGCGTCTGGGCTCAACATCTGGGAATATCGTTTCCATTAAATGCTGCAGTCTTCTATCAGAGCATGTAGAAGAACTTATATGTCTTCATACAAATTTGTTGACTTTTGGCATTAGTATAAGTATGGTTTGTTGATGATGACATTTTAAAATGAATTGAATGTTCACTTTCATTAGTTTGCTTAATAATCTCGAACTTGAACTTGATCGAAGATAAAAAACCTAATCTTGCACAGCTCTAGTGCTTGTTTTGAAGAACTTTTTGAATTTAAATTAACTTCCCATTTAAATGTGGGACATTGGTGTTAAAACTAACTTTGGAAAAAATTAGCCTGATTGGACCACCATTGTGTCTCCCCAGACCTCTTTTAATTAAAAAATTTTGAACTAATTTTTTTTTTATAAGATAGGTATTTATGTATATTTTTAAATAAAAAGGGTAGTTCAGGCAGAATATGCCTTAACTACCCTTAACTGGAATACTTTTGCTGTTTTATTGTGTTAAATAGTGTTAAAATCGCAAAAAAATGAATTATTTTGCCGCGAATTATAAGTATAATTAAATAATACAGTTAAAAATTTTTATGAATGAAGATTTATCTTTAATTGATTAATATTATGCCTTAAATTATGCATAAAAAGTATAATTTGAGTGCAAAATAAAGAGTATATAATCATCAATCGAAATAATATCACCTGATATAGCTGTATTAGCTTCTCCAATAAAAAATATCTTTTTATCTTGACCTAAGCTTTCTTTCTTTATCTATATTTTTATTTTCTTTAATGTTCATCATAAAACCTAAAATACAATTATAAAACCTGCATAAATGTATAAAAAAATAGTACTGTCAAAAATAAATGCTACTGTACTTTCAAAATTAAAATTAGAAAGAAAAACAATGAGTTCAAACATACCTGTAAATTCAAGAAAACTATAAGTTCATAAATTTCTCTATTTTCATAAAATTCTCTTTATATATGCAACAAAACTTCGATATGTTTCAATATTTGATATTTTTTTTTATTTATTATGATATAAATGAGTAAAACTGCTATGGCCATACAAATATAATAAAATGATAAAGAAAAAGTATTTTTAATATTGCTATTAGAAAAATTACCATTTACGGTTCACGCTCACCTTCCAGCCTTACTTACAAATGAATTGTGGTATAAATAAATAAATTTGGGTATCTAATAAATTTTTATATCAGAATTTTTGTTTTTTCTAGATAAAATGCTTTCACTGTTGCCAAGGAGCTACCCCAATATAAATCAGTTTAATTTTATAATTGTGATATGAAACATCACTGATGATGTCATACTAAAATACAATTGTTTGCACTTTTTATGACATTGCTGGGTTATTTTCTGATGTTTTTTTTCACTAAGTTTGTAATCTAATGATGTTTTTTCATAATTTTTTATCACTGATAGTTTAATTAATAGATTGTTTTGTGTAGCTCGTGAATTACCATGCTTGGTTACAACATCTGGTGAAATGTACTCTTCCCCTAAAGAAATAATAAACTATCTAAATCTAAAGGTTTTTCTTTGCAATATTATTTACATATTTTAATCAAGTTTTTTTAAATATTTTAATCTGCATAATTTTGTATCTTTTTGATGCAGCTGTATAATTTGGTTATTTTATATTAGGGTGCACCAAGCGCCCCATACTTTCTAAAATAGATACCTAATCATAAAATTTTCTATTGGCTCCCGCAACCACTACAGCCATTTTTTTAAAAAAGTATAAATAATTATTAATAACCATGTATATTATGTTATAAAAATGTAATATAACATTATCAAAGTTTTCAGTTATGGATATACGGAACAATTTTTAACATTACACAAATAGACTGTAAATAAGCGTCAAAACACATTTATACAGCCCTTACAATTTTAAAACCATTTTTGCTTAAAAGTATTTTAAAATAGTTGAAAAAAAGAGTTTTAGAATTAAGCATTTGTTTTTGTAACTTTTTTTTTTTTCCATTTCCTCATTGAAATGTATATATATATACACACACACATACATACATACATACATACACATACAGATTCGGCATGGTATGCCAGGTAGGCATGCATATTTTGTTTTGATGATTTAACTACGGTTTTTGACAAATACGCTAAAAATTGGATTTTAAATATGTTGAAAGAAAATTACTTTAACACGTTTATCTTTACTAAAGTTTTTATATTAGCAAAACGCTTTTAAATAAAGTAGCTAATTATTTTAACTAAAGTATCATTGAAAGTTGTATAAATTTTTATTTATATTTAATTATATGAGATTTTTTTATAAGTAAAGTATAAAATGTAAAAATTCTAGAATAAAAAAAGTTTAAATTTTATAAATGACAACTTTAAACAGCAATGGTCTCTTTTATAAACTTTAAATTAGAATTATTAAAGTTAATTTACTTGAAAAGTAGTATGATTTTGTTGAGAAGAAAAAAAAAAAGACAAACATTTTTTAAAGTTGCTTGTATGCATTTAAATAAAGTAATAAATCACTGCAAATGATTTTTTATAAAAATGTTAATGAATAATATATATTTTTTATATTTTTGTAAGTATGTATTTTTATTATAAATATTTTTAAATAAAAAAAAAATAATATAAACTTTTTAAATAAACAGTTTAATTATTTTTTCTTTTGTTTACGTTATTGCGAAGAATTGTTAAGAATCTTTTTTTTAATTTTTAAATGTGCACATTTATTAAGCAGTTGTTAGATGTAAGTTGTTACTTTATTTAATAAAGGTTTCGTATAATATTATACTATAAAAACATTAGTAAAGATAACAGATTTAAAGTTATTTATTCGAAACCTATTTTAGATAATCTTATCATTATAATTTATTATTTATTTTAATAAAGTTTTAATTTTATTTATTTTAGTTTTATTTAAGTTATTTTTATTTTATTTTTCATTATTTTTTTATGAAGATTTACTTGCTTATTTTACGATAAGTTTTTTTTAAGTTTCTTCATAGTTAAGTTGAGATTTTTTAGGCGCGTTTTTAAAATGTATACAAATTGTCAAAACATATTAACAGCCGTTGTCAAGTTTTTAAAATCAAATAGTTTTTGTGTAGTCATATATATATAATTTATATATATATATATATATATATATATATATATATATATATATATATATATATATATATATATATATATATATATATATATATATATATATATATATATATATAAATTATGTTAGTGTATTCTACAAACACAGTGCTCAATGTACTAAAAGAACAGAGCAATAATAAATTAGTAAAAACATTTATCTAATTTTTGATTACTTCAACACTGTTTCACCATCAGTAGGTTCATCAGGAAGAATGTCTAAACATAAAAAAATTTTCAAATTATAGAAAAATTATTTCACAGGAAGTTGAGAATTGTTATAATTAATTATGTAATAACTGTAGTATTTTGCAACCAGGAAGTTGCATCAACTACATTAGATAATTAAAAAATCATGAAAAGAATTCTTTAGAATTAGGATAAATTTGGACTGGTCATTTGTTTTTATAATTTTTTAAAAGAAACTTATTTTCATGTCTGCATTTAGAAAATAATTCTGATTGAATGATCTAACTGAGTAATAATTTCAAATTTTTCTTGTAAACATTGTATACATTTTTTGGAAATGTTGTTATAGGCAGGCGCAGTTTTTAGGATAGACCAGTTTAATTTAAAATTAATATTTTTTTCTTTTAGTTGCCAAATATGTTTAGATAGCATAGTCTCTTTTGAGTATTTTTTATGTTTAAAAGGTTGTTTGTGATTGACATAATGTTTTTTCCATTTGCCCTCGGTTAAGCCAAAATAATGTTTATCAGGGTTGTTTTGCGAGGAAACAATGCATTTGTAAATAATATTTTTTGATAAGCATTTGCAATTCATAGGGCAGTCAAGTTTTTGCTTGCAGTTACAATTTTCAGTATTTTTTTCTTTGAGAATTTCATTTTTATTAATCAATACAAAATTATGGCCTTTTATAATTCTTTCAATATTTTTTGTACAGCTATAGCTTACTTTAATAGTGTTTCTGTTAAAAAATTTGTGCAATTTATTAGAGGGAGGGAAATGTTTGTCAACTAATTTTAAAAACGCTTTTCCAATGTTTGTTGAAACATTTTTGCTGTACGGAGGGTTGAACCAAATTATATTTCTATTTTGCTTTTTTGCAATTTTTGTTTCAAATTTTAGTTCAAAATTTTTAAATCCGCTTTTTTTAAAAGCATCTTCATACACGCGTTTGGAAGAATTCAAAATATTTTTATTAGAGGAGTTTTGATTAAGTCTATTGTTAATTGAAATGGGAATTTGTTTTAAGATTTAAAGGGGATGATTTGAATTTATATTAATATACGATAATTCATCATTAGGTTTTTTATAAGGTCTATAAGAATTTTCCCAGAGGTTAAATGTGACATCAAGAAAATTCACAATTTTTAAATTAATGTTTATCTCAATTTGGAAGCCAATGCTTTTGAAAATTTCTATAATATTTTTCTGACTTTGTCAAGTTGAGGCTCTGATTTTAATTAAATAATACAGTTAAAAATTTTAATGAATGAAGATTTATCTTTAATTGATTAATATTATGCCTTAAATTATGCATAAAAAGTATAATTTGAGTGCAAAATAAAGAGTATATAATCATCAATCGAAATAATATCACCTGATATAGCTGTATTAGCTTCTCCAATAAAAAATATCTTTTTATCTTGACCTAAGCTTTCTTTCTTTATCTATATTTTTATTTTCTTTAATGTTCATCATAAAACCTAAAATACAATTATAAAACCTGCATAAATGTATAAAAAAATAGTACTGTCAAAAATAAATGCTACTGTACTTTCAAAATTAAAATTAGAAAGAAAAACAATGAGTTCAAACATACCTGTAAATTCAAGAAAACTATAAGTTCATAAATTTCTCTATTTTCATAAAATTCTCTTTATATATGCAACAAAACTTCGATATGTTTCAATATTTGATATTTTTTTTTATTTATTATGATATAAATGAGTAAAACTGCTATGGCCATACAAATATAATAAAATGATAAAGAAAAAGTATTTTTAATATTGCTATTAGAAAAATTACCATTTACGGTTCACGCTCACCTTCAAATTATATTTCTATTTCGCTTTTTTGCAATTTTTGTTTCAAATTTTAGTTCAAAATTTTTAAATCCGCTTTTTTTAAAAGCATCTTCATACACGCGTTTGGAAGAATTCAAAATATTTTTATTAGAGGAGTTTTGATTAAGTCTATTGTTAATTGAAATGGGAATTTGTTTTAAGATTTAAAGGGGATGATTTGAATTTATATTAATATACGATAATTCATCATTAGGTTTTTTATAAGGTCTATAAGAATTTTCCCAGAGGTTAAATGTGACATCAAGAAAATTCACAATTTTTAAATTAATGTTTATCTCAATTTGGAAGCCAATGCTTTTGAAAATTTCTATAATATTTTTCTGACTTTGTCAAGTTGAGGCTCTGATTTTTTTTGCATTATTATTAAGCCATCATCGCGGTACAAGCCTAATTGATTAAAATGAACTATTTTAGCTAGGGAGTTTAAAATATAGAGTAAAGTTTTTCTGCAATGTTTAATTAGACGAATAGTGTCGTTTGTAATTTTAGTGTGGGTTTTTCCAAATTCTATTGTTTTATCTAAAATTTATGCTGTAATTGAGGGGTAAAAATCATTAATATCAAATTGTATAAATGTGCATTCATTTTTATTACTAATTTTAGAAAACCAATTTATAACATCAGTGGTGTTTTTCCACTGTTGCAAATTTAATTTTTTCCGAATAATATTATTTATTTCGTCTAATTTAATTTTACTAATGTGCCCTAGTTCACTTTTTGAAGGTACTAGTAGTCCACAAGGGAGTTTATTTTCAAACTTTGGTTTATGATCTTTTACTGTTATAAACGCTTGCGCTGGTGTGACTGATTCAATCCTAGCATCTAAATTAATTGTTTTAGCAATGTTTTTGCCTTCTAAATTAATTGAATTTTCTAAGTTTTTGGGGCTTTTGCATAGTTATTAGAAATATTATTTGTGGTGATTATCTGGGGCAATTTGGTATATGTTGCTTGTTTTATTAGCAAAAACTAAAATATTAGGGTTTGATTTTATATTATTAATGTCTAACTTGAGTTCCTTTTGGAAATCATTGTTAATGTTTCGAAATTTTATTGTTTTTATCAAGTGTAATAAATCGTTTTCAAAGTTTTCTAGGTTAGGAATAAATGGTGGGGCGTTTTTTGTTTCGAATCCGAAATTGATTAATAAAAATGAATTTCTCAAAGAAAAAAATACTGAAAATTGTAACTGCAAGCAAAAACTTGACTGCCCTATGAATTGCAAATGCTTATCAAAAAATATTATTTACAAATGCATTGTTTCCTCGCAAAATAACCCTGATAAACATTGTATTGGCTTAACCGAGGGCAAATGGAAAAAACGTTATGCCAATCACAAACAATCTTTTAAACATGAAAAATACTCAAAAGAGACTATGCTGTCTAAATATATTTGGCAACTAAAAGAAAAAAATATTAATTTTAAATTAAACTGGTCTATCCTAAAAACTGCGCCTGCCTATAACAACATTTCCAAAAAATGTATACTATGTTTACAAGAAAAATTTGAAATTTTTACTCATTTAGATCAAGAAAATTTACTGAATAAAAAATCAGAATTATTTTCTAAATGCAGACATGAAAATAAGTTTCTTTTAAAAAATTATAAAAACAAATGACCAGTCCAAATTTATCCTAATTCTAAAGAATTCTTTTCATGATTTTTTAATTATCTAATGTAGTTGATGCAACTTCCTGGTTGCAAAATACTACAGTTATTACATAATTAATTATAACAATTCTCAACTTCCTGTGAAATAATTTTTCTATAATTTAAAATTTTTTTTATGTTTAGACATTCTTCCTGATGAACCTACTGATGGTGAAACACAGTGTTGAAGTAATCAAAAATTAGATAAGTGTTTTTACTAATTTAGATATATATATATATATATATATATATATATATATATATATATATATATATATATATATATATATATATATATATATATATATATGTATTCTACAAAGCCTTATGGTTATCAAAGCACCTGCAAATATAAAAAGCAAATAAAACATTTTCACCTTTGTGAAAATTAGGTGAGGTTTCATAGTTGTTATAATGGTTCCTATTAGCTTTTTGGATTTGGGCAGGTATAATTTACACATAAATAAAGCTGTCAACAGGCACCCAGGTACTTTTAAATCATCATAGTATAGTAATTTAAAAATATAAACTTGATATGTGAAAGAAGATCTTGAAGAACTTGTAAAAAATCTCAACAGTGACGATTTCTTTATCACCATTAGATTTTCTGAAAACATTAAATGTAACACTCGAATATTTATTTAATTTTCTCATTCAGATAGTCTTAACTTCTCAATGGTTGCATTTTTTTGTTGCTGAAACATTTTGTAGCTGGACACGCTAGTAGTTTGGATGGGCACCGGCATTTTAATGATTTTTGACAGCCCTACATATGAAGCAAATTTATTTGCTTTGTAGGGCTTCAAGTCTTCTTTTTTAATTTCATAAAAAAAACTTTGAAAAAAAATTTTATTTTACAAAATTGACTTGAAAAAAATTAAAAAAAAATTCTGCATAAAAAAATTTTATTTTTAAAATAACCTATTTTATAATATAAAACTTTTTATGTGAAGTGGTATAGTGAAATTAGCAATAAAACTGAACTTTTCTTTCCATTTATTTTATAAGCTATAATAGTAAAATAAAAGATGGAAAGAACAAATAATGCTATATATTCGAAAAGATAAAGAGCTTTGTGAATATTTATGTTTGTTCTCAATATTGAAGGATTGTTTAAGCATGTCTAGAAAGGAGTCAGCAAGTGTTTTATGAGTCAAAACAACCAATCATGTAGGTTTTACAAATTGCAAAAAAAAGCTTTAAAGTTAAATATGATGTTTTCTTTTTTGACTTATTCATAGTCTCAACATGGGTTTTTAGACACCCTGATTATTTAAAACTATATGTGAGTTAGTTATTTACTTAAATTTAAGTCTCAACAAGGGTGTTATATATGCAAGTTAGTTATTTAAAGTTATTTAAAGCATGTGTTTAACGTTTTTTTCTTCCGTTATTTTCGCGTGCTTAACTTTTTCTTTTTCTAGACACAAAGATGTTGTGCTTCTTATGAACAACTTTTTGCCCAGATTTACTATCAATGAACATTAAGTTGTTTAAAATAATTTGTCCAATTCTGCCTAACTTGTTCAAATTAAGATCAGATAAGTTTAAAAGAGCTGTGAATGGTATGTGAGGTGTGGTTGCTGTTAATAAATAAAATGCAGTTGTAGGCAAGGTAATATTAGTATTCTAGGTTTTATCAGCTAAATTTAAAACTTGCAAATATCACTTGATGTTAAATGCAGCAATGCTTAAAGCTTTTTATATTTGTAGGTGTTTTGATAGTTGCAGGTGCATTCAGTTTTACACTTTAATTTGTGCTTAACTTATATTGAAACACTTAAACACTTAAGTTAATACTCCAAAACCAACAATTTACATCTCATCTTTATTAAAAAACATTATAAGCTGATATAAAAATAGTAACTAATGGAGTGGAGCTAATATGACAATATCAAATATGATGGCCCAGAAAAAGAAATTCAATCACAATGGTATATCTTCTGTTTGTTTGGCTGGCAGGAAATTTCAAAATTCTATGATCATAAATTAGAGACCTGAGAATAACAAGGCTTTATGTCAGTTTTTAATTGTTTTACAATTCATCATAAGCAAAGTTTTATCAGACTTGAAAAGTTGGTCATACAGCCATATTATTTAAAAATTAGTTTAAGACCTACTATAAATAGAGTCTTGAAAATGCATGAATGACGATTCTTCTTTGTAACATATTAAACTTATTTATCAGGCTGTTAAACAAACTCATATGTTATTTGGTTATTCTAACTCAATCGCTGTGTATAAATAAATTACCTTCAAAGTAAATTTTAGTTTTTTTTTGTTTCTTTGTCTGTTCCAATTGTGGATTTTGCTGCGCAATTTGTGCCCACGGCTTTGCCATATATGGCTTTGTTGTTATATTTCCTAATTTATACAATAATATATTATATAACAATTTTATATTTTCCTAACAATATATTGACTTGATTTATATTGATTTAGTTATGTTTAGTTTTTTAACCCTGACACTTGGCTTAATGAAGAACAGAGAGGTAATATTATTGCAATGACTTCATTGATAGAAGAAAAATTATTGCCGGCTGTTGTAAGTACATACAGCTTGCTATTAATGAATATTTTTTAATATAATTCAATATTTAGTATTTTATATAATCATGATAGTGATAAAAAATTTATTTAAAAAAATTAACAAATTTAGTAAGGTATTAAAATTGTGTTATCCTCATGTAATGGTTGCAACATGCATTTAGTACAGTTAGATATTATAAGAAAGTTTTTTAATTTTTTCTTTTGTAGATGTCTTTACTTTGGCTTGATAACCAAAACTTTACAGAAGTAACGCGTATGGTATACGCAAAATCTTGTCGCTACCCACTTAATTTTTCTGCTCCGCAAAGTCTTCAGCATGATGTTGAAAAATCCATTCGAATTTCAGGAAACTATCCTAATGAAGATTTTGATGTTATGTGTAATAAGGTAAGTTATTCAACAAAATTAATTTTTTTAATTCATAATTTTTATATATATATATATATATATATATATTTATATATATACATATATTTATATATACATATATATATGTATATATATGTATATATATGTATATATATGTATATATATATATATATATATATTTATTTATATATATATATATATATATATATATATATATATATATATATATATATATATATATATTTACACACACATACATACATATGAAATGAAAATTAATATCCACTTTCAGAAAAATTGCGTGAACAAATAATAATAAAATAAATAAGAAAAATTCACCAAATTACATTAAAAATTAACATTATTAAATGTGTCAAATTAAAAGATTAATTACTGTTTTAAAGAACAAAGCATTGGTCAAAGTTATAAGTGACGAAATTCTAAAGCCTTGCTTTGTCCAAAGTTAGTTATAAAAAAAGAAGAAATTATGCAAACAATAATTAACTATAAAGCTATACCAAATAGTTTAATGTTGTTAAAGTTATTCCAATTATTAAGAACGATTCAGATAATTTGCAAGATATTTATGAGTCTTGTAATGATTTCTGACTCGGTTTATTTGGCTCTCTGTTTAACTAAATATATATATATATATATATATATATATATATATATATATATATATATATATATATATATATATATATAGATATATATATATATATATAGATATATATAGATATAGATATATATAGATATATATAGATATATATATAGACACACACACACACACATACATATATATGCACGCACATACTTTTTTTTAGTTATTCTTGAATGCTGTTTCGACTTTGAACATGTTTTCTGAATTCCTAGGAGATAAAAACTTCTTGTTTGGTGATAGGTTGCCGTTGTTAATTTTTTTTTTTATTATTTTTTTTTTTTTAAATTGCTTTGTCAAAATATTAAAAATAATGCTTTACTATATTTAATTTAAGAAGAATTTTTTTTTAGACCAAGTTCTTTAGATGCCTTGCTTTTCTCTTGTCTCGTTATTCCGCTAAAACTTCCTTTGCTAAATGGAAAGTTAAAAAATTATTTGAAAGGTTGTAGTAAGTTTTCTCAGTACACAGCTCGAATTATGCAAGTTTATTTCAAAGAGGAGCTGAAGAGTAGAGGTTTTTATTTTTTAATGACAAGTTTTTTGCTTTTATTTACATATCTGCATCTTTATTTTATGATTTCAAATTAGTAAAGCAAAAAAAAATTTAATTAAGTAAATAATTTTTCCAATAGATTCTATTATGAAAGAAGAAGAAGATCCGTATAAATACGATTGGATATTTCCTGTGGTAGTAACTGCACTTGCTATGTTTTCCTATGCTGTAAACATAAAATTGATAACGATTACACGATAACTGTTTCACTATGGTTTAACTGTGAATTAATTATTCGTTTTATTTCAGTTTAATGGCAAACTTAATGAACTTCATAAATCTTGTCATTGCAGTTTTATAACCAACTCACAAAATCTAGAGTATAATAGTTACACTAACAGTTTTTTTACCTTAAGAAAATTTTTTTTTTTGTTGCATTTTGACATTTATTTATATCAATTTTATTTGACACTCGCCATTGAGAACGATTATTAAATATAATCAAAAAAATGCAGTTTTACTGCGATTCGTGCTTGTTTTTGGATACACACACACACACACACACACACACACACACACACACACACACACACACACACACACACACACACACACACGGTAGAATAGGAAATCAAGTGGAACGATGTTAAAAAGTTCAAATTGTTTGTTGAAAGGGATGCGGAATAGCTCATTCGGGTACAAATATATACAACTTTTTTTCAAAATTGTTTATGTCAAATACTTAAATTAAATTGGTTACATAGGGACAAAACTTTTAAAATGAGCTAATTTGTGGTGTTCAAATATATATAAACAAGAAGTAGTTATGTTTATGAAATTGTTTTAGGCAATTTACAAATTATTTTTTTTTAATGTAATCTTGACGAACAAGTCCGTTGCGCGGAGAACAAGTTGAGCGCGGTACTACCAGGGACGTGGTGGGGATCGAACTTGGAATTTACCGATGAATGTTGATTTTTTTTGTTTTGTTTACACCTTCAATATATTTACACTTCATTACGTTACAAATCTATCACATTACGTTAATGTGATAGAATTGCAAATAAATATTAGATATACTGCAAAGTATAAAATATAACAACAAGAATACGTAATTTAGCAATTATAACAAAATATAACGTTAAATAAATAATTGTTTATTGTAATAAAAACTAACAGTGTTTTTTTTATGGTCATAAAAACTGAACACTGAATATTTTAAATATAAAATTAAAAATCTGTCGATGAATACTTAACTAGTTTAATTTTCTGAAAAAATAATTTAACTCATTGCCCTCACGTTAAATGGTAGGGGGAGGGCTAAGATTTTAGGGTTTCTTGTTCCTATTCTACTATCACAGTAATTTCTTTTGTGAAGAATCTTTTCCCCATACATATGAACGTTAAAAAAATTTGGAATATGCTTTTTGTTTAAGAGTTGGTTATTTCAAACATTTAAAAACCTTCCTATGCCACTGGTTGTAAAGGAGACTCGTAGAAGACTATGAAGTCTTATCATCGAGTACCTCTATAAATGGTTAAATAAATCTAATTAATTTTTATATAAAGTTAAAAGTGATTAAACAATATACAGTTAGTGATTAGTATATTTTATACTAAAATATTTATTCGTATCACTTACTGTATAGTATATTATTGTTTTTAAGTTTAATATATGTCAATAAAATTGTTAATATTTAGTATGAGGTGTTTTAATTATTTTTTCAAAGTGGCAGGATTATTTAATGCTTTAAGTTCTATATTATCGAATATTACTTTGTTATACAGGTACGGACCCCGGTAGAAAATAGAGAATCGTGAGAATTTTGTTATTTTTTTAGGCAATGTGAAGTTCCCTGTTGCTCTTGTGAAATATCTATTAGAATTAGTTTGAAAAAAGTTATCTGAAAAATGCGATGGGACTAGTCCAAGATTGTATTTAAGCACGAATAGAATATTTTGATTGATGTTAATTTGGTAAACATTTAGTGCATTAAAGGTTTTTAGTAAAGGTTCAGCATGGGTGAATTTATCTTTATTATTATGAACTAATCTTGATGATTGTTTTTGACTTACTATTTAGTCATTTGATTAATTTATTTAATTTGGATTTGTGTGTACTTGCCCATGAAATATTAGCGTACGTAAGATAACTTTTGATGTAAGAAAAATAAAGAGATTTAAATTTATCTTGGGACAACATTGGTTTAACTTTGTAAAGTATCCCAATATTTTTTGAAATTTTGTTGTTTATTGTACTAATATTGGCTCTCCAAGATATATTTTCGTCAATAAGTATCCCAAGAAGTTTAGTTGTTTCTGTTATTTCAATGTTTACCGTATCTTGTTTAAGTGTGGGATGTATAGTTGGTATATTATTTTTTTGTTTTGGAATGAAACAGTATATATTTTGCTTTTCTATATTTAGTGATAACTTATTTAACTTCAACCAGATGTATAATCTTTCAAGATGTATAATCTTTCAAGCTCTTTGTTCATACATTCGTAAAGGTCTTTGATTGAGTTCGAGTATTAAAATAAATTTGTGTAATCAACAAACATTATAATATCAAGTTTTTTCGATGTTTTTGTAAGGTCGTTAATAAATAGGATAAACAGAAGAGCTCAAGAATGAAATCTTGGGGACAGCGCACTCTATTCTTCGTAGCTTTGAGTGTTCATAATTGTCTGAACACATTGTTTCCTGTTGCTTAGTTTTTAAACCAGTCAAGAGTGATGTTTTTTATTCCATAGCTTTCCATCTTTTTAAGTAAGATAATATGATTTAAAGTGTCAAAAGCTTTTGACAGGTCTATAAAGATGCCTAGAACATACTGTTTGACATAATGTTTTTTATCAAAAGAATCGCAAAAATAAAAAATTATTTAGATCTAGGATGTGTTCGTGGACGTGTTCAGTTGAATATTGTTTTCTGGATGCCAAACTGTTTTTTATTTAGGATTTTATTTTGGGTTAAATATTTGTACAATCTGTTATAGATTACTTTTTTGTTGTTGTTCTTTTTATTACCTTTTAAATAAGCGTTTCGTTACAATGCTTAAAATACAAATATATAATAATAAAATAATTACATACATGCATATATATATATATATATATATATATATATATATATATATATATATATATATATATATATATATATATATATATATATAATGATCGTTATTAAATAATAAAAGAACGCGGGGACTCGTTGAAGACCAACGGTCTTGTCGTCGAGTACCGCTAAGAAATGTTCGTGTTAAAATTTATAAGATATTTACAAGATAAAAAACAAGTTAACGAAGTAAGAAACTTAAAATATTTCGTTAAAAATACGAAATACATTATTACATTTTACAGTTCTTAATGATACGTATATAATTTTTATAAATTCATGTTTAAATAGGAGGTAAAAAGGTAGATCACTAAAAAATATCAGAAGTATATTGTTAAATCTTCCATTGTAAAAATAAGCTTTTTAAGCTTTCGTTTAAAAGAAAAGTAGTTACTTTGACGAATAAAATCCTCAGTAAAACCTTTTGATACTATTTTATTCCATAAGAATGGTCCGCAATAATTTTTTTGTATTGATATCAATACAAAATTTAAAAAGATTAGTTTGATAAATGGGCTGCTTAATAAAATTATCATTGTGTAAAATGTATTTATTTTTATCTTTTGATGAATAAAGTGAAATTGACCTACTACTACAATGAGATAAATTATGGGAAATATTAAAAAAAAAACAACTCAAAAACAAGATGGTGGATCGGTTGCAAAGAAATATTGAAAGAAGCGGAACGATTTCTTGATTTGTCAGCTAAGGAGGAACTGCGTTACCCCTTATACATATATATATATATATATATATATATATATATATATATATATATATATATATATATATACATATATATATACATATATATATATATATATATATATATATATATATATATATATATATATATATATATATATATATATATATATATATATATATATATATATATATATATAAAGGAATTCGAAATATATATATATATAAACGAAATTATATATATATATATATATATATATATATATATATATATATATATATATATATATATAAACAAATTCGGCATTGTATCGAGACCAAGGTGAACAATAGAGTAGATTTAGAAATATTATTCATTCGATTTCTTGGTGTGTGCATCAAATTCAAATTAAATGTATTCTGAAATAGATTTTACATTTCATGGAATATTTACATTTACAAATTAAATGTATTCTGAAATAGATTTTACATTTCATGGAATATTTACATATAGTACAAGTACTAATTTTAAGTAAACACCATAATAAGAAACTAAAACACCAAACTAAAAAACAAAAAACACAAAAAAACACACAAAAAAAAACACAAAAAACACACACACACAAAAAAACACACACACAAAAAAAAAACACACACACACAAAAAAAACAAAAAAAAAAAAAAAACTAAAACAGTACAATACTTAAACGAAAAACTTTTGGAATAACAATTAAGTAAAAAGTTTGATAATTTAGGACATAATTCAAATTTCTTTTATACATCTATCTAGAATAAAGACTTTTATATACCTAATTAAAATATAGCAAAAAAAGAGAAGTAGATTATAATAATATACAGTAACAACATTGTAAATAATGTAGTAATATAAGTATCGGTAATAATAATAGGCAAATATAAAAAAAACTCCAGCTATTGGTAATAATAATCAAAATAATAATAATACAAATGATAAAGATAACAATTCCATTAATAATAATAATAATAATAATAATAGTAATGATAACAATAATATTAATAGTAATAATAACAACAATAGCAACAATAATAATAATAACAATATTAAAAAATAGCAATATTTATAATAGTGAGAGTTGGAAATAGAATAATGATATTAATTTGAGAAAAAGTTAAAAAAGAGCAAGTATTAGTAGTAATAAATCAGCATTGAAATGAAGAAAGTAGTAGAAAAGAATTTTAGAAAAGATTAATTATTAGTAGTTATAGACCAGCATTGAAGTGAATAAGGTTAAGATGGATAGTAGATAGTTAGCAGTAGAGTAGCATAGAAATTAGGAAGAATACTTGTTTAATAAAAAATTAAATACACTGTTTTTGATTTTGGAAAATGTAGGGAGAGATTTTAACTGTGAGGGGAGACTATTCCATGTGCATATGCTCTGATATTTAATCGATTCATGTCCATAACAAACAGTTCTATGTTTTGGTATAGATAATTTAAAGCTTTTAGCTGATCGAAGTTGATAACGAATATTTTTTTTATAAGTAAAAAAATCTGTAAATAGAGGAGGTAAGGTTTTATGTTGCTGTTTCCAAACAAATAAACAGTTGGAGTGTTGAATAAGGTCTTTTAACTTAAGTATATTTGGTATGTAGTAGAGAATATTTGGGTCAGAGTTAAAATGCTGAAAATAGATTATTTTTAGGGCTTTATTTTGGAGGTGAGATAATCTTTTAAGTGTTAGAGATTGGGTTTGTCCCCATATTTGACAAGCGTATCTAAGATGAGACTCAAAAACCACATGATATATGTTAAGAAGCGTTTCAAGATTAAGATAATGTCGAACTTTGGCCAACATACCGTTGGACCTGCTTAGTTTCAGTGCTAAGTCTTGAAGATGGGATGCATAACTTAAAATAGAATCAATTTTGATACCAAGATACTTTTTCACAGAAAATTCACATTATCTATTTTTTGACCACTTAATCTGAAATTCAGGTGCTTTTTAATTTTTGTTTGACTTGATTTAAAGATAATAATTTCAGTTTTTTTGGAATTAAGTGATAAGTTATTAGATAGAAGCCACTGGAGTAGATTCGCTAAGTCATGATTTATATTTTTGTTTATCTTTTTAAGTGATTTGTTTATTAAAAGCAGATTGGTGTCATTAGCAAAGTGGTAAGCAGTGGAAAACTTCAGAGAGGTATTAAGATCATTAATAAAGAGAAGGAAAAGTAATGGTCCTAATACAGAGCCTTGTGGGACACCATTTGTTGATTTTATTAATTCAGATTCTTTCCCATTAATAGAAACAAATTGTGTTCTAATTTGAAGATAAGAAGAAAACCATTGGAGTGTTGTGCCTCTAATACCATAGTACTCCAACTTTCTGATAAGAATGGAATGATCAACTGTATCAAAGGCTTTCTGGAGATCAACAAAAACACTGATTTTTATCAAGACACTTGAATTTCTCCAGAAAGTTGTAGAGTATATTGTGCATAGCTTTCTCAAATAGTTTGCTTATATTTAAGAGAAGAGAGATTGGGCGATAATTAGAGTAATCCAGTAGAGAACCTTTTTTATGTATTGGTGTCACTTTAGCTATCTTAAGGAGATCTGGGAAAATTCCATTTCTAAATGAGTTATTCATAATTATGGATAGTGGCTTTGAGATTATGTTTGTAATAAGCTTAAGAATAAATGTGGGAAGGCTGTTTGGGCCCAGACTTTTTTTGTTTTGAAGTTTCATAATGAGACTCGATACCTCAACTTCAGTCACTGGCTTAAAGAAAAAAGAACTTTCATTAGGATTTTTAAGAAAGTCTCTAAAATCATATTTAGGGATAATTTTTTTGTTTATTAGATTCTCTTGGATAGTAGCAAAGTAATTGTTAAAGATATTAGCAATTGTGGTTGGATCAGAGATGACTTTATCATATTTTTTGAGGTTGAAAGAGTTATTGAATATAGTAGGTCTGATGTTGATATTTTCTTTTATTCCTTTCCAAGTTCTCTTAATGCTGTTTAGGTTGTTGTTGAAAAAGGAAATGTAATACATTTTTTTGGATTGTTTAAGTAAGTTGCTTATTTTATTTCTATATAACCTAAATTTATCAAAGAGTAGATTTCTTGTATTAGTATTGTTTGATTTAACAAATTTTTTATAAATGACATTTTTGGTTGAGATGGATTTGAGAATACCAGCGGTTATCTATGGTTTGATTTAAGTTTAATTTTTTTTTTTGGTAAAACTTTGTATGGAGCATGCCTGTCTAGAACTTTTTCAAATGTATTTAAAAAACTTATTATTGTTTTATTTATATCGACGTCTTTTATTTGCACCTTCCAATTTATACTAGATATATCTTGTATAAAGGTGTCAGTATCAAAGTTTTTAAAGCATCTTCTAGAGATTTTTATATTCTTTTTTTTTGGTGTAATACCAGGAATACCAAGAAACTGGGCCATGTGATCCGAAATAGAAGCTGTTAGATTGCCAGAGATTGTTTCAGGAGAATAGGAGTTTATAAAAATATTATCAATGAGAGATTTGGTTTTTGAGGTTATACGTGTTGGAAGTATAATGGATGGAAGAAACGAGCAAGAGCATAATGTTTGGAGATAATTAGAAACAATAGGAGATTCTCTATAATTAATTAAGTCAATGTTGAAATCACCCATTAATATAATGTTTTTTTTTTTTATAACTTAATTTCTCAAGTAAAGGTGTTAAATGGTTTGCAATGAATTGTTTTGGATTTAAAGTTGGATGACGATATATGCAGCCAATTAAAGTATTGGTTTTATGAAGGTTGATAGTTTCAACAAAAACTGATTCAAGAAATTTCGAGGCATAGATTGTAAGATCATCACAAACTACATAGTTAAGATTAGAGCTTAGATAAAGAAGAGCCCCACCTTTTTTTGACTCAGTAGGGCAATGTTCAGTGTTAAATCCATTTATGGTAATATCAGTTATATTTGAGTCTTTTATATATAAATTCGATTCAGTAATTCCTATCACCATAGGGGAAGTTTTAAGAGTGCCAATTAGGCTACGGAGATCGTCGATATGTTGTGGCAAGGAAGCAATATTGAGATGAAGATATATATCAGTATCAGGGTTTAAAGAATTATTGAATTCAGTAACATCAAGATATTTACAATTAATAGTTGGATTATATACATTATTCATATTATATTGGATTATATACATTATTATAGTTGGATTATATACATTATTCGTCTCTATATAGACTTTTTAGGTGAGCAGGAGATTCAAGAGATTTTAATAGCTTTAATGGAAGATTCTTGCATGAAAGTGTAAGTTTAAGTTCATGATCGGAAAGGGTACTAAATGGTATATTTTCGGAAATACAGTCAGAGCAATACCATTCTAAAGAATCATTGGAGATAATGTTATATGTATGCTTATTGATTAGATTGCACTTTGTGTGAATCCAAGAAAAGAAGCAGTCACATTGGATGACTCTATGGTTTTTAGATACATTTTTTTTGCAAAGTTTGCAGGATTGTTTTAATATCATATTTCATAAATTAATATTTTTGAATTACATATAAGTCTATTAGAAGTTTCTAAGCATATAGAGATAATGCATACAAAATGGTAGAGCAACAAATTAAAATGATAAAGCAAAACTGAAATGATAATGTATAGGATTATGTATCAAACTAGGTATTCACAATAATAAAAATAATAATTAATAACATATTGTAATTGATCCGATGGCGATCACAAATAATACCGAATATGAATTAAAACTTATATTTTTAAGATCTTAACCGTTTTTACATTAATTATATAAATTATATTTTCTATATTTTTATATTTTCAAAACAATAACAAAACTCTCTTTATACAAAACATCTTTCAATAACAAAAAACATTTTTTGTAATTGAAATTTGCCAATTTTAACTTTCACAACTCTTACACGTCCATCTTTACCTTATAACAAGTATCTCTTTTGTCGTACCTTCTCTCTACCTTGCATAGTAAGAAATGGACTAACGAAATCAATACCAATTCTAGCGAACGCACTTAGTGGTTCTTTAAAATGCATTGCTGGTAAAGGGGCCATCAGCTGTCGAGCAGGTTTACATCTTCTTAAGTTACATTTGTTGCATTTTGCTTCTGCATCTCGGATTTCTTCTCGCCTTCGAATGACTCAACATCGTTTTGATAATTTTGTTAATAGTTGATATGTTCATACCACATGATTGGCTTCGTCATGATAATACTTAAAAGTCAATTTTGTTATTGTATGTCTTCTCGGCAAAATGATTGGATGGTTAACATCGTAGAGTAAGGTAATGGACATTTCGCACTCGACTACAAGATCGCAATAATCCGTCTTCGTCAATTTGCGGATTTAAAGAAATGATTTTGCTTGATACCGATGTCGTTTTTCTTTTTTTAATGTTGTTATATTCTTCTTTAAAGCTTTCTTTTAATGCTGTTATATTCTTCTTTAAAGTTTTTTTTTAATGTTGTTATATTCATCTTTAAAGTTTTCTTTTAATGTTGTTATATTCTTCTTTAAAGTTTTCATTTAATGTTGTTATATTCTTCTTTAAAGTTTTCTTTTAATGTTGTTATATTCTTCTTTAAGGCATTCTTTTTGAGCTTTAGCTATGATTTGTTTTTCGCTTTCATAATATTCATGAACTGTTTTATCACCCTTTTTACGAAATTCTGTTTCAAATCGACAATTTCCGGGATAAACCAATGTCAGAATAAACCTATGGATCCATCTGCTTATCCTGACAAGTCTTTTCCAACGTGAGAACTTATTTATATATAGCAATTGATTTATTACTTCAAAAGATAATGCAAAATTCATTAATACTAGATTTTTCTTTACTTCAATTGAAGCCTCTTTTGTTACTTCAATGTGATTTTGTGGCCATTTTTCTTCTAAAGAAATCAAACTTGGTCCGTGCCACCATTACTTTATTTATTACTTTCTAATTCATTAACTGTTGTTTCTCTTATTTGTAAATCAGCTATATTTGTTTTTGTTGGTGTATATCTCCATCGTTTTAGTTCAGTCGTTGATTAAATGAATCCAACGCGATTGGCAACAAAAGGTTTCAACTTTCGACTTGAACCATATAGTTATGTCCTTAGTTTCCAGCTTCAATGCTTTGACAATCTTATCTGCAAGTTGTAAACCGAGGACAGCTCCAAGTAACTCAAATCTTGGTATACTAATAGATTGCAATGAAGTTACTCGTGCTTTTGACATTATGATCACACAGGTCACTTCTCCTGTGTCATATAAATATTGTTGATAAGCAACAGCACCGTAAGCTTTAAAAGATGCATCCGTAAAAACGAGGATTGACCTATTTGCAACTGTCGAAGTTGTTTGTAGACATCTGGGAATGTTTATTTTTTAGAAGTCTTTTAGTTCTTGAAACCATTGATCAACATTATTTGCAATCCTATCCGGAATTGCATCATCCCACTCAATTCCATCAATTCACAATTCATGCATAATTATTTTGACTCGAATGATTATATGGTGCTAAAAAACCCAATGGATCGAACAACGTTGCTATTTTTTTTAAGCGAATTCGTTTTTTATATACCGTATTTTCTTCGGTTACAACAGAATGAAAACTAAATAAATCAGACTTTGTTATTCAGACAATTCCAAGTGTTTTTATTTCAGGCAATTCTTCAGAATCTAAACTTATATGTTCTGCACGACCATTTTCTGATGTTAAGAACTTTAACCGAGTTTGAAATCCATTTTCGTGCAAAGATTCCTGGTGAACCCCATAGTAGCGTGAGTTTCTTGTATAATTGAATTCCTACTTTTTCATCAACTACAGAAGTTATTGTGTCGTCCTTGTAAGTTGCTTCAAGAACAGCTTCAGAAGCCAAAGGAAATTTTTGGGCATCCTTTCTTGCGTGTTCTTGCGTTACAAATTGAGCCATGAAAGGCGCTTATTTGATTTAAAATACCAGTCGATTTAACTGAAACACCTCAGGCTTGGCAGTTGGATCCTGGTTTCTTCATGAAATTTGTTGGTACCTTTGGTCATCTTTATGTATTTCAATTTTTAAATATATTTCTGCTATATCACTAGAGAAAGCCACTGGGTATTTTTGAAATCTTAGCAAAACTGTAACAAGATCTTGTTGAAGTTTTGGACCTTGATAAATAACATCATTAATTGATTTACCATTATATTTTGCAGATCCTTTAAACACAATTCTGATTTTTGTAGTTAATTTATCAGGATGAAGAATTGGAAAATGTGGTAAGTACCAACCATCTCCAAGATTCCTTTTTTTGATTTTCTCCAAGTATTCCTTCTCTTGATACTGCTTGATAATATTATTGTACTTTTCTCCTTGACTTTTGTTTTTCATTAGGCGTTTTTCCGTGTTTTGTAGTCTGTTTAACGCTATTGTATAATTATTGTCCAGCTGTCTATCATCTTTCCATGGTAGTTTTAGCTCATATCTTCCGTCCTCTGTTTTTAGAGAATTAGTTACTATATTAAGAGCGGTAGAGTCTTTTGGGCGTGTTATTATTTTTCTAAATAGCATCTCTTTGTCGTCTTCAATTTCCCATAACATTTTAATGGTGTTGTTTGCATCTTCTATTTCCTTTGTACTAGATGTAATTTTCGTAAAATGGGTTTGAAGAGATCTACCAGTACCGCCAATACATGTCTATCCAAGCGGCGTGAGTCGAGCCATTGGTTTATTAAATCCTCCTTTTACTTCCTTAATTGCAGTGCAGGTCAACATAATCTTGACCGATTAGAATGTCAATTTTTAGTTTTGATCAAATATTTGGGAATTCAATTTTTCTTAGATGTTTCCAACTTTTTGACAAATTTGCCCAATTAACAGCTTATAAGTTTCCAGTAACATTATTTACTGTAAAAGCTTCCACTGTAATTTTTGTTTCTTCATTCAGCGATTCTAACTGGAATTCCACCGGCATCGTTTCAAAAGAATCAATTTTTCCATTTAGCATGTTTACAGTTATCTTTTTGGTTTTACTTTACAATGCAACTCAGCCGCTACATCAGAGTTCAAGTATGTCTTGGTACTTCCATCGTCAAGCAATGTGTTTACCACAACTTTTTTATTTCCATTACGAAGAATAACTGGCACTGTTCTAAGAGATATGCAGTAAATGACGTGTTTTAAATGAAATTAGATGTTCGACGTGTGAGAATTTTCCATTATCGTGTCTTTTTCCTTGAAATCTTCAAAAATTGTTTCATTTAGATGTATTTTCTTGTGAAGCAAACAATTACGAATATCTGTACAACCGTCAAATTCTTGTGTCCCTGCACTCTTTTGAAGAATGGTTAGAATTCAAACATCTAAAGCAGAGTTTATTTTTCTTAGCCTTCTCCCATCTTTCTTTAATACTTTGATTTTGAAACGTTGGACACTCCCATATTTTATGATCGTTTTTGCAAACAGAACATTTCTGCATCCAAATTATTTTCTTTTTTTTGATCACTGTTACCAAAGTAAGAATTTTCTTCGTGTGCTTTGCTACTAACAGTTTTTTTTTAAACCATGTAGAGTTTCCGTAGCTGCAATTTGAAAATCTGCTTCTTCAACAATAAACTTTTTTAGAGATTCAACATTTTTGTTAAATCTGTATGGCTATAACGAACTAAACAACAATTATATGGAGACTCTTTGAACAATAGTGTTTACTAAATGTTTTTTGTTATTGAACGAAATTTTTGCATAAATAAAGTTTAGTTATTGTTGTTTTTCAGATATTAATATATAAAAAAATATAATTGATATAATTAATCTAAAACGGTTAAGATCTTAAAAATATTAGTTATAATACATATTCGGTATTATTTGTGATCGCCATTGGATCATAATAGGTAGCAGAGGGTAATGTTTTTAACACGGAAGAATCGTAAAAAGGAACATGTAAATAAATGAATATTGCGCAATGTAAGTTTAAAATCAAGTTTAAAACAACAAAAGATGGAAAAAGAACTTAAAGTGGAAACAAAAAAGTAATGTTATCAATGGAAAAGTGCTCAAAAAAGTAATGACCAGTATAAAGGTAATAAAGAAAATGGCAGTGGCGATATTGAATTAATCAAACCATCGCATAGCATGCGTAAAATAGAAAATGAAATAATTGATTTGGATCAAGAGACTACAAAAATTGGACATGAATTATGAAAACAACTAAAACGCATCTCTATACCAATGTTTAATGGCGATAAAAAGATAAAATGAAAAATAAATAATCATAATGTTAAAAACTTTAATTTTGTTTTAGATAAACCGTATGTTCCCAACACAATGAAGTTCCAATAAACATGATTCTATCTTAATTGCGCGTAATGATGATAACTCTGTAAATAAAACTAAAAGATGTAAATAAAATGAATTGTAGTTATCACTGTTGAGAAATAGTTGAATATTTTTTATGTAATGCATCATTCTTATAATAAAATCGTTAACTTTCTTGTGGATGTTTGGTACGACATCTCTGGCATTGCCAGACCCGTCATTATATAGAAGTATATCTTCATTGTCCGATGTCGGTCAGAATAATATTTCTTTAAATATCAGTATTACTAATTCACTAGTTCCTTATTAGAGTGAGAATAAAGTGCAACCACCAACAGCAATTAAGAGAAAAAAGATAAAGAATAACTCTTGTGCACAGATTAAAAATGTAAGGAAACTGAACCGAGTTGGTTATAAGCATTGCTTCCACCAAATCCTCAACAGAAAAACCATAAAGTTCAGAGAACTAATGAAGCCATGTAAGGAAAATTGTCGTTAAAAATGCAGCATGCATTTCAGCACTGAAATTTGTAAATGTATTTTTGATGAGAAAAATTAGTACATTACTTCCTGCCTAGCAATCAAATCTGTAAAGCGATCAAAAGCAATAAATGACAGAAAACATAGAAATAAAACAATTCTTTTTTAAATACTTAAGACCTTAATTAAAGTACTTAAGACCTTTTTCTTAATAATTTTTGTATTGGCGAGACAATAAATTAAATTTTTGGTTGGCAAAGTTCACTCTTCTGATTTGACAAAACCAGACCACTTGGGGAAAAGTTTCTGAAAAATAAAACCATAAAAAGCATGATCGACAGTATTAAAAACCAACAACAGCAGGGAACGTACTGTGTCAAAAAATTTACCCTGGCTCTACCGTAAAATTTTTAATGAAAATTATAAAACTTTCTTTCCATTCCCCGGACAACAACCCATGTGACATATGGTTGCCCACGACAATTTTTGCCCACACCGTAAATAACAAATAACATGAGTTTTTATTTCAGAAAACTCTGACATTCAACTACACTATTTATGATAGTAATAGAAAAAATACATTCTGTAAAATCTGGTATAAAGTTCAAGAATGAGGCGAAAACGATATGACCTCTGGTTTTTTAAAGTTCATTCAAAAGACAATGACACAAAATATAAATCGACTGTCTGGACAGACAATCGTCCAAGGCAATAAAGGGAGTCTCATCCTACATCGTAATTGAAATGAATAAAAAATCAATTGAGACAATGATTAACTTTAAATTAAATAATAGCAAAAAATAGTCCCAACTAATGATTGGTGCTATTTTCTAAGAAGTAGTAGGTAATCGTTTAGTTTATTTCCGATGTTTTAAATTTTTTTTTAATTCATTTTCTTTCCTTTGTGAAAATAGAGAACAATTTGTGAATAAAAAAATCAGAAGGCAGAACACCAGCATTCATAAAAAATGGCATGAATGCAAGTATGAAGAGAAGAATATGGAAAGTTCTACTATAAAATTTCCTTTAAAGAAGAAGACTTCTCTATGATGGATTTGAGAAAAAACAAAAGGAGGACTACCGACATTTCGACAAGTCTTCCACACTCAAAAGCAGGCAAAAATTCCAATAGCCATTACATCATTACAGTGTTACAATGGGTCCCGATTTTAAAATATTTGAAAATATACTCAAACTATTTATTAAAATGAGAAATACAGCTTTAATTACCATAAAATCTCTTTTATATTGTATTATTACAATATTATTTATGCTATATATATTGTTTTCTGTTTGTTATATAACTCGTAAAAAACAAAATAAATTAGAATATATGATCAGAGGCTGCCTTTGGTGGTGGTGGTTTTGGGCATTCCGGCATTTTCCGGGGCTTCAGGATTTTTAGGGCCTCATCATTTTAAAATTTAAATATATATTTTTTAATAAAAATATTAATATTTTTACAAATCTGTCAAATCTTTTTCTTTGGATTTGTGAACTTTGAACATTTGAACAATTTGAATGAGAAAAGCATACCAACCGGAATAAATATACTATAACTATGGATATACTCGTTTTTCTAAAGTACTTTGGCTTTTTTACTTTCATTCAGTCAGTTCTGTTTTGTTTCTCCATCCTTGTTGGCGCAGAAGGAAATTGCTTGCTACATCAAAACTCATCAGACAGTAATTATGACTGGGAGAAAGTTTGAATCTGGCCATAATAAGAGAAAAAGAAAACTTGAGGAAGAAAAATACCTCGCCACTCAGAAGAATTAAATTTTGCGTCACCTTAAGCCACTGAGTGATGCAAATACTCAAGAGATCGCTACTTCTAAAGTTGCACATTGTCCTCATCCTGATGATACCCATCATCTTGAAGATCCACAACCTCAAGATGATCTTGACAATCTTCCTGCGCTTGAAGATGGTCCAGATACCCTACCTCATCATCATGGAGAAGATGATCCAGGTCCAATACAGCTTGAAGAAGATCCAGATACACTACCTCATCATCATGGAGAAGACGATCCAGGTCCAATACAGCTTGAAAAAGTTGATAATGGGATTTATGGCCCTCAACCCGAAGATGATCAACAGCCTCCCTACGTTCCAGAAAATATTCTTGTTGAAGAAAATATTACGTTTCCATCAACATCACAGTAAGTAGGAAATTTTTTTTGTATAAAAACAGTACAGTCCCTGTTATCCATCACTCGGTTATCCGAAAAGAACTTTTTTTCCCATTTTTTCTTTTATTTATTTGTTAATTTACCTTTCCTTTTCATAGTTTCTATTGATATTTTGCATATTTTTGCATTGTTTTGCGTTATCTAAATAATATAAATACGCACAATCACATTAAGAACTGTAACCTACTAATGCATATAAATTTTTTTTTTTCATTTTCCATATCCTTGTTATCCGACAATTTTTTCTCTTATCCGACACCCCTTGGTCCGGTATTAGTCGGATAATCGAGACTCTACTGTATAAATCTTTCTTCTCTTATGAAAGATCCAATTCTAATTTCCTTAATATTTAATATTTTAATTTATCTTATAATATTTTCCATCGAAAAAAAGAGCACAAAATTAACTGAAAATGGATATTCTAATTGGAAACATATAACATCAGATCTCAAGGACCATGAGAAGTCCGTAAACCACAAGAAATGCTTTATAAAGTAGATAGATTTGGCTGCAAGAATGAAGAAAAATGAGACTGTCAATTAATGCAACTTAAAAAAAATCAAATTAGAAGTATTGGCAAAACATTTTGAAGAGAATAATTTCAGTTATAAAATTTCTTGCCTCTCACAATTTAGCATTTCAAGGACACACTAATAAATTATTTTCTAAAGGCAATGGAAATTTTTTGGGCTTGATTGAAATGATTTTAGAATTTGATCCAATACTTCAAGAGCATCTAAGAAAAATTAAATCACACGAAGTAAGTGATCTCTATCTTGGCAAAAACATTCAAAACATAATTATTCAACTTTTGGGTTCAAAGGTAAAGAAATCTATAATTTTAAATTGTCAGAATGCAAAATGTTATTCAATAATTATGGATAGCATTACAGACGCGACTCACTAACAACAATTAACCCTAGTTCTTAGATTTTACAACTGCAAGTTATTTACAGTTGAAGAGCATTTTATTGGATTTGTTGATGTAAATAGGACAACCGGTGAAGTTTTAACGGAAACATTGTGGTTTACGGACTTCTCATGGTCCTTGAGATCTGATGTTATATGTTAAATGTTATAAAACTTTCTTGAAACATTTGACAGAAGTAGGTCTAGATATATTAAATTGTCGAGGTCAATCATATGATAATGAAGCAAATATGAAAAGGATTCACTCTGGAGTGCAAAAGAGAATAAGAGACATTAACCCTAGAGCGTTTTTTGTGCCATGTAGTGCCCACAGTTTGAATTTGATGGTATGTGATGCTGCAAAATCTTCTTCAAAAGCAGTGTCATTTTTTGGTTTGTTACAAGAAGTTTATAACTTTTTTTCAGGTTCTAATATCAGATGGGCCATTTTAATGAAATCAGTGCAAACTTTGACTTTGAAGCCACTGTTTGATACTCAATGGGAGTCTCGAGTGGAAAGCTTAAAGACATTAAAATATGAATATTCCAAAGTTAATGATGCTCTAGTTGAAATTGCTAACAGTTCAGAGTATGATAGATCTACCAAATTTCAGGCAAATAATCTTGCCAAGCAAATATCCAAATTTACATTTATGGTAAGCTTGAGTGTATGGTATGACATTATTTCAAGTAAATTTGGTCAGCAAAAAAATGCAGTCTCCAGACTATGATATATCAACAGCACAAACCGAAATTGACCAACTACTCAAGTATTTTAATGACTTTCGTGATAAAGGAATTAAGGATGTCAAACTTTTTGCTATGGAAATTGCAGAAGATTAGAAGTAATTGCTCAGTTTGAAGCTGAAAACACAGTTTGTCCCCGAACGAAAAAAACTCTCTTTTTCTATGAATCTGCAGATGAACCAATTTTAAATCCAGAAACACAGATGTGGTGGAAGTTTTCAATGTACTGGTAGATCAAGTGCTATCATCTTTAGCAAGCCAATTTAATCAACTGAAAGAACTTTCTGAGCTTTTTGGATTCTTATATAAAATTCCAGAAGTCACCCAAAATACTGAAGCACTTAAGAAACATAGCAAGGATTTAGAGGTTGCCTTAACTGAAGATGGAAATTCAGATCTGATTTCAAATCAATTATTTGATGAAATCAAAGCAATATCCAGTATGGTTCCAGGAAAATTGCTCCCTCAGGCACTGATCAAGTTTATTTTAGAAAATCACTACGAACAATCTTTTCCAAATTTAGTTATAGCATTGCGAATTTTATTGACATTGTCACTCACTGTTGCTTCCGTAGAAAGAAGTTTCTCAAAACTTAAATTAATTTAAAACTACTTAAGGTCAAATATGTCACAGTGCAGACTTACAGGCTTAGCTGAGATATCAATTGAAATTGACAAGTTAAAGAACATATTAGTGCATTAGTTGAAACATTTTCTAATATTAAAGCTCGTAAAGTCAAGTTTCAATGAAGTCATGACTATAATAATAATTTAATAAAAATAATTTTTTCATTTCAGGGGGGACTCACATTTTGATATTGCCCAGGGCCTCCAAAGTTCAAAGACAGCCTCTGTATATGATACCATACCCAGCAAACATCCTATAGCAGAACTTCAGTGGAACTGAAGTTTAAATAACCGATGAGAAAAACCCCAAAGAACTGCTCAAAACGCCTGAAAAGGTCCACTGCAAATCTACTACAAAAGTATTTGCTGGACAGTTTTGCAGTTTATAAAGGAGATTAGTATGATTTTATGATGTCAAAAGATTTGCTTAGATCAATAAAAACATAAAATTTATTAATTTTTTTCATCAAAGGCTTCAAATACTTCATTAACCAGATGATTGATCTGATACTAGATGCTCGAATGACCAGATTTAAGGAATATTATTAATTTTTAAAAAGAATACAGTCTGTTTTACATAAAATGAAATCATGGAGAAAAAAAGTTAGAGATTAGTCTATAATTGGAAAGATTTCTGAATATACTACAGTATATTCAGTAACTCAAGGATCTATATTAGGACCGCTCTTATTTCTAGTATATATCAGTAATCTAAGCAAATCTTGTAATGTATTAGACATAATCTTGTTTGCAGATGATACAAATCTGTTTTATGCTCACAATGGTATAAAAATGTTATTTAAAAATGTAAACACAGAACTACTATACCTTGCTGAACGATTTAAAGCAAACAAATTATCTCTAAATTTATTTAAAACAAAATAAACTTTTTTCCACCACTACTATGAACAAGACAAAGTTCCAGTAAAACTTCCAAATCTTTTTATAAATTATTGCGAAATAAAAAGAAAAGTATCTCTAAAATTCCTAGGAGTACTCCTTACCGAAAATGTAACATGGAGAGATCATATAAAATATATTAAAGGTAAAATATCAACGAGCATTGGCCTACTTTATAGGGCAAAACCTTAAATGTTGTCTAAAACTTTTATATATTTTTTTTTTCATTCCTATCTTAATTACGCTATTATTGCAAAGTGTAGTACCAATAAAAATGAATTAAAAAAACTCTTTAATATGCAAAAACATGCAATCAGAATTATATCCAATGAAAGCCGCTATACAGCCTGCCAACTTTTATTTACTAAGTTTAATATACTAAATATCTACCAAATAAATATTTATCATCTTATAATTTTTATTCATTCCTATCTTAATTACGCTATTATTGCAAAGTGTAGTACAAATAAAAATAAGTTAAAAAAACTCTTTAATATGCAAAAACATGCAATCAGAATTATATCCAATGAAAGCCGCTATACAGCCTGCCAACTTTTATTTACTAAGTTTAATATACTAAATATCTACCAAATAAATAATTATTATCTTATAATTTTTATGTTCAAAATTAATAAAAGTATTATTCCCAAAACTTTTAATCCCTTATTCAAAACTAATCAGAATAAATACTTAACCAGATATTCAAATAACACCTATATACAAACCAAAAGTTATTTTGCGGCAACTGAGTTTTCAATTTCATTAAGAGAACCAAAGCTATTTTCCTGTTAATATAAAAAAAATCAAATTTTTTCGTAAAAGTTTTGTGCTATTCAAGCATCTCTTCTTTTCCTTAGATATCTTATAGTGTCTTCTTCTCTATCTAACAGATTAAATACTTCTAGTTTACATTACGTAACGTACCTGGAGCTTATTAGTTTTGTATAACGCAAAGTTACTTGTATTTTTATACAAAATTTTAAACGATCGTTTTCTCTGAATCTACATTTTCATACTTGGTACAAAGATATCTCAAGTTTTACTTTTTCCAATTGACTTGAATTTTTCACAATATATTTAATACAGTAGTGTCAACAAAATGTACCAAAATCAGCATTAATATGCAAAGGCAAAGGCAATTATTGATAGTTATTTTTTTATAATGAAATTCATTCACTGTAAGAAAAATACCATAAAATTTTAAATAATATTTTTCTTTTCACCAATTTAGTACATTTTGTAAACACCCATGTATGAATGCTACCTGCACAATTTGAGCAATCGGACTATGCAATATAGAGTTATCTTTGTACCATTGCAGGGTCCTATTTTTTTTAGCGTCCTTTTTTTCCTTTTTATCCCAATTATTAATGTCATATTATTCTTTTTTAATTACTTTTAATTTATTTGTCTTTTCAATACAAAAAAATTTAACTTATTTTATTGTCTTTTCAATACAAAAAAATTATTTAAATAATAGAAAACTTTAAATAGCTTAAATAGGGATCTACCACCTTGAAACTCTAACAATGTTAAATGAGTTTAAGGCTAAACTTAAACAGTTATTACTAAAAAATGATTTACCACAAAACTATTTCTGAAATTGCAAAATACCCTTATGATTGATTTATCAATTAAATGAAAAGTATATTAATTTTTGAAAAGCTTGGGTTAAATGCTCTTGGTAACTTTTCAAACTTATTTATGTCCCTGTTGCTTAATATGTGTTGTTATTATTTTTATTTTTTGATAGACTTTTGTGTTTTAAAGTTTAATATTAAAAAAATAATAATAATAGTTCAAGATTTTTCAATAAATAAAAATTAAATATTTGCGTGCTTTTAGAAGAAAATGTTTAAGTTAATAACGCTTCTTGTTATCTTTTTATAATAGATGTTTTATTTATTACTTTATCAATTTTACGTTTGTTTATTTTATATAGTTAACGGAGCTCCTTATTTTTAAATTAAACTTTATATTTACGGAATTTATCAAGGGGCTTGGCGATAAGACGTATTAGTCTTCTTCTCGCCTCTGCTACCTATATATCTTGCTATTAACATACGGATTGTATATACACGGTAAAAAAAAAAAAAAAAAAAAAATATATATATATATATATAAATACATTTTGCTGATCAAAAATAAACTAATTACAAGGTAATTTTTACGTTGCATAAAGAGGATATACAAAAACAGATAGAGACTCAAGGAAGATACGGATGACCGGTGTCACCACAATCTTTTATGTAGAACCCCTTTATTTTATATCATGTGTTATAATATGTCATGAATTAACATTGTGCAATTTAATTTGTAGTTTGAAAAAGAAAATGCTTTTCAAATTTTTTTTACTGTTACTTTTAAACTGATTCCATAATGACGGCTTATATTTAAAAAGTTTGACACCTGTGGTTGTACTCTGCTTAAATGATAGCTGTGGTTTGTATTTGATCGAAGATTGTATTTTTGAAAGAAAGCCTCTGTAAAAATATCATAAACTTTTGGAAGCAAGTTCTTAGTTTTATACATAAATATTAGTACTTGAAATGAATTATGTTTTGATATTCAACTTTTGCACATTTTAGATCTTCAGGAAAAACATCATGTTTTGAAGAAAAATAAAATGCGTAAAAAGGGTATTGATACATATTTTATTGATTTGATATTGACTTAACTAGTTTCAAAAACCCGAAATTTGTCAGGCTTTAACGAAGATACTGAAACTAATTGGTCTTCCTCCATAAGTTTTCGATAAGCCATTAAATATTATTTGATATTATTAGATATTAGGTGTGATTGAAAACTTATTTGTGATGGTTCAATTTTATTAGATGGTCTAATATTAATTTTTTTCTTTTTGAGAAACATTTTTTTTAACAATTATGGAGGAACATTTTTTTTCTTATGAAAAGATTCGGTCACGTAACGATTTATTATCAACGTACAAGTAAGAAAATGTTATATAAAAAGTAGAAATTATTAAAATTTGTTATTTTGTCACGTGATTGTGGCAATTAAATCAAGTCAATGATGACTTTCCATGCGTTTTTTATTACCAGAGTAAATAATTTTAAAACTATAGTTTTCGCGTTTAACTTTAGAAATATTAACTGAAATAGGTGAACTTTATTTCAGTTAATATAACCCAAACTAAACGCGCTTTACAAAAAATCATTCGAAAAATAGTGCTTGTGGCGTACCGCTAATGCTACCTGTGGCGTATTATCTTTTAGATAAACCAGTATCAACAATTTTTTTTATTTTTTTTTACGTAAAAGTATACTTTCGCTTTGTGGGAAGGCCAGGGGGCACTAGCCCCCACTTTATTTCTAAAGCCCTTTTTTTTTTTCGAAATTTCTAGATATAGAGGACTTTTTTAGAAATTGACGAATGTGCCCCTTTACTTCAAAACTCGTGTCGTCGTCCCTGATTATCCCCTAGATTTCCTACTTATTCAGAAAAAAATTATTTTTAAACAAATAGTTGACCGAGGAGTTTGCAAGCAAAGTGGTTTGATAACTTATGCAACTGATTGTTTAGAATTTGTTAAAACAATATTTTTTTAGAAAAACCTAATAGCATAGTTATGATATGGTTTCATCTAAAGAAAACTTAATAGCATAGTTATTATAAGGTTTCATTGATAAAACTCTTGCATAGATATAACTTTAATAATATCATGCCTATTCTGATTCAGAAAATAAATTCTGAAAACAAATTTGTTTTCTTACTGGGTAATTTTTATGTCGTTTTGATACAATCAAACAAAATTCCGATGTCTGAATTTTTTAAACTTACCTTTATTATATTTGCCTTTTTATTATTTTTTCCAACAAAAACATTACTCTGCTAAAACCATTAACAATATTTATTTTTATTTTAACTACCAACAAAATTATTTCAGGAAATTTGACAAATTTTGTTTCTAATCACTTACTTTATTCAAATTATTTATATTATGCCCCGCATTCAAAAATTATATCGCAGATATTTTAAAAACTTGGATGATCTAAAATAAATAGCGTTACTAACTCTTGCTTCCAAACGTTTATTACTGAAACAACATTAATTTTAGATCGCTGTGCTCCACTTAAAAAGATGCCTAATCTTTTTGAAAATAATTTTAACTTTTAGGCTCAGGACTTTGTTTTATCGTTATAAATTTGCATTTTTTTTTTTTCTACCGATACTACATTGGTAATTGTTCATGTAACTTGTATTCATCATTTTTTTTCCCTTTGATTAATGACGATAAGCAAACTTTCTTATAAGGATTTTAATTTCACTTTTCACGTTTAAGATTCACTTTGTCGTTTACTTCATTTTTGATTTTATCTATTTTCAATGATTTACATTTATAAAAAAACCAATATATGATGAGTTGAATTGTTAACAATGTAATAGAAGAGTATTAATCAATATTGAGTTGCACTTTCGTAATCTTTTGGCATTATTTGACACTTTGTTGCTTTGGTTTCGAACCATTCCAAAATATCTCTACTTTTAGATCTTATCAAAACAACCTTTTATAGGAAATTGTCTAATTAACATTTATTATTAAAAAAATTATAAATAACAGCTGGGTTGAGAAGAAACTAGAACGGAAATCAATTATAAAAGTTGTGCGTCTTTTTTTTATTTTATTCCAACACTATCAGATATATATATATATATATATATATATATATATATATATATATATATATATATATATATATATATATATATTAAGGGTGTGTCATGAAACAACAATTTTTTTTTTAATGTCTGATTTTAACCCCTAAATGTGTTCTATGTAGTAAATTAATACTAAATTTAATTTAAAATTTTTAAATAAAAAATTTTTTTAAGGGTTGCTCAAGACCCTTAAACATCAGACGGGTTCCTAATATTTTGAAAAAAAAGTCTTTTAAAAGCAGTTCATTGGTCATTGGGTCTCAAAAGAAGTGAAGTTTTATAAAAACTTCAAAAATAATAATAATAATAATAATAATGATGATAATATATATATATATATTTATATATATATATATATATATATATATATATATATATATACATATATATATATATATATATATATATATATATATATATATATATATATATATATATATATATATATATATATATATATATATATATATATATATATATATATATATATATATATATATATATATATATATATATATATATATATATATATAGGGGAAAGGCGCCTATGATGGCATAGCGTCTATGATGGCATACCGGTCATATTTCCATTAAAATTGGTTTTGGTAAAAAAAGAATTAGACCCACATGACTATACTGGCTTTACATTAGTTTTAGTGAAAAAACGTCCCTTGTGCTCAAGTATTGTTTTTATAATCAACAAAAATCGATTTTGGGATGTGCTGTTGTAGTTTTATTTCCTTCATATATTTAAGATTGTGATTTTACTATTAACTGTGCAGAAATGAAATTTTTATGCATTTTATATTCAAGTTTTATACACTTAGTGGAATAGTTACTTTAATTTTATCTTTTGAACAAAGCAGACACAGCTTGTTTTAATGAAAATGATGACTTTTACCCATGATGGCATACGAGTTGGGAGTGTTGAAATATTGACGAGTTGGGAAAACCTTTTTTTTATAAGAAAAACTTATTTTTAAGTAAAGTTAAAAGAAAGCGATGCTCCACAATTTTTTTTTTGGTCCAAAAAATACGTAAAACGTACTATTTCCTATGCGCATGCGCAAAGTTTTACAATGCTGGTGTGTAGCATGAAATAGTAAATTAGGATGGTTTCGAGTAATTTCTGGCTTTTCTGAGGGAAGACTCTAAGGTTAAATGAAATCATTAAGTTACCCTCGATCCTAACTAGACCCATCCTCCTCTATGCCATCATAGGAGCAGTGGTTGCCAATGATGGCATACTTGTGCTTTTTTTACAATAAGAATAACTTATAAAAAAAATAAAACTGATAAAAACTCCCAGGGTAATTATTGTTCTAGATGTAACAAGGAATGTATCCATATCAAAACTTTTATTATTGGTCTTCAGGATACTGAATAATGAAGCTTCAAAGTTAAGTATGCCATCATAGGCGCCTTTTCCCTATACGTATATACATACAAAACTTTATTCTTTTTACTGACAATATATACAAATATTTTTGAAATGTAAAATTATTTTCTGTTTTTGTTTATTCTACATTGTCAATAGTTATTAAATCAATTGTTTTTTTATTATATTATATATACACGTTTGATATATTTTAGATGGTTCTGGCGACAAGATCTTTTGGATCTTCTTTTAGATACCAAGTTTATGTATGGTTATATTATTATATTACGATTAATAATTGTAAACTAAAAATAAAAAAAAAATAAAAAAAAATTTCTGGCTCAGAACACAGAGGTCCGAGGTTCGACGCCAGCTCCAGCCCAAAAAGTAACATTGGTACGGATGGAGGCGTGAACTTCTCGTTAAATGCTCTCCCGCGGTGCTCCGTGAAAACACCATAAGGACTTGTGGGAGCACCTAAATAACTACAAAAAAAAAAAAAAAGATACCAAAGAGATTTGGTCGAAAATTCAGTCTTAACCATCTAGCATTATTAGTGGAGTTCCTCAGGGTAGCGTTTTGGGTCCAATGTTATTCTTATGATATGCTAACAATTTACCCTCTGCAATCAAAAATCTTAATTGTTCTTTTATGCTATATGTTGACGACATCAAAAAATATAGCTCATTTAGGGATACAGATCATAGACCTAGCTGTGGCCATCAACAAAGTTTTTATCTTTGTCAGAAAAATGGCAGTTAAAATTTGCCAACAGTAAGTGTTTTACACTTAGAATAGCACCTGCTTCATTTTGTAAACATATGAGTTTCAATTATATATTAGGAGTTCATAATTTAAATTGGTCTAAAAACCCAAAGGACCTTGGTGTGACTATGGACTCTTTTCTAAATTACAAAAATCATGTTTTAAATGTTGTCCGTGCAGCAAACATCCAAGCATATTTAATACTTAAGTTAAATTAAATTCGTGATTCACTTGTTCTCGTAAAAGCCTTTAGTACTTACACAAGACCTATTTTAGAATATTGCTCTCCGGTCTGATCACCATATTGCACTGGATTGATTAAAGCAGTCAATCAAGTCCAAGAAACTTTTCTAAAAAAATTAAACTAAATTAATTTTCTTATTTCAATAGTCTTTCAATACTTGATTTGGAAAGTATAGAGTAAGGAAACCAACCGTTTACTCTTTAAAGAGAAAAAAGTTGACTGCAGAATTACCTTCGACAAAACTAACATATTACAGTCATCTCTCTAGTGCGAGGAAGTCTGCAGGTTGCGAATACGAAGTAGAGAGTCTGCAGATTGTGAAAACGAAGTAGCGGGTCTGCAACTTTGTGACTTTGAAAAAGAAGATTGTGAAATTGAAAAAGAAGATGAGAGTATTTTTCCACCAACTAGAAAATAACCACAAAAGTAAAGTTGGGACTAACTTGGTAATATCCGCAGGAATATTAAAAAAATAAAGCTACTAAAATCTGCCGGCAATTGTCAAATGATGGCATTGATACTTCAACTTCAATTTACTAATCAGTCACTCAGAATGCTTCTAAATTTAATTACTAAATTTCTAAAAAACCCTGAACTGACTGAGAACCTAAAAATGGAACCCTAGACTTTACATTTTGATGACAAGTATATTAAGGATGATGACAAGCATAAGTGAATATCAAGTTGTGGTGTTTGAATTAAAAAGTTCAAGGTAAAAACTATTGTTGTAGTTCTATAACTAGGAGTTAAAACATTCTTGAGGACTAAAACTTGTGAAATTTGAGAAATATAACTTGTAAAATTCAATAAAGATGATCATTGTTAATATGTTAACACTGAGGAAAAGAAGGATATTAACAAACGGTGGTTTATCAATTGTCAGTTCTGAAAATGAAGCGATGATAGAACCTTACTTGTGGTAACAAGTCACCAAATATTTATTTGTGTCTAAACTTTAGAAAAAGTACGAGGAACTTGAAGCAGAGTTTAAAAATGGGACAGAAAAAAATTTCAACAAATTAGACTGGAAAAATGGCATGATATTTTTGTATTATCAAACACGAGTGTTCAGATTTATTTTGGAAAATAGCCATTTCGAGATTAATTTACTTTCAGAAAATTTCTAAACATCTGCAACGCAAAGTGGAATTCATTCTTGTGGTGGTATGTATAATGGCTAGAATATTGGATTCCTTTTTGCTATTAAGCAGAAACCATCTATAATCGATCTCAGTGACAGGTGGTTCCTGAGAAGCAATCAGAGTGCCAAAGTTGCAATCTAAGTTGTGCAGGATCTTCAAGTAAAAATAAGGAAAATAATTTTTTGTTTCATTTTTTTATGGAAACTTATATCAAACTAAGCTACATGAACATTATGATGTAAAAATTTTATAAACCTAATTTAAATTTTACAAACATATTTATATATTATAAAACTGTATTATAAAAGATAATGTATTTAAATACAATTGTAATTATATACTTATGTACAAAAATTATATATTTTTTACAAGTAAGCTAACTTCTAGCTGTTTAAAAGTATAAATTTTAAAAGACTGTTGACAGTTCTGAACTGTTGAACCAGGTTTTTAATTACTCGACGCTAAATAAGGCTAAGACGTGCGAGTCTGAGGCGTGCAAGTGCTCGAGCTTCTTACAGTGATTTTTAAGATGATATTTTGTTATTAATCAATGTGATATTCAATGCTATATTTATTATTATTTGGGAAACTTTCTAAAGGAGACATTAAAAATAAAAGATAACTTTTCCTTGTTTTAGTTTTTATTCTAAATATATTCCAAACATTTTAAAAAATTTTATCCTATTTTTATTTCCCCTTTTTTCTATTTTTCCAAAACTTTTAAAAATAATAGCAACATTGAACATCATTGTAGTATTTAAACAAAAAATAAAAATTACTTTTGATTAACTATTTATTTCTAACAAAAATAACTACTTTCCATGCTCTACTTCTCTCGGTTTTATTCACAAAGCATAAAACCGACTTTGACTAATTCATATGTACTTATGTACATGTTAAATTATTTAATGCCCCCTTGAAAATAATTTTAATTGTAATAATAATTATTATTATTGTTATTATTTTTGTTATTATTTTTGTTATTATTATTATTGTTATTTTTTTGCATAAGTGAATTGTTATATTTTAATACAATACCGTATAATTAGTTAGTTAATTAAGTTACACATAGCCTTGTTTGTTTTTTTTTATTTTTTTTAGGTGCCCCAGAAAGTCCTAACGGTCTTGTTGCAGAGCACCGTGGAAGTACATTTTACCATGAAGTTCGCGCCTTCTTTCTTACCGTGACACAAAAATATGTCCAGAGCTCGTTTCGAGCCTGGATCTCTTGCTTTTAAAGCAAGCGCTCTAACCACTGCGACACGGCCGCAATTTTTTTTTTTTAAATTACCGCAATCCAAAGACAAAGACAATGGATGGTCATATGGGTTTCTATGATATTTATAATAGGAGATTTTCTTTTAACACTATTTCCTGAAAACCCATGTTAAACTCATCATTGGTTGTTAAACCCATCATCGGTTGAATACTCGTATCTATACCCAACTCGTATGTCAGCCACTTTTGTGTGGCATTTACGGTAAACGATGAGCTGTAGTAACTACGATGATTGCAAATTATCCAGTAGTTATTTAAATTTATCAACAGATATTGCTTCGATAACATTATCGGGGAAAGCATTTCAATCATTGACTACACTGTTGTTAAAAAATTTATGTCTAACAGTTCCTAACAATCTTTCGATGAAATATAATTTCAATATAAGCTTTGGGTGTTAAGCTGCTAGGCTTTACATGCCACTCAATTAGATTTAAACCGTTGAGAAGCTTATATTGTTGAATAAGATTGCCTCTTTTCCATCTGTCTTCAAGAGTGGGTAAAGTCATAGTTTTGCATTGAACTTTTTGGTTTTTATTTTTTTAAGCCTGACAAATTTTCACGTTGTTGAGCAGTAACTTTTTTTTTTTTTTACTTCACCAACAAGGTAAAGGTTTCAAACTTAAATGGCAAACTCGAGATGTGGTCTAACATATGCAGAATCATATAAAAAAAAGTTAATAGCAACTAGCAAATAAAAATATATATCTATATAACTCGCATAAAAATTTTTTTATCATTAAAAAAAGAATAATTAAAGATTGTATTGTATGTAGCTTTATAAAAAATCGTTGAATTCTATCAATAAAAAAAAAACTTCAAATTGAGCCTTGTAAAACTCATGCAAAAAATAATTTAAAAAAAAGTTTTTAATTTAATTTCTCGCATCATTTGAAAAAATTTGTTTTCATATTTTTGAAGTATTCGAAAGATTTTTGAATTATTTGAAATTTTTGAAAAATATTTTAAACATTTGTAAAAAATTTTAAAATATTTTTTTAAATATTGAGAAAATATATATATTTTTAGAGGTTTTATTATTATTTTTTCAGAAAAAAAAAAAAAAAACTGCAAACGTGACACCTTACATAAACAAATTATTTAAAAAAGACTTTTTAAATTAAATTTCTTTTTCCCAGTTTTTTGTTTACAGTTGGCAAACCAAGAAATGCTGTGGAAGTTTTTAAAATTTAGATTCATGATAGAATAAACCTTAGAAATCACAAAAGCAGTCAGAATCATTTGGTTGGTTAGTTATAGGTAAGTGTATATATGATGTAACTTATTGATATTTGTATAATTTGATAGCTATTTTTTGATCATTTGAAATCATTTAACAATATTGTGCACAAAAATTATTCGTTTGAATATAAGGATATCCAGGTTATGAAACACGGGTCTTTATAAACAGCGAATCTTTTATTTGAAGTTCAAAACTTTGTAGGGAATTATAAACGTTTGAAGTTTTTGGAAACGTTACTACCTTTCGCGTAAATTTTATAATGAATACGCTTTTGCTGTTATTGGTAGTGATAAATGCAGCATATTTTGTAGAAGGTAACTTATAGTTATGTAGAAACTTATCATATTTTATTGAAAAATTTTTATAGGAAGAAATTTTATAATTATATGTGTTATTACAGTATTTATGTTAATATAATATTTTTTATAAGTAAATGCGTTGAGACTACATCGGTCGCCAACGTTGTTTTTTTATCTTTTTGGTTACATATGCGACGTTACCAACAATCAAACAAACTTTAGCACAACGTTGTATTTTAAGCTAGAGAAGTGTAACAATTTACGTTGATTCAACGTTGTATTTTTAGTTGGCACAGCGTGTGTGTGTGTGTGTGTGTGTGTGTGTGTGTGTGTGTGTGTGTGTGTGTGTGAGTGAGTGAGTGTGTGTATGTGTGTGTGTGTATATAATTGCGGATAACAATACTGAGAAATGGCGACAATTAAATTTTTATTTGCTTGATTACATTGGACCAACGTTAATCCAAATACATTGAATCAACGTTATATACATTAGAACAACGACGTTTTTAAATACGTTAGACCAACGTAATAGTGCAAGTTGTTTATAGTCGCGTTGGTATTAATGCTTTTATTAAGCACATTACATAGGATGAACGTTTAATTTGCATCGGAAAAAAGAGCCAACGTTTGCGATTGTTTTTCATAGGTTGGTCTAATGTAACTGTGCTATCCAGCTAGCATACATACGTTGGTAAATTGTTAGAATAAAGTTGCGAGTTACGTTGGCACAACATCGGTTGCCAACGTTGTTTTTATATCATTTTGGTTACAATTGCAACGTCGCCAACAACAAAAATCCAACGTTGGCACAATGTTGGATTTTAAGTTGGAGAAGTGTAATATTTTACGTTGATACTTTAAGAACATTGAGCACTCTATTTGTAGAATACACTAACATAATTTATATATATATATATATATATATATATATATATATATATATATATATATATTATATATATATATATATATATATATATATATATATATATATATATATATATATATATATATATATATATATATATATATATATATATATATATATATATATATATATATATATATATATATATATATATATATATATATATATATTCTAGATAAATAATCATAAACAGTTTTAACAAAACTACAAAAAGTTTTAAATAGTTGTGAAGAGTTATATATAAAATCAAAAACATGTTTGAAAAAGTTTAAAACTCAAAATCATTAACTTTTTCACGTAACTTTATAAACGTTCTGTAAATACATTTTTAATATTTGCAATTACAAAATTACAACCCTCTTTTCTTCAACTATCTGCCACCATTTTGCAGTGCACAATCTCGCCTATCCCTTAAGTAGCGCGTTTCGTGCTGCTCTAATAGCGCTACTTATTTTTATCCCCCAGAATTATGCTGATTCAAAATTGTATAAACACGTAGCACAGTGGGTCAGAATTCGCTTTTACTGGAAAAAATTCATAACTAATTTCATATTAACTAAAATTAGCATGAATACTCATACGCTTATAATGCGCTTCTCATGGAACTGTTATTTTTTTATCTTGCTGCAATGGATACCTTATTTTGCTTAGCAACCACCTATTTTTGTTATTTGCTGATATTTTACGAGTGTTATGTTCACTAAACTTGGTGTGAGTACCAATATGAGGTCGTGCTTCTTGTAAAAGTTACTATTTTTTATTTAGTTGCTTAGTAACAAGATACTTTCCTCAGTTACATAGGAGTAAATTGATTTTTGAGTAAGTTCTATCGGATTTTCTACTCACCTTTTTTGAATAACAATTAAAGATTTAGACAATTAATGTTTTAGCAAAAATAAAAACAAAAAAAAAATGCAAAAAAACCTTGACAATTTGAAATTACATCCAAAATTAACAAAACAAAAGTTTGAAGATTAAGCAGTTGTAAAAACATCTGAAAAAATCTTTTTTTGTTCGGTGGTTCATTTACGCATTGATGAAAAAACAGGGTCACTGGAAACAAAAGTTTATTTATCAGATTAGTATTTTTTGCTCTTCTGGATGTTTTTCGGCTGAAATTTTATGAAGACTTTCTTTCAAACCTCTTTTTGGACATAAGTCCTATGAGTAATGTAAGTCTTTGAACTATGTCATGTCCATATATCAATATTTTGTGCACAGATTGAACCTAATATTGAATCTAATACCACGAACAAAGGAAAATATAGTCTAACAGTGTCAAAACAATAATCCTTCAAATTTAAGCAATCTGTTTCATATCATGAATATAGTGTTACCAAGATAATATAAAATGTGAAAATAAGGTTTTGATCAAATCCTTTTTCAGAATTTCAGCAGTTTATTCCTATGCTACAAAAGCACATCTTGAAGTATTGTCGTCGTTGTTTGTTTCATAACCACCACTTTTGGTAAAATTAATAACAAGTCCCACTTTATAAAATCAGTCTGAACCTTTTGTTTAGTCCCAGATACCTTTCGTTTGTGTTCTTTAGATCTTGCTTGTGACTTTCCTGTTTCTTTTTGCATGCAATTTACAAAATCATCTCAAAAAGTTAAATACATGCATGGCGATTGGAAAAACCATATTTGAATTCTCTGTGAGTATAATCGGTACTAAGGATATTTTTGGAGAGACACCACACACTGAACAACATTGGGATGAATTGGTTATTCTAGATAATATCGTTTGAACCTTTCTTTTAATCATTGTAAGTTCAACAATACAATTTACTTCAATAGAAAATCAGCAACCCAGTAAACACACAAACGTCTACTAAACGTCAAAACAACGTTTCAACAAAACGTTCAGATTTGGTCAATTATCCGTTTAGAATGAAATCCAGATTAACGTTTAGAACAAACGTCCATAAAACGTCTATATTCAAACGTATTTTAGACGTCTATTATAGGATTATTATACGTATATAAAGCGTTTAGATTTTGTCTAATTTACATTTAAATCTAGTCTAATTAACGTATATAAAGCGTTTAGATTTAGTCTAAGTAAACGTATATTAAACTTGTCTATTAGTTTCTTTGCTTTAGTTAACGTAAATTTAATTTATTTAAGCTTTAAAACTAATATAAGTTAAAATTACGTTGTAACTTTTTAACTTTATATAAGTAATAAGAGCTATATAGGTCATGAAATTTATAAATAGGATATAGTTGTTAAAAGTAATAAAATTTATAAATAAGATATAGTTATAAAAGACCTGGTCTTATTTTTTATATTTTTTATAACTATTATAATATGTTTATAAACTTTTATACTATACTACTTATACTATAATTTTATTTTATAAAACTATGTATAAAGTATAATTTTATATAAAACATTTTCATATAGTGGGGAGTTAAAGAAAAAATGTTTGTGCACTGTGCTTGTTTATGTTTCGATAATTAAAAAAAATTAAATGATCAAGCTTTTGGCAGTGGAAATATTATATTAAAAAATTTCTATCAAATATTTTTTAAATATCATCTCAGGAGAAAATAAAAGTTTACATTAATATTAAGATTGTTTATAAAATTAATAAACTCATAAACAAATATTTTCGATCACTGATTTATGTATTATCAAAAATCCTCCTTGAATACCGTCTACCACTTGTTTATCATGCACCTGTTTGTGCAACATCATCTTCTACATTCTTATCCTGATCGTCTTATTTCGTAACCTGATTTGTAACCGCAAAAAACTATTTTAATTAAAATAATTTTAATGTACATTCATAAAATAAAATTAGAATTACACAGAACAACTTTACATATAGAGGATTTTCTGAATGGAAGTTTCCAAAATTTCCTGCACCATCCATGTTTATTTTTGACAAAAATAAAAATTGGAAAATTTCAAAAGTTGCGCCATATCATATGCAGTGGCTTTTACCAGCTCTGTTCAACCAATTTTCTTTAGCAAATGTAACTAAATTAAGCTAATATGCATCTAAATTTAAAAAATTAAAAAATTTATTTATTAAACCTCTTAATTAATGCAAAGATGAATACCTACTGCTACACTATCCAACTAACGCTTACAAAATGAATTTAAACTGTTTATAAAACTTACGAAAAAAGTTCTTGCAGCAGGACTTTCATAACGAGAAACCAGCAACTCATATTTTTTAACTTTGTCAATGTTGCAATCAATAATTTCTAAAACATCTGAGTCCATTAAGTTGATGGCATTTAGGAAGGTAGATTGTCGCGATAAGAGATTTTTAACTTTTTAGCTTCCGACACTCGTTTATTATTTATTAATCAGTCGTTCTGCTTTCAGTTGTTGTAAGGAAGTGAATCTTGTAAACGCATTTAAATTAATTATTTAGCCAATAAAAAGTAATTTTTTAATAATTTTTTTTATTTCGTTTTAATTATGCCTATTTAAACCGCGTGACTTAAGCTGTTATGTGAGTCTTCTAACCAATGGCTATATTGCTATATTATAATATAATAAACGTTTATTAAACGTCGATCAAACGTTTAGAATAACAACTTATATTAGTCAATATTGTAAACGTTTGATTGACGTTTAATAAACGTATAAATTAAAAGATTTAAAGCGTAGATTTTAAATCTATAAATGTTTACGTTTAATTAAGGTCGATTATGGATTTACAATATTGACTAATGTAAGTCGATATTCTAAACGTTAAATCGACGTTTAGTAAACGTATATATAAAAAAGTTTGAAATATACATTTCAAATCAAGCGTCAATTTTTAGTCAATAATAGGTCGCTAAACGTTTTATCTATTTTTCGACCGATTTCGATTAAATATTGACCAATTCTAAACCAATCTGTGTTTACTGGGAAACGTCTAATAAAACCATACCCAAACTTTTTATCTCACTTTTAATATACTGATCTTCTTCGAGCACTGATTCCTTGGACTCGTTTTTGCTTGTAACTAAATTACTTACAACTAACAAAAATATGTTGTTGCTTTGCTATCCAAAGTAAGATATCTAAGGCAGCCAATTAAAATATGATCGTAATAAGAAGTATGAATCTCATTTTAACACATTTGCCCAATACAGTGTACATAACGCAAATAAAAAACTGTTAAAATAACGTTAACCTATATAACAACAACCTATTTTTACATATAGGTTGTTGTAATGCAAAATTAGGTACTATAGCAGCCAAATTAAAACATGAATTCCGACGAGGACTTAAGGGGACGAGCAATCGATTCAAGCATCATGTAGCTCAATATAGTGTGCATAGCGCAAATAAAAAACTGTTAAAGTAACGTTAACCTATATAACAACAACATATAGGTTGTTGTTATGCAAAATTAGGTACTATAGCAACCAAATTAAAACATGAATTCCGAACGACGACTTAAGGGGACGAGCAATCGATTCAAGCATCATATAGCTCAAATAAAAATTAGAGAGCATGTGGCAAGTTGTGTCTTATAATGTATAAGTAATTAGTTATAGTGTAGCAAAAAATATTTTCTAAATATTTTTTTTTAAATCTGTTATCTTCACAGATGTATTCGAAATATCACACAACGTTGATCTCACCGAAATTACTTAAATTACTTATAATTTTTTTTTTCAAGCCTTAATATTCAAATTCTCAGAGTTCCCGTAACTAAGGGATTTAATATAAATGAAATTCCAATAAATTTATCTAAATATATATAGAAACTAAAATTAAATAAATTTTAGTGATTAGACAAGTAAACTTTTCCGATTTTCTCCACATACATTTTTAAAGTCCAAATATCGGAATATTTGTGCCATCGGAAAAAATTCAATTTTTGCACTTCGAGTGTTCTTGATTTGCAGAGTAGAATTCTATTTTCAACTTTAACTACACTAACCAAAATTTTTAAGTCCTTAATCTCTGACCCAAAATATGCATACATCAACTGACCCCTAAGTGTTGATTTATGCACATTTAATTACGCTTATCCTTATATGTCATTTGATGTATGCACATCTAAATAGATTGATGTATGTACATTCTTTAGTTGCTGAATATGTACATTATTTGAATGTCTGTACAATTTTAAATAATGTACATAATGTACCTACATTATTTAAATCGTTGTATAAAATTCAATGTTTCGATGTATGTACATCTAAATAAATGTATGTACATCTAAAAGGTCCAAGGAAAAATTTTATTTAAGAAATACTCATAAAAATATTATTCAATTGAATCTAAAAACTGAGTTGCATAATTAAGAAAAGATTTTCTGAATGATTAAAAACAGTGTTAAACAATGTTTTCAAAAAGATACAGCATTATCAGTGTATTTTTAAACTTTAATATAAAATCAGAGTACTTTCCTAAAATTATTAAATTCAGCAAAAAATATTTTTTAAAGATGATTATGTAAAAAAAAAAAAAAAATTAAAAATAAAAGTTAAATTTTTGAAAATTTAACGAATTTTAAAATATTTCAATTATAGTCTCTTTAGAAAAAATAACAAGAAAAGTCTTTATAATTCTTGAATAAGTTGCATATCTGTATAGTTGATCTTGATTGGTTCAAAATATTTCAAGACAAGACCAATTTAGCTTTGTGCAACTTAGTCTTAACTTGTTTTGACTTGCTAAAAAGCAGTTAAAAAAAATCTTGGAGATCCTTATTAAATACAATAAATATTTTTTTTTTTACACATTAACTTAACAAGCAACTGATTTCTGAGAAGAAAATTTTTTAAATATTAACAGCACGTAAAAGACATTATTCGTATGATTCAAACAGCAAACCAAGCCCACAATACATTGACAAAATCTATTCATTTGAATCGAATAACTATCCACAACATAGACTTGGTGTCAGGAGTGACGCAACAGCAGCTATTATTTTATACGGCATTGAGGAATTCCGCATTGTTAAAGGTAGGCTTGATTAATTAACTTCAAATTGTCTAACAAATTTTTACATTTGTTTTTGTTCATTCATTTTTTAATTTTGTCAACTACTCTTTCTTAAACTCTTTCATACACCAATTTATAACATAAAAACAATTATGTTTTAGCGCTAAATGGAAGAGTTAATTCAATTTCCATACAGTCCTTAGTAGACAGCAACAAGTATTTACGACATCAGAATTTTATTCTCAAACTGCATTCAGTAGAAAATTCTAAACTCTTTAAAAATGATGCTTCATTTATCATTCATAATGATAAATATTACTCAAACTACATTTCACTTGAATCCACAAATTATCCTGGTTATTTTCTTAGACACCAAGATTATACTTTAAAATTACATAAAGAAGAGCCTTTATCAGAACTTTACAAAAGAGATGCTAGCTTCAGACTGGTTCAGCTGGGAATTAGTAAGTATTTTTTTAAATCAATATGTTATAGATATTTTTTTTGTTAATATAGATATACATTTGATATGCATCTAAAGTTTTTAAAAAAAAATAATGATGTTTTAGGAATATTTTAGAAGGTAGAGATGCTTCTGCCCCCAAATATTTTTATCAACTAGTTCCTCCTTCACCCATGCCTTTATTATTATAATCATAAGAAGGTTTTATAATTGTTTTCTTTATAAATTGTAATTTTTAAAAGCAATTTCAATCACGAGTTTAGCAATTTTTTTCTTTTTAATTTAAAAGCTCTTATTGGAAAGCAATTTTCATTTCAATCTATCAACTACCCTCTATATCGAATTGGCATTAAAAGTGACGATACTGCAGCTATTGTTTTAAATAGCCAGGATGGATTTCGCATTGTAAAAGGTATTTTAGGGAATTTAATAACTGTATATAAACTTAACTAACATTGCTTCCAAGAGTAAACAAATGTAAGTAAGCTTAAATTGATAACAAAAGACATAAACTATTTTTTTAACTGTACATAAAAATTATTATTTTTTAGCACTTAATGGGCGGGCTGATTCTGTTTCTTTTCAATCAATTAAAGATGAAAAAAAGTATTTACGTCATCAAAATTTTATTCTCAAATTGCACAAAGTAGATCTCATTTCTGAGTTGTTTAAAAATGATGCTTCTTTTATCATTCGCAACAATTATTATTACCCAAACTATATTTCATTTGAATCCACAAATTATCCTGGCTACTTTCTCAGACACCAAGATTATACTATAAAATTGCATAAAGAAGAACCTCTAGTTGAACTCTTTAGAAAAGATGCAAGTTTTATGCCGTTGCAACTAGAACTTTGTAAGTTGACTATATGTGAAATAGTTCACTTTTTACTCGCTAATGTTTGTTTTATTATTATTATTTTTTTTCCTTTTTAATATATTCTGTAAATCAACCTAATCTTATCTATCTAGGTGTGAATGATTTTTTTATTTTACGCTGCGTTTTTGTTCGTTTGTTTGTTTGCTAGTAAAACTATCACTTTAGTTTGATTATTTCGTGAACTCGATGCTTAAAACAGTAATTGCTAATAGAGAGTCAAAAATGTTTCTGCACTTTTATTTTTCAATTTCTGTAAAGTTTTTTAATTAAAACTATAAAATGTGTTGTGTATATGCTTCATACTGTTTATGTAGTTGTGCTTGCAATATTTTAACATGCATTAAAAATTTGCTTAAAGCATCGATAACAACACGAATTGAAGAGGTTACTTCGGTCGAAATAGAAAAGAAGTTAAGCTTTATTGGTCAAGCTTTTTCGTTAGAATCAATCAACTACCCACAATATAGAATTGGTGTTAGAGATGATTCATCTGCAGCTATACTTTTGTTTGGTGTTGAAGAGTTCCGCATTGTCAAAGGTAGATGTTTTAGAAAATATTTGAACACAAACAAGCGTTCAAATGTTATAAAATTTTTCTAAGTAGTATTCTTTTGATAGTAAAAAACAAAGTGAAAAGTTATAGTCCAACTGAGTAAAAAAACAAACAAATATTTTTTAGCATTGAATGGAAAAGAGGATGCTGTTTCTCTTCAGTCAGTAGTAGAAAGCAACAAGTACCTGCGTCATCAAAATTTTATTCTCAAGTTACACTCAATAGATAACTCAGAACTCTTCAAAAACGATGCTTCTTTTATCATTCGTAACGATAAATATTACACCGGCTACATTTCATTTGAATCTACAAATTACCCAGGTTATTTTCTCAGACATCAAGACTATACGGTGAAATTGCACAAGGAAGAGCCATCTGTGGAACTGTACAGAAAAGATGCAAGCTTTAAGCTGGTTCAGTTGGGTGTTTGTAAGTTGAATTTAGAATTGTTTTCTTTAGTTAGTAAACGGTAGTTTTTAAATGTCTCATAATAGCACTCGATTTATTTCAATATTTTACCTCTATTTTGAAAGCTCTTATTGGAAAGCAATTTTCGTTTCAATCTATCAACTACCCGCAATATCAAATTGGCATTAAAAGCGACGATACTGCAGCTATTGTTTTAAATAGCCAGGATGGATTTCGCGTTGTTAAAGGTGCTTTTTTTATGAATTAACTTTGAAATTGAATGAGCAGGAAATCAAATTAAACAGCTTTACAAAATTATAAGACGTTTTTTGTTTGTTTGGTTTTTAAATACAATTTAAATCCATATTGATTATGCGTTTTGATTTTATTAGCTCTTAACGGCCGAGCTGATTCTGTTTCCTTTCAATCGATTAAAGACGAGAAGAAGTACTTGCGCCACCAGAATTTCATTCTCAAGTTACACCCTGTTGATCTCAGTTCTGAGTTGTTCAAAAATGATGCCTCTTTTATTGTTCGTAAGGGTTATTATTTCCCAGGTTTCGTTTCGTTTGAATCCACAAATTATCCTGGCTACTTTCTCAGACACCAAGATTATACTATAAAATTGCATAAAGAAGAACCTCTAGTTGAACTCTTTAGAAAAGATGCAAGTTTTATGCCGTTGCAACTAGAACTTTGTAAGTTGACTATATGTGAAATAGTTCACTTTTTACTCGCTAATGTTTGTTTTATTATTATTATTTTTTTTCCTTTTTAATATATTCTGTAAATCAACCTAATCTTATCTATCTAGGTGTGAATGATTTTTTTATTTTACGCTGCGTTTTTGTTCGTTTGTTTGTTTGCTAGTAAAACTATCACTTTAGTTTGATTATTTCGTGAACTCGATGCTTAAAACAGTAATTGCTAATAGAGAGTCAAAAATGTTTCTGCACTTTTATTTTTCAATTTCTGTAAAGTTTTTTAATTAAAACTATAAAATGTGTTGTGTATATGCTTCATACTGTTTATGTAGTTGTGCTTGCAATATTTTAACATGCATTAAAAATTTGCTTAAAGCATCGATAACAACACGAATTGAAGAGGTTACTTCGGTCGAAATAGAAAAGAAGTTAAGCTTTATTGGTCAAGCTTTTTCGTTAGAATCAATCAACTACCCACAATATAGAATTGGTGTTAGAGATGATTCATCTGCAGCTATACTTTTGTTTGGTGTTGAAGAGTTCCGCATTGTCAAAGGTAGATGTTTTAGAAAATATTTGAACACAAACAAGCGTTCAAATGTTATAAAATTTTTCTAAGTAGTATTCTTTTGATAGTAAAAAACAAAGTGAAAAGTTATAGTCCAACTGAGTAAAAAAACAAACAAATATTTTTTAGCATTGAATGGAAAAGAGGATGCTGTTTCTCTTCAGTCAGTAGTAGAAAGCAACAAGTACCTGCGTCATCAAAATTTTATTCTCAAGTTACACTCAATAGATAACTCAGAACTCTTCAAAAACGATGCTTCTTTTATCATTCGTAACGATAAATATTACACCGGCTACATTTCATTTGAATCTACAAATTACCCAGGTTATTTTCTCAGACATCAAGACTATACGGTGAAATTGCACAAGGAAGAGCCATCTGTGGAACTGTACAGAAAAGATGCAAGCTTTAAGCTGGTTCAGTTGGGTGTTTGTAAGTTGAATTTAGAATTGTTTTCTTTAGTTAGTAAACGGTAGTTTTTAAATGTCTCATAATAGCACTCGATTTATTTCAATATTTTACCTCTATTTTGAAAGCTCTTATTGGAAAGCAATTTTCGTTTCAATCTATCAACTACCCGCAATATCAAATTGGCATTAAAAGCGACGATACTGCAGCTATTGTTTTAAATAGCCAGGATGGATTTCGCGTTGTTAAAGGTGCTTTTTTTATGAATTAACTTTGAAATTGAATGAGCAGGAAATCAAATTAAACAGCTTTACAAAATTATAAGACGTTTTTTGTTTGTTTGGTTTTTAAATACAATTTAAATCCATATTGATTATGCGTTTTGATTTTATTAGCTCTTAACGGCCGAGCTGATTCTGTTTCCTTTCAATCGATTAAAGACGAGAAGAAGTACTTGCGCCACCAGAATTTCATTCTCAAGTTACACCCTGTTGATCTCAGTTCTGAGTTGTTCAAAAATGATGCCTCTTTTATTGTTCGTAAGGGTTATTATTTCCCAGGTTTCGTTTCGTTTGAATCCACAAATTATCCTGGCTACTTTCTCAGACACCAAGATTATACTATAAAATTGCATAAAGAAGAACCTCTAGTTGAACTCTTTAGAAAAGATGCAAGTTTTATGCCGTTGCAACTAGAACTTTGTAAGTTGACTATATGTGAAATAGTTCACTTTTTACTCGCTAATGTTTGTTTTATTATTATTATTTTTTTTCCTTTTTAATATATTCTGTAAATCAACCTAATCTTATCTATCTAGGTGTGAATGATTTTTTTATTTTACGCTGCGTTTTTGTTCGTTTGTTTGTTTGCTAGTAAAACTATCACTTTAGTTTGATTATTTCGTGAACTCGATGCTTAAAACAGTAATTGCTAATAGAGAGTCAAAAATGTTTCTGCACTTTTATTTTTCAATTTCTGTAAAGTTTTTTAATTAAAACTATAAAATGTGTTGTGTATATGCTTCATACTGTTTATGTAGTTGTGCTTGCAATATTTTAACATGCATTAAAAATTTGCTTAAAGCATCGATAACAACACGAATTGAAGAGGTTACTTCGGTCGAAATAGAAAAGAAGTTAAGCTTTATTGGTCAAGCTTTTTCGTTAGAATCAATCAACTACCCACAATATAGAATTGGTGTTAGAGATGATTCATCTGCAGCTATACTTTTGTTTGGTGTTGAAGAGTTCCGCATTGTCAAAGGTAGATGTTTTAGAAAATATTTGAACACAAACAAGCGTTCAAATGTTATAAAATTTTTCTAAGTAGTATTCTTTTGATAGTAAAAAACAAAGTGAAAAGTTATAGTCCAACTGAGTAAAAAAACAAACAAATATTTTTTAGCATTGAATGGAAAAGAGGATGCTGTTTCTCTTCAGTCAGTAGTAGAAAGCAACAAGTACCTGCGTCATCAAAATTTTATTCTCAAGTTACACTCAATAGATAACTCAGAACTCTTCAAAAACGATGCTTCTTTTATCATTCGTAACGATAAATATTACACCGGCTACATTTCATTTGAATCTACAAATTACCCAGGTTATTTTCTCAGACATCAAGACTATACGGTGAAATTGCACAAGGAAGAGCCATCTGTGGAACTGTACAGAAAAGATGCAAGCTTTAAGCTGGTTCAGTTGGGTGTTTGTAAGTTGAATTTAGAATTGTTTTCTTTAGTTAGTAAACGGTAGTTTTTAAATGTCTCATAATAGCACTCGATTTATTTCAATATTTTACCTCTATTTTGAAAGCTCTTATTGGAAAGCAATTTTCGTTTCAATCTATCAACTACCCGCAATATCAAATTGGCATTAAAAGCGACGATACTGCAGCTATTGTTTTAAATAGCCAGGATGGATTTCGCGTTGTTAAAGGTGCTTTTTTTATGAATTAACTTTGAAATTGAATGAGCAGGAAATCAAATTAAACAGCTTTACAAAATTATAAGACGTTTTTTGTTTGTTTGGTTTTTAAATACAATTTAAATCCATATTGATTATGCGTTTTGATTTTATTAGCTCTTAACGGCCGAGCTGATTCTGTTTCCTTTCAATCGATTAAAGACGAGAAGAAGTACTTGCGCCACCAGAATTTCATTCTCAAGTTACACCCTGTTGATCTCAGTTCTGAGTTGTTCAAAAATGATGCCTCTTTTATTGTTCGTAAGGGTTATTATTTCCCAGGTTTCGTTTCGTTTGAATCCACAAATTATCCTGGCTACTTTCTCAGACACCAAGATTATACTATAAAATTGCATAAAGAAGAACCTCTAGTTGAACTCTTTAGAAAAGATGCAAGTTTTATGCCGTTGCAACTAGAACTTTGTAAGTTGACTATATGTGAAATAGTTCACTTTTTACTCGCTAATGTTTGTTTTATTATTATTATTTTTTTTCCTTTTTAATATATTCTGTAAATCAACCTAATCTTATCTATCTAGGTGTGAATGATTTTTTTATTTTACGCTGCGTTTTTGTTCGTTTGTTTGTTTGCTAGTAAAACTATCACTTTAGTTTGATTATTTCGTGAACTCGATGCTTAAAACAGTAATTGCTAATAGAGAGTCAAAAATGTTTCTGCACTTTTATTTTTCAATTTCTGTAAAGTTTTTTAATTAAAACTATAAAATGTGTTGTGTATATGCTTCATACTGTTTATGTAGTTGTGCTTGCAATATTTTAACATGCATTAAAAATTTGCTTAAAGCATCGATAACAACACGAATTGAAGAGGTTACTTCGGTCGAAATAGAAAAGAAGTTAAGCTTTATTGGTCAAGCTTTTTCGTTAGAATCAATCAACTACCCACAATATAGAATTGGTGTTAGAGATGATTCATCTGCAGCTATACTTTTGTTTGGTGTTGAAGAGTTCCGCATTGTCAAAGGTAGATGTTTTAGAAAATATTTGAACACAAACAAGCGTTCAAATGTTATAAAATTTTTCTAAGTAGTATTCTTTTGATAGTAAAAAACAAAGTGAAAAGTTATAGTCCAACTGAGTAAAAAAACAAACAAATATTTTTTAGCATTGAATGGAAAAGAGGATGCTGTTTCTCTTCAGTCAGTAGTAGAAAGCAACAAGTACCTGCGTCATCAAAATTTTATTCTCAAGTTACACTCAATAGATAACTCAGAACTCTTCAAAAACGATGCTTCTTTTATCATTCGTAACGATAAATATTACACCGGCTACATTTCATTTGAATCTACAAATTACCCAGGTTATTTTCTCAGACATCAAGACTATACGGTGAAATTGCACAAGGAAGAGCCATCTGTGGAACTGTACAGAAAAGATGCAAGCTTTAAGCTGGTTCAGTTGGGTGTTTGTAAGTTGAATTTAGAATTGTTTTCTTTAGTTAGTAAACGGTAGTTTTTAAATGTCTCATAATAGCACTCGATTTATTTCAATATTTTACCTCTATTTTGAAAGCTCTTATTGGAAAGCAATTTTCGTTTCAATCTATCAACTACCCGCAATATCAAATTGGCATTAAAAGCGACGATACTGCAGCTATTGTTTTAAATAGCCAGGATGGATTTCGCGTTGTTAAAGGTGCTTTTTTTATGAATTAACTTTGAAATTGAATGAGCAGGAAATCAAATTAAACAGCTTTACAAAATTATAAGACGTTTTTTGTTTGTTTGGTTTTTAAATACAATTTAAATCCATATTGATTATGCGTTTTGATTTTATTAGCTCTTAACGGCCGAGCTGATTCTGTTTCCTTTCAATCGATTAAAGACGAGAAGAAGTACTTGCGCCACCAGAATTTCATTCTCAAGTTACACCCTGTTGATCTCAGTTCTGAGTTGTTCAAAAATGATGCCTCTTTTATTGTTCGTAAGGGTTATTATTTCCCAGGTTTCGTTTCGTTTGAATCCACAAATTATCCTGGCTACTTTCTCAGACACCAAGATTATACTATAAAATTGCATAAAGAAGAACCTCTAGTTGAACTCTTTAGAAAAGATGCAAGTTTTATGCCGTTGCAACTAGAACTTTGTAAGTTGACTATATGTGAAATAGTTCACTTTTTACTCGCTAATGTTTGTTTTATTATTATTATTTTTTTTCCTTTTTAATATATTCTGTAAATCAACCTAATCTTATCTATCTAGGTGTGAATGATTTTTTTATTTTACGCTGCGTTTTTGTTCGTTTGTTTGTTTGCTAGTAAAACTATCACTTTAGTTTGATTATTTCGTGAACTCGATGCTTAAAACAGTAATTGCTAATAGAGAGTCAAAAATGTTTCTGCACTTTTATTTTTCAATTTCTGTAAAGTTTTTTAATTAAAACTATAAAATGTGTTGTGTATATGCTTCATACTGTTTATGTAGTTGTGCTTGCAATATTTTAACATGCATTAAAAATTTGCTTAAAGCATCGATAACAACACGAATTGAAGAGGTTACTTCGGTCGAAATAGAAAAGAAGTTAAGCTTTATTGGTCAAGCTTTTTCGTTAGAATCAATCAACTACCCACAATATAGAATTGGTGTTAGAGATGATTCATCTGCAGCTATACTTTTGTTTGGTGTTGAAGAGTTCCGCATTGTCAAAGGTAGATGTTTTAGAAAATATTTGAACACAAACAAGCGTTCAAATGTTATAAAATTTTTCTAAGTAGTATTCTTTTGATAGTAAAAAACAAAGTGAAAAGTTATAGTCCAACTGAGTAAAAAAACAAACAAATATTTTTTAGCATTGAATGGAAAAGAGGATGCTGTTTCTCTTCAGTCAGTAGTAGAAAGCAACAAGTACCTGCGTCATCAAAATTTTATTCTCAAGTTACACTCAATAGATAACTCAGAACTCTTCAAAAACGATGCTTCTTTTATCATTCGTAACGATAAATATTACACCGGCTACATTTCATTTGAATCTACAAATTACCCAGGTTATTTTCTCAGACATCAAGACTATACGGTGAAATTGCACAAGGAAGAGCCATCTGTGGAACTGTACAGAAAAGATGCAAGCTTTAAGCTGGTTCAGTTGGGTGTTTGTAAGTTGAATTTAGAATTGTTTTCTTTAGTTAGTAAACGGTAGTTTTTAAATGTCTCATAATAGCACTCGATTTATTTCAATATTTTACCTCTATTTTGAAAGCTCTTATTGGAAAGCAATTTTCGTTTCAATCTATCAACTACCCGCAATATCAAATTGGCATTAAAAGCGACGATACTGCAGCTATTGTTTTAAATAGCCAGGATGGATTTCGCGTTGTTAAAGGTGCTTTTTTTATGAATTAACTTTGAAATTGAATGAGCAGGAAATCAAATTAAACAGCTTTACAAAATTATAAGACGTTTTTTGTTTGTTTGGTTTTTAAATACAATTTAAATCCATATTGATTATGCGTTTTGATTTTATTAGCTCTTAACGGCCGAGCTGATTCTGTTTCCTTTCAATCGATTAAAGACGAGAAGAAGTACTTGCGCCACCAGAATTTCATTCTCAAGTTACACCCTGTTGATCTCAGTTCTGAGTTGTTCAAAAATGATGCCTCTTTTATTGTTCGTAAGGGTTATTATTTCCCAGGTTTCGTTTCGTTTGAATCCACAAATTATCCTGGCTACTTTCTCAGACACCAAGATTATACTATAAAATTGCATAAAGAAGAACCTCTAGTTGAACTCTTTAGAAAAGATGCAAGTTTTATGCCGTTGCAACTAGAACTTTGTAAGTTGACTATATGTGAAATAGTTCACTTTTTACTCGCTAATGTTTGTTTTATTATTATTATTTTTTTTCCTTTTTAATATATTCTGTAAATCAACCTAATCTTATCTATCTAGGTGTGAATGATTTTTTTATTTTACGCTGCGTTTTTGTTCGTTTGTTTGTTTGCTAGTAAAACTATCACTTTAGTTTGATTATTTCGTGAACTCGATGCTTAAAACAGTAATTGCTAATAGAGAGTCAAAAATGTTTCTGCACTTTTATTTTTCAATTTCTGTAAAGTTTTTTAATTAAAACTATAAAATGTGTTGTGTATATGCTTCATACTGTTTATGTAGTTGTGCTTGCAATATTTTAACATGCATTAAAAATTTGCTTAAAGCATCGATAACAACACGAATTGAAGAGGTTACTTCGGTCGAAATAGAAAAGAAGTTAAGCTTTATTGGTCAAGCTTTTTCGTTAGAATCAATCAACTACCCACAATATAGAATTGGTGTTAGAGATGATTCATCTGCAGCTATACTTTTGTTTGGTGTTGAAGAGTTCCGCATTGTCAAAGGTAGATGTTTTAGAAAATATTTGAACACAAACAAGCGTTCAAATGTTATAAAATTTTTCTAAGTAGTATTCTTTTGATAGTAAAAAACAAAGTGAAAAGTTATAGTCCAACTGAGTAAAAAAACAAACAAATATTTTTTAGCATTGAATGGAAAAGAGGATGCTGTTTCTCTTCAGTCAGTAGTAGAAAGCAACAAGTACCTGCGTCATCAAAATTTTATTCTCAAGTTACACTCAATAGATAACTCAGAACTCTTCAAAAACGATGCTTCTTTTATCATTCGTAACGATAAATATTACACCGGCTACATTTCATTTGAATCTACAAATTACCCAGGTTATTTTCTCAGACATCAAGACTATACGGTGAAATTGCACAAGGAAGAGCCATCTGTGGAACTGTACAGAAAAGATGCAAGCTTTAAGCTGGTTCAGTTGGGTGTTTGTAAGTTGAATTTAGAATTGTTTTCTTTAGTTAGTAAACGGTAGTTTTTAAATGTCTCATAATAGCACTCGATTTATTTCAATATTTTACCTCTATTTTGAAAGCTCTTATTGGAAAGCAATTTTCGTTTCAATCTATCAACTACCCGCAATATCAAATTGGCATTAAAAGCGACGATACTGCAGCTATTGTTTTAAATAGCCAGGATGGATTTCGCGTTGTTAAAGGTGCTTTTTTTATGAATTAACTTTGAAATTGAATGAGCAGGAAATCAAATTAAACAGCTTTACAAAATTATAAGACGTTTTTTGTTTGTTTGGTTTTTAAATACAATTTAAATCCATATTGATTATGCGTTTTGATTTTATTAGCTCTTAACGGCCGAGCTGATTCTGTTTCCTTTCAATCGATTAAAGACGAGAAGAAGTACTTGCGCCACCAGAATTTCATTCTCAAGTTACACCCTGTTGATCTCAGTTCTGAGTTGTTCAAAAATGATGCCTCTTTTATTGTTCGTAAGGGTTATTATTTCCCAGGTTTCGTTTCGTTTGAATCCACAAATTATCCTGGCTACTTTCTCAGACACCAAGATTATACTATAAAATTGCATAAAGAAGAACCTCTAGTTGAACTCTTTAGAAAAGATGCAAGTTTTATGCCGTTGCAACTAGAACTTTGTAAGTTGACTATATGTGAAATAGTTCACTTTTTACTCGCTAATGTTTGTTTTATTATTATTATTTTTTTTCCTTTTTAATATATTCTGTAAATCAACCTAATCTTATCTATCTAGGTGTGAATGATTTTTTTATTTTACGCTGCGTTTTTGTTCGTTTGTTTGTTTGCTAGTAAAACTATCACTTTAGTTTGATTATTTCGTGAACTCGATGCTTAAAACAGTAATTGCTAATAGAGAGTCAAAAATGTTTCTGCACTTTTATTTTTCAATTTCTGTAAAGTTTTTTAATTAAAACTATAAAATGTGTTGTGTATATGCTTCATACTGTTTATGTAGTTGTGCTTGCAATATTTTAACATGCATTAAAAATTTGCTTAAAGCATCGATAACAACACGAATTGAAGAGGTTACTTCGGTCGAAATAGAAAAGAAGTTAAGCTTTATTGGTCAAGCTTTTTCGTTAGAATCAATCAACTACCCACAATATAGAATTGGTGTTAGAGATGATTCATCTGCAGCTATACTTTTGTTTGGTGTTGAAGAGTTCCGCATTGTCAAAGGTAGATGTTTTAGAAAATATTTGAACACAAACAAGCGTTCAAATGTTATAAAATTTTTCTAAGTAGTATTCTTTTGATAGTAAAAAACAAAGTGAAAAGTTATAGTCCAACTGAGTAAAAAAACAAACAAATATTTTTTAGCATTGAATGGAAAAGAGGATGCTGTTTCTCTTCAGTCAGTAGTAGAAAGCAACAAGTACCTGCGTCATCAAAATTTTATTCTCAAGTTACACTCAATAGATAACTCAGAACTCTTCAAAAACGATGCTTCTTTTATCATTCGTAACGATAAATATTACACCGGCTACATTTCATTTGAATCTACAAATTACCCAGGTTATTTTCTCAGACATCAAGACTATACGGTGAAATTGCACAAGGAAGAGCCATCTGTGGAACTGTACAGAAAAGATGCAAGCTTTAAGCTGGTTCAGTTGGGTGTTTGTAAGTTGAATTTAGAATTGTTTTCTTTAGTTAGTAAACGGTAGTTTTTAAATGTCTCATAATAGCACTCGATTTATTTCAATATTTTACCTCTATTTTGAAAGCTCTTATTGGAAAGCAATTTTCGTTTCAATCTATCAACTACCCGCAATATCAAATTGGCATTAAAAGCGACGATACTGCAGCTATTGTTTTAAATAGCCAGGATGGATTTCGCGTTGTTAAAGGTGCTTTTTTTATGAATTAACTTTGAAATTGAATGAGCAGGAAATCAAATTAAACAGCTTTACAAAATTATAAGACGTTTTTTGTTTGTTTGGTTTTTAAATACAATTTAAATCCATATTGATTATGCGTTTTGATTTTATTAGCTCTTAACGGCCGAGCTGATTCTGTTTCCTTTCAATCGATTAAAGACGAGAAGAAGTACTTGCGCCACCAGAATTTCATTCTCAAGTTACACCCTGTTGATCTCAGTTCTGAGTTGTTCAAAAATGATGCCTCTTTTATTGTTCGTAAGGGTTATTATTTCCCAGGTTTCGTTTCGTTTGAATCCACAAATTATCCTGGCTACTTTCTCAGACACCAAGATTATACTATAAAATTGCATAAAGAAGAACCTCTAGTTGAACTCTTTAGAAAAGATGCAAGTTTTATGCCGTTGCAACTAGAACTTTGTAAGTTGACTATATGTGAAATAGTTCACTTTTTACTCGCTAATGTTTGTTTTATTATTATTATTTTTTTTCCTTTTTAATATATTCTGTAAATCAACCTAATCTTATCTATCTAGGTGTGAATGATTTTTTTATTTTACGCTGCGTTTTTGTTCGTTTGTTTGTTTGCTAGTAAAACTATCACTTTAGTTTGATTATTTCGTGAACTCGATGCTTAAAACAGTAATTGCTAATAGAGAGTCAAAAATGTTTCTGCACTTTTATTTTTCAATTTCTGTAAAGTTTTTTAATTAAAACTATAAAATGTGTTGTGTATATGCTTCATACTGTTTATGTAGTTGTGCTTGCAATATTTTAACATGCATTAAAAATTTGCTTAAAGCATCGATAACAACACGAATTGAAGAGGTTACTTCGGTCGAAATAGAAAAGAAGTTAAGCTTTATTGGTCAAGCTTTTTCGTTAGAATCAATCAACTACCCACAATATAGAATTGGTGTTAGAGATGATTCATCTGCAGCTATACTTTTGTTTGGTGTTGAAGAGTTCCGCATTGTCAAAGGTAGATGTTTTAGAAAATATTTGAACACAAACAAGCGTTCAAATGTTATAAAATTTTTCTAAGTAGTATTCTTTTGATAGTAAAAAACAAAGTGAAAAGTTATAGTCCAACTGAGTAAAAAAACAAACAAATATTTTTTAGCATTGAATGGAAAAGAGGATGCTGTTTCTCTTCAGTCAGTAGTAGAAAGCAACAAGTACCTGCGTCATCAAAATTTTATTCTCAAGTTACACTCAATAGATAACTCAGAACTCTTCAAAAACGATGCTTCTTTTATCATTCGTAACGATAAATATTACACCGGCTACATTTCATTTGAATCTACAAATTACCCAGGTTATTTTCTCAGACATCAAGACTATACGGTGAAATTGCACAAGGAAGAGCCATCTGTGGAACTGTACAGAAAAGATGCAAGCTTTAAGCTGGTTCAGTTGGGTGTTTGTAAGTTGAATTTAGAATTGTTTTCTTTAGTTAGTAAACGGTAGTTTTTAAATGTCTCATAATAGCACTCGATTTATTTCAATATTTTACCTCTATTTTGAAAGCTCTTATTGGAAAGCAATTTTCGTTTCAATCTATCAACTACCCGCAATATCAAATTGGCATTAAAAGCGACGATACTGCAGCTATTGTTTTAAATAGCCAGGATGGATTTCGCGTTGTTAAAGGTGCTTTTTTTATGAATTAACTTTGAAATTGAATGAGCAGGAAATCAAATTAAACAGCTTTACAAAATTATAAGACGTTTTTTGTTTGTTTGGTTTTTAAATACAATTTAAATCCATATTGATTATGCGTTTTGATTTTATTAGCTCTTAACGGCCGAGCTGATTCTGTTTCCTTTCAATCGATTAAAGACGAGAAGAAGTACTTGCGCCACCAGAATTTCATTCTCAAGTTACACCCTGTTGATCTCAGTTCTGAGTTGTTCAAAAATGATGCCTCTTTTATTGTTCGTAAGGGTTATTATTTCCCAGGTTTCGTTTCGTTTGAATCCACAAATTATCCTGGCTACTTTCTCAGACACCAAGATTATACTATAAAATTGCATAAAGAAGAACCTCTAGTTGAACTCTTTAGAAAAGATGCAAGTTTTATGCCGTTGCAACTAGAACTTTGTAAGTTGACTATATCTGAAATAGTCCACTTTTTACTCGCTAATGTTTGTTTTATTATTATTATTTTTTTTTCCTTTTTAATATATTCTGTAAATCAACCTAATCTTATCTATCTAGGTGTGAATGATTTTTTTATTTTACGCTGCGTTTTTGTTCGTTTGTTTGTTTGCTAGTAAAACTATCACTTTAGTTTGATTATTTCGTGAACTCGATGCTTAAAAACAGTAATTGCTAATAGAGAGTCAAAAATGTTTCTGCACTTTTATTTTTCAATTTCTGTAAAGTTTTTTAATTAAAACTATAAAATGTGTTGTGTATATGCTTCATACTGTTTATGTAGTTGTGCTTGCAATATTTTAACATGCATTAAAAATTTGCTTAAAGCATCGATAACAACACGAATTGAAGAGGTTACTTCGGTCGAAATAGAAAAGAAGTTAAGCTTTATTGGTCAAGCTTTTTCGTTAGAATCAATCAACTACCCACAATATAGAATTGGTGTTAGAGATGATTCATCTGCAGCTATACTTTTGTTTTGGTGTTGAAGAGTTCCGCATTGTCAAAGGTAGATGTTTTAGAAAATATTTTGAACACAAACAAGCGTTCAAATGTTATAAAATTTTTCTAAGTAGTATTCTTTTGATAGTAAAAAACAAAGTGAAAAGTTATAGTCCAACTGAGTAAAAAAACAAACAAATATTTTTTAGCATTGAATGGAAAAGAGGATGCTGTTTCTCTTCAGTCAGTAGTAGAAAGCAACAAGTACCTGCGTCATCAAAATTTTATTCTCAAGTTACACTCAATAGATAACTCAGAACTCTTCAAAAACGATGCTTCTTTTATCATTCGTAACGATAAATATTACACCGGCTACATTTCATTTGAATCTACAAATTACCCAGGTTATTTTCTCAGACATCAAGACTATACGGTGAAATTGCACAAGGAAGAGCCATCTGTGGAACTGTACAGAAAAGATGCAAGCTTTAAGCTGGTTCAGTTGGGTGTTTGTAAGTTGAATTTAGAAATTGTTTTCTTTAGTTAGTAAAACGGTAGTTTTTTAAATGTCTCATAATAGCACTCGATTTATTTCAATATTTTACCTCTATTTTGAAAGCTCTTATTGGAAAGCAATTTTCGTTTCAATTCTATCAACTACCCGCAATATAAAATTGGCATTAAAAGCGACGATACTGCAGCTATAGTTTTAAATAGACAGGATGGATTTCGCGTTGTTAAAGGTGCTTTTTTTTATGAATTAACTTTGAAATTGAATGAGCCAGGAAATCAAATTAAACAGCTTTACAAAATTATAAGACGTTTTTTGTTTGTTTGGTTTTTTAAATACAATTTAAATCCATATTGATTATGCGTTTTTGATTTTATTAGCTCTTAACGGACGAGATTATTCTGTTTCCTTTCAATCGATTAAAAGACGAGAAGAAGTACTTGCGCCACCAGAATTTCATTCTCAAGTTACACCCTGTTGATCTCAGTTCTGAGTTGTTCAAAAATGATGCCTCTTTTATTGTTCGTAAGGGTTATTATTTCCCAGGTTTCGTTTCGTTTGAATCCACAAATTATCCTGGCTACTTTCTCAGACACCAAGATTATACTATAAAATTGCATAAAGAAGAACCTCTAGTTGAACTCTTTAGAAAAGATGCAAGTTTTATGCCGTTGCAACTAGAACTTTGTAAGTTGACTATATGTGAAATAGTTCACTTTTTACTCGCTAATGTTTGTTTTATTATTATTATTTTTTTTTCCTTTTTAATATATTCTGTAAATCAACCTAATCTTATCTATCTAGGTGTGAATGATTTTTTTATTTTACGCTGCGTTTTTGTTCGTTTGTTTGTTTGCTAGTAAAACTATCACTTTAGTTTGATTATTTCGTGAACTCGATGCTTAAAAACAGTAATTTGCTAATAGAGAGTCAAAAAATGTTTCTGCACTTTTTATTTTTTTCAATTTCTGTAAAGTTTTTTAATTAAAACTATAAAATGTGTTGTGTATATGCTTCATACTGGTTTATGTAGTTGTGCTTGCAATATTTTAACATGCATTAAAAATTTGCTTAAAGCATCGATAACAACACGAATTGAAGAGGTTACTTCGGTCGAAATAGAAAAGAAGTTAAGCTTTATTGGTCAAGCTTTTTCGTTAGAATCAATCAACTACCCACAATATAGAATTGGTGTTAGAGATGATTCATCTGCAGCTATACTTTTGTTTGGTGTTGAAGAGTTCCGCATTGTCAAAGGTAGATGTTTTAGAAAATATTTGAACACAAACAAGCGTTCAAATGTTATAAAATTTTTCTAAGTAGTATTCTTTTGATAGTAAAAAACAAAGTGAAAAGTTATAGTCCAACTGAGTAAAAAAACAAACAAATATTTTTTAGCATTGAATGGAAAAGAGGATGCTGTTTCTCTCAGTCAGTAGTAGAAAGCAACAAGTACCTGCGTCATCAAAATTTTATTCTCAAGTTACACTCAATAGATAACTCAGAACTCTTCAAAAACGATGCTTCTTTTATCATTCGTAACGATAAATATTACACCGGCTACATTTCATTTGAATCTACAAATTACCCAGGTTATTTTCTCAGACATCAAGACTATACGGTGAAATTGCACAAGGAAGAGCCATCTGTGGAACTGTACAGAAAAGATGCAAGCTTTAAGCTGGTTCAGTTGGGTGTTTGTAAGTTGAATTTAGAATTGTTTTCTTAGTTAGTAAACGGTAGTTTTTAAATGTCTCATAATAGCACTCGATTTATTTCAATATTTTACCTCTATTTTGAAAGCTCTTATTGGAAAGCAATTTTCGTTTCAATCTATCAACTACCCGCAATATCAAATTGGCATTAAAAGCGACGATACTGCAGCTATTGTTTTAAATAGCCAGGATGGATTTCGCGTTGTTAAAGGTGCTTTTTTTATGAATTAACTTTGAAATTGAATGAGCAGGAAATCAAATTAAACAGCTTTACAAAATTATAAGACGTTTTTTGTTTGTTTGGTTTTTAAATACAATTTAAATCCATATTGATTATGCGTTTTGATTTTATTAGCTCTTAACGGCCGAGCTGATTCTGTTTCCTTTCAATCGATTAAAGACGAGAAGAAGTACTTGCGCCACCAGAATTTCATTCTCAAGTTACACCCTGTTGATCTCAGTTCTGAGTTGTTCAAAAATGATGCCTCTTTTATTGTTCGTAAGGGTTATTATTTCCCAGGTTTCGTTTCGTTTGAATCCACAAATTATCCTGGCTACTTTCTCAGACACCAAGATTATACTATAAAATTGCATAAAGAAGAACCTCTAGTTGAACTCTTTAGAAAAGATGCAAGTTTTATGCCGTTGCAACTAGAACTTTGTAAGTTGACTATATGTGAAATAGTTCACTTTTTACTCGCTAATGTTTGTTTTATTATTATTATTTTTTTTCCTTTTTAATATATTCTGTAAATCAACCTAATCTTATCTATCTAGGTGTGAATGATTTTTTTATTTTACGCTGCGTTTTTGTTCGTTTGTTTGTTTGCTAGTAAAACTATCACTTTAGTTTGATTATTTCGTGAACTCGATGCTTAAAACAGTAATTGCTAATAGAGAGTCAAAAATGTTTCTGCACTTTTATTTTTCAATTTCTGTAAAGTTTTTTAATTAAAACTATAAAATGTGTTGTGTATATGCTTCATACTGTTTATGTAGTTGTGCTTGCAATATTTTAACATGCATTAAAAATTTGCTTAAAGCATCGATAACAACACGAATTGAAGAGGTTACTCGGGTGGAAATAGAAAAGAAGTTAAGCTTTATTGGTCAAGCTTTTTCGTTAGAATCAATCAACTACCCACAATATAGAATTGGTGTTAGAGATGATTCATCTGCAGCTATACTTTTGTTTGGTGTTGAAGAGTTCCGCATTGTCAAAGGTAGATGTTTTAGAAAATATTTGAACACAAACAAGCGTTCAAATGTTATAAAATTTTTCTAAGTAGTATTCTTTTGATAGTAAAAAACAAAGTGAAAAGTTATAGTCCAACTGAGTAAAAAAACAAACAAATATTTTTTAGCATTGAATGGAAAAGAGGATGCTGTTTCTCTTCAGTCAGTAGTAGAAAGCAACAAGTACCTGCGTCATCAAAATTTTATTCTCAAGTTACACTCAATAGATAACTCAGAACTCTTCAAAAACGATGCTTCTTTTATCATTCGTAACGATAAATATTACACCGGCTACATTTCATTTGAATCTACAAATTACCCAGGTTATTTTCTCAGACATCAAGACTATACGGTGAAATTGCACAAGGAAGAGCCATCTGTGGAACTGTACAGAAAAGATGCAAGCTTTAAGCTGGTTCAGTTGGGTGTTTGTAAGTTGAATTTAGAATTGTTTTCTTTAGTTAGTAAACGGTAGTTTTTAAATGTCTCATAATAGCACTCGATTTATTTCAATATTTTACCTCTATTTTGAAAGCTCTTATTGGAAAGCAATTTTCGTTTCAATCTATCAACTACCCGCAATATCAAATTGGCATTAAAAGCGACGATTTTGCCAGCTATTATGAGCGGTAAGAGCAGATGATCCGCGTTGTTAAAGGTGCTTTTTTTATGAATTAACTTTGAAATTGAATGAGCAGGAAATCAAATTAAACAGCTTTACAAAATTATAAGACGTTTTTTGTTTGTTTGGTTTTTAAATACAATTTAAATCCATATTGATTATGCGTTTTGATTTTATTTTTATTAGCTCTTAACGGCCGAGCTGATTCTGTTTCCTTTCAATCGATTAAAGACGAGAAGAAGTACTTGCGCCACCAGAATTTCATTCTCAAGTTACACCCTGTTGATCTCAGTTCTGAGTTGTTCAAAAATGATGCCTCTTTTATTGTTCGTAAGGGTTATTATTTCCCAGGTTTCGTTTCGTTTGAATCCACAAATTATCCTGGCTACTTTCTCAGACACCAAGATTATACTATAAAATTGCATAAAGAAGAACCTCTAGTTGAACTCTTTAGAAAAGATGCAAGTTTTATGCCGTTGCAACTAGAACTTTGTAAGTTGACTATATGTGAAATAGTTCACTTTTTACTCGCTAATGTTTGTTTTATTATTATTATTTTTTTTCCTTTTTAATATATTCTGTAAATCAACCTAATCTTATCTATCTAGGTGTGAATGATTTTTTTATTTTACGCTGCGTTTTTGTTCGTTTGTTTGTTTGCTAGTAAAACTATCACTTTAGTTTGATTATTTCGTGAACTCGATGCTTAAAACAGTAATTGCTAATAGAGAGTCAAAAATGTTTCTGCACTTTTATTTTTCAATTTCTGTAAAGTTTTTTAATTAAAACTATAAAATGTGTTGTGTATATGCTTCATACTGTTTATGTAGTTGTGCTTGCAATATTTTAACATGCATTAAAAATTTGCTTAAAGCATCGATAACAACACGAATTGAAGAGGTTACTTCGGTCGAAATAGAAAAGAAGTTAAGCTTTATTGGTCAAGCTTTTTCGTTAGAATCAATCAACTACCCACAATATAGAATTGGTGTTAGAGATGATTCATCTGCAGCTATACTTTTGTTTGGTGTTGAAGAGTCCATTGTCAAAGGTAGTGTTTTTAGAAAATATTTGAACACAAACAAGCGTTCAAATGTTATAAAATTTTTCTAAGTAGTATTCTTTTGATAGTAAAAAACAAAGTGAAAAGTTATAGTCCAACTGAGTAAAAAAACAAACAAATATTTTTTAGCATTGAATGGAAAAGAGGATGCTGTTTCTCTTCAGTCAGTAGTAGAAAGCAACAAGTACCTGCGTCATCAAAATTTTATTCTCAAGTTACACTCAATAGATAACTCAGAACTCTTCAAAAACGATGCTTCTTTTATCATTCGTAACGATAAATATTACACCGGCTACATTTCATTTGAATCTACAAATTACCCAGGTTATTTTCTCAGACATCAAGACTATACGGTGAAATTGCACAAGGAAGAGCCATCTGTGGAACTGTACAGAAAAGATGCAAGCTTTAAGCTGGTTCAGTTGGGTGTTTGTAAGTTGAATTTAGAATTGTTTTCTTTAGTTAGTAAACGGTAGTTTTTAAATGTCTCATAATAGCACTCGTTTTATTTAAATATTTTACCTATATTTTTAATGCTATTTTGGTAAAGCATTTTTCTTTTCAATCTATCAACTACCCGCATTATCAATTTGGAATTAAAAGCGACGATACTGCAGCTATTGTTTTAAATAGCCAGGATGGATTTCGCGTTGTTAAAGGTGCTTTTTTTATGAATTAACTTTGAAATTGAATGAGCAGGAAATCAAATTAAACAGCTTTACAAAATTATAAGACGTTTTTTGTTTGTTTGGTTTTTAAATACAATTTAAATCCATATTGATTATGCGTTTTGATTTTATTAGCTCTTAACGGCCGAGCTGATTCTGTTTCCTTTCAATCGATTAAAGACGAGAAGAAGTACTTGCGCCACCAGAATTTCATTCTCAAGTTACACCCTGTTGATCTCAGTTCTGAGTTGTTCAAAAATGATGCCTCTTTTATTGTTCGTAAGGGTTATTATTTCCCAGGTTTCGTTTCGTTTGAATCCACAAATTATCCTGGCTACTTTCTCAGACACCAAGATTATACTATAAAATTGCATAAAGAAGAACCTCTAGTTGAACTCTTTAGAAAAGATGCAAGTTTTATGCCGTTGCAACTAGAACTTTGTAAGTAGACTATATCTGAAATAATCCACTTTTTAATAGCACTTTTTTTGTTCTCTAATTTTTTTTTTATGTTATAAATGCAGATGTTGATAGATAAAAACTAGAAATAATAACTTTTTATTTATTTTGGTCAATATATATGAATATTGTATGCAGGTATGTTTTGCTGTATTTTATTTATGTTTTAGGATTTAAAGTTTTAATGTTTACTTTAATACATTGGGTAATAATACATAATGTAATAATTTATGATTTTATTTTTTTGGCTTTTTTCTATATATTTTATCTTAATTAATCTTCTTATGGTATGGTAGTATTAGTCTTATTTTTTTTAACTTTTTTCGAAAATTTGAAATTTAACACCCTAAACAAATAAATGATTTGGAACAAAATAAGTAAGTTAGCCTTTTTTTAATATACTACAATCTACACTATCTGACTGAAGTAAAAGTTTATTTAATTTAATGTTTCAGAGGCATTTTTACTTTAGTGTTTCAGCTGTTAAAGTATGGTCTGACACAGGCTGTTATAGTTTCAATTTTTAAGCAATATTTGAAAATCTTTAAACTAAAGCACCTATTTAAAAATGGCAACCCTAAATCATTGTTTTAGTATGTCTTTAAAGAGAGATGAAAATATAATGTTACATTACGCAAAGCAGATTATATCGCACCAATTAGTTCGATATTGCCTTAAAATTTCATTTACAATTGTCTTATTAGTTAGAAGAATCAATATAATAGAGTTAAAATCAATCAATTAATATTTGTTCGTATTTAGAACTGGGATTAATGTGGTTTTTGTGGTAACCAATAAAAAACTTTTATGCTGAATAGCTACAATGCATGCTCATTTACTTAATAATAATGAAAAATTTTATTATAATGTAAACAACTGCTTCACTGCATCAGGCTTTTACTTACCGTTCTTTGTTGTTCAAAAATCAAAAAGATAATTTGATTAATACATCATTACACCATTCATGGTGCAATGGTGCAACAATGGTGTATAATGTATCAATGGTGTATGATGTATCAAAGATATATAAACGGTGTGACTCTCGATCTATATTAGTAAAATTATTAAATTAATTAAAGTAAATTAGAGAGTGCTATGATGGAAAACTTGCAATTTATTGAGCTGTTGGAATTGCTATTTATTCTACCAGCTTAAAGTGATTGGCAGAGAACACATTCTTTTACTTTATGGTCTTGATTGTGGTTTTGTAATCAATTATGTACTTCAAAACATTATCATGCGGTAGTGGTGTAGTGGTAGAGCGCTCCCTTTATAGGCGAGAGGTTCCAAATTCAATCCCCACCATTTCTCTGGTAGTACCGCGCTCAACTTGTTTCTGCACGCAGCAGCCTTGTTCGTCAATGTTCGTGTTTCGGAGTTATAGAGTTGAGAGAGGGTTATAACCACAATTAAGTAGCTTCCTTGTCTGTAGTGGCCTTCTTATTCTTGAGGAGGTGAAATAACAAAAAAAAAAAGATCTATCTTTCTTTTTATTAGCCTTCATTAGTAAATTGGTTTTCTTCTCTTTTTTTATTGTTTTCTCATTAATTATAATGGTGAGCAACTTTTGTTCAAAAAAGTATAAATTTGTTCAAATATAGCTTCTTGTTAAGTTAATTTTAAGAAATTAATATTACATAAATTTTCTCTTTTTTATTTCATATTAAAGAAAACAAAATTCTTGATCTATTGAAATAAGATCCTATGAAAAATGTTTTCCATCAATAATAAATTGTACTTATTGAATGTTGATCGAAGTTACTCACCCTATATTTTTAATTTTTTTAAATAAATTTTTCTAAATATATATAATTACTATTTATATATAGTTTAATAACATTTAAATATTTCATTTATGTTTTCATCCTTTTTTCTTTTTTACAGCACAAATTTCTATTGATTCTTTTGAATCAAGCAGCTATCCTCAACAATTAGGAGGAGTCTACTCCTTAGAATCAAACAACTATCCACAACATAGAATTGGTGTGAGAAATGATGAAACAGCAGCTATTATTTTATATGGTGTTGAAGAATTTCGCATTGTTAAAGGTATATAAAAATTAATCAATAGATTTTTGTTTGAAAGTTAAATTTGATTATTTTTTTATTTTAAATCAAGCCAATTAAGTAATTATTAGGTAATTAATTTAAAAATTTAAATTTTAAGTATTTATAATATATATAAATATTTAGTAAAGATTATAGAAGTAAGTAACTTTTAATAAAATAAAATAAAAACTTTTTTTAAATTGATTTTAGCTCTTAATGGACGATTAGATTCTATTTCGCTTCAGTCTTCAAAAGAAAGAAACAAATATCTTCGACATCAGAATTTTATTCTCAAGCTACATCCAGTAGATCTAAGCTCTGAACTATTCAAGAACGATGCTTCTTTTGTTATTCGTGAAAATAAATATTATCCAGGCTATGTTTCATTTGAATCTACTAATTACCCAGGCTACTTTCTCAGACATCAAGATTTTACTGTAAAATTGCATAAAGAAGAACCAAATGTTGAACTCTACAGAAGAGATGCAAGTTTTAAGCTTACACAGTTAGGAGTTTGTAAGTAGATTTTATTCTTAATGTGCTTCAAAATGTATTTTATAAGAAAAATGAAATACGTTTTAAACCATCATAAAATTAAAATATTTAAGGTAAAATTTAAGTGAATTATGATCATCTTAAGATATTCAATTTGACAATTTGAACTTTTATTTTTTGAAGAAGTTGTGATTTTCAAATTTAAATGAGATCTTAAAACTTAAGTTTTTTTTTTTTGAAAAACATTCACATTAAGAGACATGAAATGAAATGAATGCACTGAATATTGCATGTAATTGATTGAATATTACAAGTTATGGAATTATCATCAAAAAAATGAAAATATTAAAAGCAAAATAGACAGTGCTCTATTTTTAACTGCTTGAAGATTGTAAAAAAATTATTTTCAAAATTTTATTGCATTTCAGAATTTAAATACAATTAAAAATGTATTTAAGTGCATTTTTTTTTTTTTTTAAATGTGAATACATGCAGACATAGTATGTACTTTCTGTGATTATTTTTCAAGGGTATTTCACATTTAAAATCCGTTTAATCTTTGATTTAAATAACCGTCTTTAGTAGCAAAAATCTGATCATTGTTACAATATTTTTTTAACTATAAAACCTTTCTGATCACTTTTTTTGGAGAGTATTTAATTTATTTATTTTTCAATAGTACGTATTGGTGACGAATACATATTTCAATCCAACAACTACCCAAAATATCGAATTGGCATTAAAGATGATGATACTGCAGCTATTCTTGCAAATAGTTTGGATGAGTTTCGTGTTGTTAAAGGTATTACTAAATAATTATCTGAAAAAGTTGTTTAAATTGCTATTAATATATATTGTTTTAAATCTTTATTTTTATGCTATTTTTTAACGAATAATCATAATGATAACTTTTTTTAGCACTTAATGGACGAGGCGATTCTGTTTCCCTTCAGGCAATAAAAGAAAGCACAAAATACTTACGTCACCGAAATTTTATTCTCAAGCTTGACGTTCTTGATCTCGATTCTGAGCTGTTCAAAAACGATGCATCTTTTATTATTCGTGATAATTACTATTATCCCGGCTTTGTTTCGATTGAATCCACAAATTACCCCGGCTATTTTCTCAGACATCAAGACTATACAATAAAATTGCATAAAGAAGAACCTTTTGTTGAACTCTACCGAAGAGATGCAAGCTTTAAACTGGTGCAGTCGGATCTTTGTAATTAGACGGAAAACCTTTTGATTCACACATTTTTGTACAAAATTTTAATGATTTAAAAACAAATTAATAACACAATGTTACCTATCCAACCAAATACACATACGGCCACTCCTACTTGCCCACATACACATCGCCAAACTTACGCACAACCACACACACTCTTCGTACACCTATTTTCTCATTACCGCATACCATCGCTAACCTATACAACACTCTATTTATCTATTTACCCACAGACACAACATACTACTTCATGTTTCATAATACTTTTATGACATTATACCTAAAATGTTGCCATATTCATCTGTCCACCTTAATACCATCAACTTCACAACTCTTTTCTTAAAACGAGAGTTTGTTTTATAAATCATTAAAGTTTTAAATGCAAATGTAAATTTTATAAATACTGTTATTCCCATTTTTGAATAATAAGCCTTACTTAAAAATAGTTGAGTTTTTTTTTTTTTACGTACCATCAAGATGTGATTATACAAAATGACTTGATGCAAAAAATATTTTAACACAAATTTTGGTCTATTAAACCAAAAGTTTAAAACTTTGGAGTGTACTTTAATTGTTGCAATTACAATTTATTATTGAATTTAACCTTTTTAAAAAGTAAATGAACTTATGGCTTATATCATCAAAAAGTAAATAAACTTATGGCTTATATCATCAAAAAGTAAATGAACTTATAAATTATATCATCAAAAAGTAAATAAACTTATAAATTATATCATCAAAAAGTAAATAAACTTATGGCTTATATCATCAAAAAGTAAATAAACTTATGGCTTATATCATCAAAAAGTAAATAAACTTATAAATTATATCATCAAAAAGTAAATAAACTTATAAATTATATCATCAAAAAGTAAATAAACTTATAAATTATATCATCAAAATAAAATCAGAATTGTTTTCTTTTTATAATTACTTCAACTTACTTTGTAACTGAAAAGTATTACGAGTGTTTGTTCCGTTTTATATTTTTGTCTTAACGACTTCTCAAGGTTCTCAAGACTTCTCAAGGTAATAGTTCAAATGTGGACCGACTAATAGTAAAGTAATTATATCTGGCTAATGTCGATCTTCTGTATGATGATGGGATTAGAGTTTAGAATCTCGGGATCTTGCAGCTTTTGAATATCGGTATCGATCACTTTATCCCGTGATCGAAATTTTTAAGCCTGAAACAAAAATAGCTAAACCCTAAAAAATGTTGTGTCTGGTTGAATGTTTTTAAATTTGGATATCTTAATATTTTAACTTCTTTTAATTTTTTTTTTTTTTTGTCTCCTTGCAATCGAAATTATAATTGTCAAATTCAAAATTTTTTGCCAATTAGTATTTGAACATATTTATTTTCATTTGCATTCTTAAAGTCTGTTGGTTCTTTTGTAAAATATATAATGCAGGATTTGGAAAGAATTGTTACTGTGGCAAAAAAAAATTGATGATAATTGTTTAAATTCAACTTAAAATTTTTCACAAACAAAGAAAAAATACAGGGATTGGTTTTTAATAAATAACAATATACTATCACTAAAATAAAGAAGTTATGAAAAAGGTGTTTGTGATTTTGGCGGTAACTGGAAAAATCCTATCGGGTGTCAATTAGAACTTTTTTGTTTGTTTGTGAAAAATTCAATTCAGAATTCAAATGAATAATAAATAAAACATAAATAATTTATTTATAAAAAATAGTATTAAGATTTAAATTGAATTTTAACAATTATCATAAAAAATCAACTTGGACGTCTTTCATATTTAAAATCGTTGTGTAATACGTGATAGTATGTTGCACAGCACGTGCAAAAGCTGCCGCAGTAATAATTATTTCCAAATCCTGCATTCGTTGAACTACAATCGCAGCATCGAATACAGGTGAAATGCGCATCGCATTTTTAACGTTACTTTTAGTTTTGGACCAGATTTTTTCCACCGGGATTAACATTAACATTTCGAGCAGCCGTAGCGCAGTGGTATCCCCCTGCCTCAGAAACAAAGGATTCAAAGCCCACCTTTAGGCAAGTTTTGCGACATCGGTTAGGAAGGAGACGTGAACTTTCAATCAAATGCTCTGTGATAAGGTGGAAAGGATTTCTTGGGAAACCTAAATAAAAAAATAAAAATAATAAAAATTGAACTGTAGGGTCCTAAAAGTAAAAACTGAACTGGTGAATTTTCAAACTCCTTTTCCAAACGAGCGTGACACGGAGCGTTGTATTCGATGACGACCAAATCCTCTAAATGATTGGTAAAACATAGCCAATATCCACTCATTATAAGAACGAGCTGCAATCAAATGTATGTTTGCATCCTGTTTGGCAGGTCCTTGCGCTTTTCTACAAAAAAGGTTAAAATTTGTTTCATCCAACCAGACAACCATTTGTGATATGTTCATTGATGTTCCTAACATACTCCGCTTTTTTTATTTGTTTTTATTACTGTTCATTGTGGAAGACTCCTTGTGCACTTTTTTTAATGAAAACAATCTGTCTTTGAGGTAATTGCCGATTGTTGTTGTGCTGACCTTAATATTAAAATGTCTTAATATTTTTGTTTTGATTGCCACTAATGCCAAATGACAGTTACTTTCAGTCCATGTTAGCGATTCTTCGATTTGATCCTCAGCCAATTTTTTTGGTTTCAAACCTTTTAAACAATCTTAATAAATGCTGACACGAATTCAATTAAAAAACAAACTTTTGGGTCATTGTGTTTTGGGAAATACACAACGATCTTTTGATTACATGGAATTAAAAGATTTTAATTGCATGGAATTAAAAAATTGTTCTGTATTTGTCAATACACTATGACCCGAAAGTCTGTTATTAAATTGAATTCGTGTCAGCATTTATTTCACCAAATTTGCTTACACTCATTCCTTAATAATAACGGATCCATTTTTATTGCTGGTGCATACAAATGCCTAATTTGATTTATTAACTTATTCAAAGTCATGTTCCAGAAGACCTTTTATAATGATCTATAAGCTTATATTTGTGAATTTACAATTATAAATTATGTATTCTCATTTACGTATTACTATTTCTGAATTTATGTATTCTTAATTACATATTGCGACTTCTTATTTACATATTGTGTTTCTCAATTACATTATAAAAAATTTCTTAATTACGTGTTTTGTTTCTTAATTACATATTACGATGCCTAAATTACATGCTGTGTTACTCAAATACATATTGCGATTTCTTAATAACTTCCATGGTATGAATTACATCTTTAAAAAGTGAAGACCTTAAAAATGCAAGTTCATACAAAGCGGTGTTGTGCTTTGTAAAGCATCGTTGTGTTAGCTATTAAAACATGTAAAATCTTTTCAAGAAGTGTAGACACCATAACTAAATATTTGATGTCAACCAAACTAATTTGTCAATACTTTGCTATTCAATTATCAGTCAAAATAAGAATGCAAGGAACAGAATTATTATGAACACAATGAAAATGTGAGGGACGTCCTAACTCTCGCGCAAACTTTAGGTATCAAATATAAGACACCAAACAATTGGGCTCGCAGCATAAATTCGTATTTCATTGAAAAAGGTAAGTTTAAGCCAAAAATATCGGCCAAAAATCAAATCGAAGAAACGTTAACACGGATTGTAATTTTCAATTGGCATCGGAACACGGAAGTAATTTTCAATTGACATCAAACAAAGATATTAAGACAATTCAAGATAAGCGTCAACACAAAAACAACCGTCTCGATTACCTCAAAAGTAAATTGTTTTCATTTAAAATAATGTGCACAAGTAAAAAACAATAATAAAAACAAACATTTCACCTGTGTTTGGTGCTTGGATTGTGGTACAACGTAGGGTTAGGACTATTGTAATTGTAATTGTAAAAATTAAATACAATTACACATTACAATACAATAATATTGTATTGTAATATTACAGAAACAATAAAAAAAATTAATTTTGGTATTGTATTGCTGTGATGAAAAACAATTACAATATGTATTGTATTGTTTTTTTTTCTAACAATACAATAAAATTCGAGAACTATTGTATTGTATTGTTTTAATGAAATAAAATTACAATAACTATTGTATTGTTTTGATGAAAACAATTACAATGACTATTGTAGTGTATTACTTAACATTAAAGTAGAAAAGCTAACGTATTTTAACGTATTTATATTCATATCTGACGAACTTTCTATTATTTTTGCTATTTTTTATTTACGGATTTGCAATATATTGCAAATTTTATTTTTTTTACATATTTAGATTTCGCATCACGTATCTTGTTATTAATTTGATGAGCATTCTGTAGTTTATTACTGTAAAATATTTTGTAATTTTTAAACTTAAAGAAAACTATTCACTTCATTTTTATTATTTATTTTACCTTTCTCAGGATGTATTTTATGTTGAATCGCTGTCTTAGGTCTGCCGAGTCCCTTTCATTTGCAGAAAAATGGTGGTTTCCTTTTTTTTGATCCCGTTAACTTTGATTTACAATATTTAAGGTTGCCCAATTTACCATTCTGGCACCCTTTCCCCCTTCCATTATGTTTCAGTAAAATAGAATCAATCATTAAATACTAGTTGTACCCTATTCAAGGGTACAAGGGTATATAGTCGGCAACTGGACTATTAAAACATTTATTATATTTTGACACTAAAATAATTTTTTTTATCACAATCACAATATATTGTTATTGTATTACAAAGACGAATTACAATACAATATTTATTGTTATTGTAATTGGTCATTACAATACTTTTTTTTTTTCAGATATTGTTATTGTTTTATAAAGATGAATTGCAATACAATATTTATTGTTATTGTATTACAGAATTACAATAGTTGTAAATCACAAGTATTGTTATTGTTTCTAAATTAAGCTAATACAATAACAATAATTATTGTTACTGTTATTGTTTTCATTACAATTACAATAGTCCTAACCCTACTACAACGAATAAAATATTTAGAAAGAATTGTTAATGCGGCAAAAAATACAAAAATGGGAAATGATTGTGCACGTTCTGTACAACATACAACCACGCATTACGCAACGATTTTAGATATGGAAGACGTCCAAGTTGGTGTTTATTTGAAAATTGCAGTGGTTTTTTAAAGACATCATTTAAATTTAATTTTGATGTTTTTTTGAAAATAAATATTTTGTAATTATTTGAATACCTGATGGAATTTTTCCAGTGTCCGCCACATTGTAAAATGTTTTTTCATGACTGTTTTTTTTATTGATAATTGTTTATTATTTATTGATAACCAACTTAGTTGACTCAGCTTAGCCAGAGGAGGATCTAGCTAAGACTAAAATTACAAAGTAAAATAAGGCTACAAAATCAGAAATTAAACTTTGTTCTTTTTATCTATAATGTAAACATTTATTTAAACACAACTTTCATATTCTCATTTAGATCTTGCAAAAGGGTACATCTTTTAGTATTTGCTACACTTTCTTTTTTTTAACGACATTAGGACTTGGATCATGAAGTTCGTATTTAGAAAATATACCTGTCAGCCGCCGGTTTCTTATTCTTAAATCAATTAGTAAGACAGCCAATTTACTAACGAGCGAGTCCCAGGCAAATTGGTTTTTAAACTTGTTTTCGTTATAAAAGTTTTCAAAATGATAAAAGTGATTTTAACCTTTACGTAATGCTAAAAGCGATGTGGCTTTTAGATTTGTCGCGGTTGCGTAACCTAGGAAGTTTTAAATTTGATTAAATAGTTTTTGTATTGAAAGGAAATGGCCATTATTTATAAACAAAAATTTCAAACATTTATATCGTTTATGTGTGATAAAGATATATCTAAAACGAGTAAATTATAATATATTACAAAAACTTTTTCATAAGGTAAATTTCAAGCTTTAAAACATGTTATCAGATGCATCCTTTGATTATTTTGATAATCTTTTGGAGGACTACTTAAGTGAAAAACCAGATATGAAATCTTTTTCAATCGGACAAAGTGTATTTCCTCTAATTCATGTACACTCAGAAGATGATTTTTCAGATTCTGGTCAAGGAAGTCCTGGATCAAGTGCATCTACACGTTTATCTAATTCCCCTGTAAGATTTAACTTGGTTTTATTACAAAATTGTTATTAATGTAACATAAATAAAAATGTTTAGCATAATGGTTTTTTGCTTTGAGAATATTTTTTATAATTACTAGTTATTTACAGATTTATAACAGAGTATATTATTTTAATAAAAATGTAATAAAATAGTTTTATGTAATATCTACCGTAGTTGTCCACTACTTTAAAACATAAATTTTACCCTACACTATTGGTAAAATTAAAGAAATAATTTCTGATTGCCAGGTATGCTGTAAGCTCAAAATAAAATTTTTCTTAAATAGAATCATGGGGAAAATTTGCTATAAATCTTGCTTGCTCTCTTCCCTAAAAGACAGCGAACAAGTTCTTTCTAGTCATAATTGGTGAGAATTTCAGATACTCATTTACTTTTGCTCCTAAAAGACTTCTAACACTGCAATAAAGCACCTTTTAGAATTATCCTTTCTCTTCTGTGCCCTACTTGCATCTACTCTGATTGAGATACACAGACCTGAAGGTTCTGTTCTTGGTTCTCTTGTTTTTAAAAAACATTTTATTCTAACTTTTAGACATTATTATCGTTACTATTAAAATATTCTTTTAATTTTATTTTTGTTATTACTATAATTATCATAAGTACTTTTTGCTTTTTAAGTTTTTTCTTTTTTATTATTTAAACCTGCAAATTATAATTTCTACATGTTTATTTTTAATCTATGCTCTATGTGCTTTAAACTATGTGTTTATGAACCATGTGTTTTAATGATTGTCTTTGCTTATTACTACTTATATATAAAAATTGGTGTCACTCCTTTGATCAGATTTCTGTATGCATGACACCATCCTAATTAATCATTAACTTATTATTATAAATAATTGTATGCTTATTATTATCATTATAATATTTATTATTATTGTTTTTTCATTATAATTATTGTAAACATACTTATTAATACTATTATTATAATTTGTATTAATTTTGGTAACTTATATAATTATTGTATATTATTGTTGTTATTACTATAATTATTGTTATTATTATCTAATAAATATTGATATCAAATTATAAAGTTGTTTATTGCATTCCATCTTGTTTTATAAACAGTGTTAAAAATTGGCAGTTTAGTGTGTCTTAGTGGCCAAAGTACAACATGAGGGTTCGAATCCTGTCAAATCCTGTGTTGTTTTTTTTTATAGAAGTTTTACAATTTTACAATAAGAAGTTATAAAGCATTGAACATTAACTATTAATTCAAAACAAAGATTTGACAGATTTTTGTTCTACCACTAAATAGCGGTTTGCACAATGACTACAAAAATGTTCAAATAAATAAGTAAAGTATAATTATAGAAATGGTTGTTGTATAATAGACTTACCATATAATAGACCCATATTTTATGGGTCTGGAATGCTAGCTGTTTTTATTATTAATAATATTGTAAAAATAATTTACAGAAAATAAATAGCTTGTTGTTGTGTTGTTGTTGTTGTTATGTTTATAATATGCATATTATATATGATTGTATTAAATATATTATAGTCTTGAAAAGGTCTACAAGAATATAAAATCAATGTAACATCATTACCAAGTATAGGCAGAAAGTCTAGTCTTTATAGCTCATTGCTAATAACTTTTAAAAAAATCATTATTACTAACTAGAAATTTTTTTATTTTATTCAACACCTTTTTTAATTAATTCATCTATATAATTGTTGCTTTGATAAATGTTTTAATAATGTAGTGTCTGATAATGCTTGTATGTTATTATTGTTCTATGCTTTTGAGCTCTCCGAGTGAAAAACTCCACATTAAATGATAATTTAAAGAATACTTTCATATAAGATCTTTCTTGAACATTCTATGTAAAAAGTTTGATAAAAGCTGTTATAATAGTGTTATATAAAAATGATTGCAAAGTGTAAATGTAGCAAGCTACATCTCATTTATATTTTATCATTAGGATTTGTGAAGATTTATGCTATTAATAATGTCTTAAATTTTTTTTTGCTTTTTAATAAGGTACAAAAGTCTCAAGTCTTTAGCTAAAAAGCTTTTTAAAAAGTTATAAAAAAGAAATAATTATTTAAGCTTTGATTTAAAAGTTAGCAACTACAATTGTTTTGCTTTTATTATAGTTAATATCTTTTAAGCTCTGACAAGCTGTCGAACAAATTGAAATATTTATTGACAGTTTGATATTTAAGGTCAAATTAAAATTCTAGTTTAATGTTTATATTTTTATTTGTTTCAATGAAAAATTAAAAAGGGTTGTAGTTTGTTTTGAAAAAAAAAATCAAATACAGAGACAATTATAAAAGTTTACAAGATCCATGATCTTGTTTTAGGATTTTTAGTTCAGAAAGTTATGTAAATAAGATTATGTTGGTGAAAAATTATTTTGATAGATGCACATTTTAAGTAATAATATGATTTGATAACAAGTTACTTTTTTTTTACCCTAAACAATACAACAAGATGAGATAAGAAGAAAATATATCTAAGAGTTTAGAACATAATATTGAATTAATGAAAGCAAGTTGTTAGCTCAAGTAAGTTTTTTATTGAGATGATTCAAGTTATTAAGATAGGTTTTCATCAAAATAAACCCCAAAATTACTTTATATATTTTCAAAGAAATTGGTCTTTAGTTATTGCAGTCAAGTTTTGAGTCTTTTTTATGGATTTTATGGAAGCAGTTTTAAAATATCAGAAAGTATAGGAGAAATATCAGCAAGAAGTTTAAGAATAGAGATTAGAATGCTGTTAGGTCTGGAAGCCTTGCTAATATTAAGAAAAAGAATAATAGAAAATATTGAGCTTTTGTCTGATGGTTTTCTGTATATTATTTTAACAATAGGACTTTTAAGTTATAAGTCAGTATGGATGAGTGTAATATTTCTGGAACTGAAACAAAGAAAGAATTAAATGATTCTGAGATTTTATTGGGATCATATAATATATGATCCCAATAAAATTATTAGAAATATATATAGAAAATATATTTTTAAAAAACCAGTTTTAAAAATTTACTTTAACTTTTCCATGTCATATTTAAATAAGAAAATAACATCACATAAATCGTTCCAAACCATGCAGGCATGGAATCACAGGTAATAAACTTATTTTTTTTTTAAGATTCTGCTTTGTTATTAATGTTTTTAAAAGCAGCTATGCAAAAGTTTAATCTATTAAATATTTCAGATATTGAGAGTCAACTTTATAAAATTAGTAATATTGTTATTAATAATATATGATAATTTTATATTATTTTGTATGAAATAATTAATTGTGTGCTTTGGATACATTTTTAATATTGAATAATTATTTATATTATAAACTATATTTAATAGCATAATTATAACATAGAGTTAAGCTTATAATTAAATTCATTTGTAATGCATTCTAAGGTTAACATTTTTACCATGTTTAACTTTTTGATTATTTAATTATTTTTTTATTAGGACCCAATCAGTAATTGGGAATCAAATATTGAAAGATCAATATGGGGATCAATACTTGATGATTTACCTGATGAAATCTTGAGCACTGAAATAGACAATCATTTAAATAATTTACAAAATGCTTTAATACATGAAAACGATATTGTATTGGAAAATGTGATAAATAGTTTAGATGATGAAAGTTGTTTATTGACTATGTGCACAAAAGAGATACTAAATAATATTGAAACAGATCAGAACTATGGTGAGGCGGTTGTTTTTTTATTTTTTTTTAACATTTTTCTTAAGCTGGATATTAAAATAATAAACACTTTTTATAGAACATGGGTGCCCTTTTTATAGAATGTGGTCGCTATTTTTATAGATCATGGTTGCCACTTTTTAAATAACTGAGTTGATGCTTTTTAAATAATTGGTTTTAATAGTTTTGTCTTTTGACAAAAAAAAGAAAGATTACCTTTTTTTTTTTAATAGTTTTTAAATTAAAGCAAACATCTTAAATTTTAAATAGCCGTTAAGATTAGATCTGTTAAGTAAAATTTGAAAGGCATAGTAAAGTAATAATAATGACATAAAGAAAATAATAACGTTACACTGATTTTCATTCTAGTATTTTTGTTGTATTTTTGTTATCATTTTTGTTCTTATAAGATTTTAAAAATAATTTTTTTCGATGCAAGTTACCTTTCTAGTTTATATTCATGGTATTATTGGGTACATACTTTTATCAGCTATGTTTTTGAGATTTAAAAAGGGGCAACCATAAGAAAATATTTGTGAAAGTAATTTCTTTAAAATAATAGTTATTAAAAAAAAAAATTTTTATTACATAAAAATCAAGAAGTTTCAAACACCGAATCTCATGAAAAGATTTCACCAACTTCAAATGATTTTAATTTATCAATTTCAAATGAGTCTGATGAAGTTGAAAAGTCTGTTCAGTTGCTCCCTTTACTTCAAAATTTTCTTCAAAACTCTAACATTAAAGTTGGGAAAAATGTATTTTTTATTCAAAAAAATCAAGTTGCAACTTCAACACCATCTGCATCACACCATAGTGATATTGCAATACAGCAAGTTAACATATCAACACCAACAGTTTTTTCTCAAAAATCCTCTCTGCAGAACCTCATTGGTTTGTCAAAAAACAGTACTTTGAACGATAAACGAGATGAAATCTTGACTTCAGTAAGTAAAATCAAAAATGTGAAACAACGTAGCAATATTGAGGATCATAATTATGTTAATGATGTAGCTAGAGATGCAATTGGAACAAATTCAGAAAAGCAGGTTTAAAATAAATTTTTCAAGTTTTCATATTAAATAGTAATTATAATTTTAAAATATATATTTATAATAATATAAATATTATAATAATATAAATATAAAATATATAAATTAAAATAAATATAAAATAGATATAAAATATATAAATATGTATTTATTATTTTAAGTATTATATTATTTTCTATTTCTGTTTATAAAATTTAGTTTTGGCAGGTACAAATGAAGTTGTGAAAAATTTGAATTCAGATTTTTTAATAATAAATTATGCTTACATAATTACACAAATAATTTTAAGTTAATATTTAAATGTAATGTTTAATTTACAGGGATCAATTTTAAAATTAACTGACGAGGAAAAACGCTTACTTGAACTTGAAAATGTTGTATTACCAGAAAACTTTGGGCTTACAAAAGACGAAGAGAAAATTTTGAAAAAAGTGAGAAGAAAAATAAAAAACAAGGTTTATACATGTTTTAACTTTATTTTGTTAAAAATATTAATTATTTTACATGCATATTTTAATAATAATTTCTAAAGTAAAATTTTTTCTCCTCATTTTTGATATTGAGATCTAAGTCCATATAGTTAGCATATATTTATATATATATATATATATATATATATATATATATATATATATATATATATATATATATATATATATATATATGTATATATATATATATATATATATATATATATATATATATATATATATATATATATATATATATATATATATTTATTTGTATATATTTATTTATTTATATATATTTATATATTTACATATACATATATATATATATATATATATATATATATATATATATACACACACATATATATATACATATATATATATATATATATATATATATATATATATATATATATATACATATATATATATATCAGTCTTTGTTGCATTCTTGCATTCGTTTATATATATATTAAAAGCAACTATCTGAGCATTTTCAACCTTCTGTTCTATTACATAAAATTGTATATAAATACAAAGTTATAATTCCCATGATAATTACAAAACTACGATAGTCATTAAAAGCCATAAATGAATGGGTGACTTTCATTACGTTTATCTACATGACTTTTACCACGTATACGTAGTAATTTTAATTCACCAACTTTAATAAAACAATCCCTCTTGGTGAATTAACTCATAAGTCTAACTGTTGTGGGGCTCTTATATTATTCATCCGACGCGTTATCTTTCGTTCATTGTCTTCGTTTATTTCGTTGTCTTCGTTTATTTCATTGTCTTTGTTTATTTTTTTCTCTTCGTTTACTTTGTTCTCTTCGTTTATTTTGTTCTCTTCGTTTATTTCGTTCTCTTCGTTTATTTCGTTCTCTTCATTTATTTCGTTCTCTTCGTTAATTTCGTTCTCTTCGTTTACTTCGTTCTCTTCGTTTACTTCGTTCTCTTCGTTTACTTCGTTCTCTTCGTTTACTTCGTTCTCTTCGTTTACTTTGTTCTCTTCGTTTACTTTGTTCTCTTCGTTTACTTCGTTCTCTTCGTTTATTTCGTTCTCTTTGTTTACTTCGTTCTCTTCGTTTATTTCGTTCTCTTCGTTTATTTTGTTGTCTTTGTTTATTTATTTCTCTTCGTTTATTTTAACTTTTAATGATGGCAACGCTGTTTCCGGGAGAATACCGGATGCCATTATTTCCAAATTCTTCCTTTTCCTTTTAGACCTTGCAATCGTTTGATGCAGTCTTTGGCTCGATGATTGTGTGAACAGTTCTTGCATTTTGCCTTGCAGTCCCGTGCATAATGTCCAAATTTCCCACAATTAAAACATGTTAATGTTATCTTTTTTTTTTTTGCTTCGTCAATGTCCATTGCTGCAATATATGTTCGCAGTTGACAGATAAACCGTTGATGGTTGCCATCAAATACTGTTGGCATAATGGCCGAAATAGCTTGTTGCACTCTTGCATTCGTTTATATATATATTAAAAACAACTATCTGAGCGTTTTTTAACCTTCTGTTATATTACATAAAATTGTATATAAATACAAAGTTATAATTCCCATGACAATTATAAAACTACAATAGTCATTAAAAACCATATATGAATGTGTGACTTTCATCACATTTATCTATGTGATTTTTACCACGTATACGTAATAATTTTAATTCACCAACTTTAATAGAACAGTCTTCCCCGTTTAGCCAATGCTTTTGCGCTAAAGTTTTTTCGCGCTTGCCAAAAAAATAAAAGCGTTTTGTTTTAAATTGAAACAAAACTTTTTTGTTCATTTGTGCAACTTTTATGTAAAATGGCTTTTTTTACCAGTTTTTTTTTTTCAAATTATTTTATCTAGTATTCATTTAAAGCATTCTTTTTGCTATTTTGATTTTGATTTAAATAGCAGGAAAAAAATGAATTTTTTAAATCGCGCAGGCTAACTTAAAATGACAATCTTGCCAGCGCTGGCATTAAATTTAAAATAAAGAAGACTGATATATGATATGAATATAAATAATCAATTATGAATAAAAATGCTTAAGGTATTTGCGTAACAAAATTGTTGATGTCATAAAGTTTTTTTTATTTGCTTTTTATATTTATTGACATTAACTTTTTTGAACTACTTCACAACTTTTTTAACCTCAAATTACTGCAAAACTAGTTTAATTAAATGATTTACTCAAAACAATGCAGAAATGTTATTATGTAATAATTCATTTTTATAATGGGTTTATTTTATTAATTTATTTTTTTTCAATTTTTTGTCATTTTTTTATTGAATTTTTTTAATATTTGGATTGAATTAAGGTTTATTTCACTTCAAGTTTATTAATTGCAACTTGAGTTGTTTTTGATAATTTAATTTTGACAATCACTACTCTCTTGCAATCTTTTTTTTAAAAGTTTAGTTGCAATATTTTTTATTAATTGATAAACTGAAGAGAATTAAGTCATTGCAAAATATTTAAGATCGCTGTTCTTTATCAGCAGGAGATGTCAAAATAATGCTTGCAGCTTTATGTCAAAAAGAAAGATTTGATTTACCATGCGATTGTCTTTTTTTAATATTTCAGCTATTGATTGTAATTTAACTCTGCTTTTGTAAGTTGTTAAATTGATCTTCACAGCAATCGATTAAATGGCTTCTTACTATTTGTAAGTTTCACCTTACACAAAAACATAATACATTTCAAAAAGCTATTATAATTTTAGGTGAGGATTTGAGCAGTTCATATTTGAGCAGTTCGCATTTGATTTACATGCTTGCAGGGATGCGGGGTCCCAAAAGGACTCCGACTTTATATCTATTTTTTCCTGGTCTCTGATGTCTAGAATTTCTAAACATGTTGGTTGACTTATGATCTGCCAAAAGAAAAAAATTCATGAGATTTAATGACTTGGAAACTTATTATTTTTAAGCTTGGATTCGCAGAGTCCTTGCCGTCATTATACCTAAGGACTCCAGGTTCAAAAATTAATAGTTCCTCTAACCTAAAAGTTTTAATTTTCCCATTAGTACATTGGTAGTTAACTTTTTTATATTTTTAGAGTTCCTCGATACCAAATATTAGGAAGAAGTAAACTTTTTGTGACTTTTAAATCCGGAGTACTTTTTGAGACTCACATCCCTTTAATATTAAAAATAATTTTTCAGCCATGTAAATATTACCTATAGATATTAGTATCAGCTAATAAAAGTTTGTTAGTTCTTTATGCTCAAACTTGAAAAATATTGTTTTTACTGTTGTAGAATGTACCCTGAAAAGTTAAGGATTTCAAAAAATTGGTTGATTGCTTTTTTATTGAAAAAAATAAAAAAGCAGATTGCTTTTTTAAAATAAAGAAAGAATGTTTTATACATTCTTTCTGAGAATACTAGATGGCTTACTTTTACACTGAAGATACAAAAGATGGCTTACTTTTTCTGCTGCATTTATAAAGTTTTTTCAAGATGGGTGACACCAAGAAATATTTTTTGGGTATATTCTAAAACAGAAGGAATATAAAAAGACTCTGACGAACATAATTGTTTTGGAAGATTCAGACGATTCTTAAGGAAAATGAATATGTAATTAAATAAGTTTAGATTTTTTTAATTTTTTTTTTTTTATTAGAATTAATTTTATCAGAATTAATTATTATAAGAGTTACTTGTATTCATTAAATTCCTTATTGGTTTCTTGTTTGAAAAATACTTGACCATATTCCAAGATGAATGACAACTTGTTCATATTTAATTTTATAAAATGAAAGATCTTTTAATATCTATGATGAAGTGTTTTTTAAAACCATTTGTTGTTAATGGAAAACTCGCCAAAGGACTTTTAAAAATAGATTTATCTGATTCAACTATCTGACATAAGTTTGTAACTTAACAATGTCATCAAAAATTACTTTAATGAAGTTTGGCGAGAAAGCTAAAATAGTTTGCAAATCTCAGTAAATTTATTAAGAGGTGTTTACCTAGTCATAATGGATATGCTAGCACAGAGAGAAGTTTATAAAATAAAAAAAAATACATTGACTTTAGAGCAAGTAAAACTAAATAATGAGTTTTTTGATTCAAAGTGAAATCAGTTACCAAAGTGAAAGCTAACTTAGTCATTAATGACTAAGTTAGCTTTCACTTTGATGTTTAGAATTCAATAAATACGGCTGCGTATAAACTTTTTTTAAAATATGTATATATATTTTTAATAATATATAATTATTTCGATATTTCGCTGATCTATCGTGATCAGCGTCATCAGGTATAATAAAT